>NC_138941.1:5720120-6082620 GCF_965226115.1 Aulonocara stuartgranti
ACACAGAAAAATCAGAGTTATTACCTGTAATAAATGTGAAAGATTCCTGCAGTGATAACCAGGCAGGACTGAAACACATCCAAGCTGTCACCACGGTAACAGCACCGTCCATCCACAGGTGAGGGGAGGAGCAAAAAGAGGGACTTTGACCATTTTATACTAAAAACACTCAACTAATGTTTCTAATATGAAACAAATAAGCCCACATTAATGTGAGCGTTTATTAAATAATAATAATGATGATTTCCTCCTGATCTCATTTCCACAGCAGAGAAAACTGTGGTGTATATTGAGGTGGAGGGTGTGGTCTGTGGCTCAGGTGTAGAGTGAGGGTGGGGTGCACCACAGCAGCATGCTGGGACTGCTGAGGGTGGAGGAGGGAGTGATGATGACATCAGAGCTGCAGCACAGAGACCAGTGAACACACAGTCTGTTCATCTTTGCATAGATACAATATACAGCACAATATTGAATGACAGACACGCTGTGGGAGCTTCCACAGATACACTGACGTCAGCATCCAGAGTCCTCCTGCTGCTCCCCCCTCAGAGCCCCGTGATCAGCACCAACACATTCAGTTAGATGACAGAGTCCAGCTGCAGCTAGAATCAGCTCCCCTCTGTGAACAACAGCACAGCGTCAGTGTTTCACACTCAGTGAAAGGAGGAAACAGCAGAAGAACACCATGTGTGCTACGTTTCCCAGGACACACTACAAACTGCACAAATACAGAGCAGCACGTGGAAGGACCTGGAGCTGCATTTACAGAGCTGCAGACAGCGTGATGTCCTGTATGGACAGGTGGAAGGAACCAAGTCCTCAGCTGGAACACTCGTGTTTGTCCACAGACAGGAAACACAGCAGGAAACTTCCTCACAGAAGTGCAGCTCATGGATAACACACTTCCTGTCAGTCAGAATGAGGCTGCAGCCAAACACAGAAAGGTGTTTTTGTCCAGATGAGCCCAGAGAAGAAACACGAGTGTTCACAGACATCAGAAGCTCAGAGAGGTGAAACATGAGGTTGGAGTGCTCGTCAGCATCCAGAAGAGCTGCTGTGAAACCCTGAGTACTCATGACAGACTCTGATGGCACAAACACATCATGATTCAAACAGAAAGACAAACATGGAGCTCCTGATCCTCCTGCATGAGAACAAGCTGACATGAGCGCTGTGTCTGAGAGTGTCTCCCTGTCACAGTGACAATAACACAGCTGCTGCTCACAGTCATTAAACTGACCTGAGGTCAGCTGTGCTCCTTACATATGAACCATGTGACCTCACATCAGTGCTGTGGATGACTGTAGTCATAGAAGAGTAGAGCTGTAGCAGGTGGTGTGAGGAGGAGGTGGTGTATTCTAGTTAACGCAGTACTGAAACACTCCAGCAGAGGGCGCTGTTAAGTCCTTATTGTAACACAGTTACTGTGTGCAGTTAGACTTCATACATAATCTGCACTTATTTCCATCAGACATGCTGTCAGTAAATGATTGGTTTCTATTGATTCTACTTCCTGTTGACTCGTTTGATGACAGTGAAACAATCACAGCTGATTGTGTGATGATGTAAACTGTCACTGTTACATTCAGTGTGTGTGACATAATGTTAGTGCAGGCTGATAACAGCCTGGTTCTGTTAGAAACACATGAACGTGTCCATAGATCAGTGTGTGTTTAACATGAGAGCTTCAGCCCTGCTGATGTGTTAAATAAAGACATGCAGGAAAACTGATGAGACTCTGAAATAACTCTTTATATTTATAATGTAACTCTGCATCAAAAGAACAACAAAGGATCCCAGACAGGTTTCTGTGAACAAAGACCATTCTGATGTTTCTGTGTTTCTAACACTTTGACATTATTAGTAAACAGACTGCAGTGAGCAGCATTTATAAAGAGCTTCTATATAAAGATATGACAGCTGTTTGACAAGTTTATCACTCTGTGTTTGGACCTGATCAGTCCAGCTGTTTACTTGAAACATGTTCATTTACCTGTTCTGTTATATTCATGTTCTTGTCTCTGTTGAAAACACATTTTAATGTCCCTCAGATTTTTCTCCCAGATGAATAAATATAAAAATGACACAAACTGACTGCAGCTACTTTTTGTCCTTTCTGTCAAAAACCTTCATGTGACTCATGAGAGACACGTTTCAGCTGTTTGTGACAGATCAGAGGCCAACAAGTCATTTATAACACTTTCCATCATTGTTTAAAGTTCTCAGTGTTTCTGTGTTGCTGCGTATAGGATCTCCCAGCATCATCACTGTGCTGTCCAATCATTGTGTGCGAGGTTACCCTTATAGTGCGATGTGTGTTTGCACAAAGAGAAGCATGTGTGTCAAATATAAATAAGCACAGAACAGAAACAGCTGCTCGTTTCTTCTGTTTAGAGTCAAGTTAGTGTTTTGTGTCTTTGTTTGAGGCCTGATGTCGAGCAGAGGTGTGTGTAACTGCACTGCTCTGTTATATGTGTGAAGTGTGTGCTTCTCTTCAGCATCATCTTTGTCACTGCTGATTCCTTTGTGTCATCATGTGTTGAGAAGAGAGAACAGTTATAACGGAGGAGCAAAAGGAAGCCCTGAAATCTGCATCAACAAGGAAGTGTTGGCTCACCAGTGATCCCAGCAGAGCCACTGGTTTGGCTCCAGTTGTTCTAGATTCAATGATGTTGTTGCTACAGATACATGTCAGCATCTTTATTGAATTTAATATGAAGCAGAAATGGTGTCATTAGGAGAAGAAGAGGAGAACAAGTCCGGCGAGGAGGCAGCAGCTCTTAAAGATGAAACAGCAGCTCAGCCCTGAGCTCAGAGAGCTGCACATGAAAAAGCTCCTCAAGCAGATCCTGTCAGAGGTTTGTCATCAACAGGAGGAACTGTTCACATCATAGGATGAAGATGCTGTCAGCTGGATGAAGAAGGTTATTTAATGCAAACGTTCACACTGAAGTCAAATTGTTGTCGTGTTGAACAGATTCATGTACTGATCGTCTCCAGAATGTTAGAAGAGCTTCAATGAATCATTAGAAACAACTTACAGCTGCACAGCTGTGTCAAACACATCTGTGTGTCATTGTGGGATTGTTGTGTTTCTACATGTGACACACGTCTAAAACATGCACACAATCTGAACACAAACAGGGACTCATGTGTTCCCACAGCCAGATGCTGAGAGCCATTTCCTTGTAGTCCTGTGTCTACATACATGAACCATTAGATGTTATTGGAATGATTGTCAGCTCTGATAGTTTCATGTGTGTTTAGCTGGACGCTGTTTGATCCTCGACATGTTTAAAGGTGTCCAGTCCTGAGACACTGGGGCTGGAAACAGCTGTGATGTCATTGGACTGTCACACAGACAGAAGTGCATGAAGTGAGCAGCCGAGGAGCCGCTGATGTTTTGAATTCAACAGCATTTGAAAGGTCGACACAGACACATTTGCACACAGAAAGCTGAATCTGTCATATGCCACAGTGAACTCACTGTTCAGTGTTTTTCAGGAAGCTTCTTAACTGCCTCTGCTGCCAAACAAGCAGCTGATGTCCTTGAGAAGAAGCTGAAGAAGTCTTCAACAACAAATACAGGAAGTGGACTTTCAAATACTAGATTCACTTTAGACTCACAGAGAAATGACTCAACCAGCTGTGTTTGACTCTATGAAAGGTCAGTGTGTGTCTGCACACAGACTGTTGTGTTGGACTGTTATTCAGTTGTCTGCTGAATATTTTCAAATGTCTGCATCTCAGCTGTGATGAGGCTGGGGGTCATGGGAGGCCACCGTAGCAGCCTCTTCAACATCATGACATCATCATAAATGCTGCTGGACTGTCTGATGGGCTGACGGTGAAAAAGCCGTCGGGAAGGAAACAGAAGACATTTCAGAGGCTGCAGCAGATTTCTTTGATTCGGGGCCTTTTTCAGCTTTATTGGACAGAGCAGTGAAGATAAGTGACAGCAAAGCAGAGAGAAAGGGGGCGTGGCCCGGGTCAAAGCCAGGCCAGCTGCTCTCCACCTCGTGGTCACCTGCTCATCCTAGTGAGCTCCACCAGCAGCCCTTTCACACACTTTACACTGTCAAACACTGTGTGTGGACCTCAGCTAACAACAGGCTACATTTAAGTCTGGACTACATGCTTTTATATTGTTTTTATTCCATCAGCAGCTCAACATCATGAGCAGCTTTGACATAAAGACATCAAACTCAAGCTGACTTTAAACTACTTTTAATACAGGGGCTCAAAAACAACAACATCTTTATTATATATCAGGACACAAAGTCATTTCATCTCAAAGGGAAACAGCTTTATTTGGAATAACCAGCACTATCAACTGGTTTGGGATCTCCACCAGTTTCATGTCTTTGCAGCTTCTCCAACAAAGTTCCTGTAAAATCAGCATGTTTGTCTTTATTGGTTTGATAGTGATTGATTATTCAGTCCCAATCTGCTGTCATCTAAAGAACAAAATGATGTTTCTATGAGTCACAAAGCTCCAGATGTTGTCGGCTTCACAAAGAAAACAAAGAACTTAAACACAAAGTGTTTGGAGCCAAAATGTTCCCAAGCTGCTCTTTTTGAAATGGCAGAGGTACAGTGGTGTCTAACAGCACACTGTGGAAGGCAAACATGTTATTGTTGGATGAAACTTCATGAATCCTTTGTAGATTTGAGCTGTTGGAGCCTTTCTTTTCTCTTCAGGTGTACAGATGCTGAGGAGGCAGGTGAAGCAGGTGGAGCTGTTGTGATGCTGGCAGAGGGTGTGTCTTAGTAACTCTGTGAGGCAGAACTGGATCCAACATTGTGGATGTGTTGATGTTGGAGCCATTAAGAGTCTCTGGCCACACTGTAGGATTTCCCTTTGATCCACTGTGGGGGCATTTTGGAGTCTGTCAGTGAAACTCTTCATGTTTGTGTTTGACTCCAGTTTATAGAAACAGAGAAATGTGTCATGCTTTTGTTCGGCCTCCACAAATACACACATTTGTTCATTGGTTGGACTTTTTGGAAGGAGACACATTGAAAACCATGTTAAGAAGATCTTGTTGTTTCCTGTGGATCCGACACAGAGAGTGGACTTCAGACAGAAAGCGTGGAAGAGATTTTAGAGGCCGTGTGTGGCAACAGGAAGTTTCTGTGTGTTTGCTGATCTTACATGTGGAAAACAACACGTGATGTTTGTGAAGTTCTACAATGATCATTGTTCTCACAGCATTTTGAGTGGGAACAGTTCAAACTGGGAGTAGTGGGAGTTATTTACTGATTGAAACAAGCTGAATGTTTCTGTGACGATGAAGATCAGCAGCTCAGCTGATCAATGAACTGACATCTATCAGTCGTTTCATGAGATGAAGTCATCAGCAGACATTTGTTCTGACTGTGTGATGAATGTCAGAACGTCAGGGCTCTGCTTTAGTCACTGCTTGATGATCATTGGCTCATTGTTGAATCCAGGGCCCAGTCTGACCTCTGACCTTTGCTGCAGGTCTTCTGTGTTATCTCCACTTTCATGTCTGATCTTCTACTTGTAGTCCTGTGTCTACATATACAGTGGCTTTCAAAAGTATTCGGCCCCCTTGAACTTTCCCACATTTTGTCACATTACAGCCACAAACATGAATCAATGTTATTGGACTTCCAGGTGAAAGACCAACACAAAGTGGTGCACACGTGAGAAGTGGAACGAAAATCATACATGATTCCAAACATTTTTTACAAATAAATAACTGCAAAGTGGGGTGTGCGTAATTATTCAGCCCCCTGAGTCAACACTTTGTAGAACCAGCTTTTGCTGCAGTTCCAGCTGCCAGTCTTTTAGGGTCTGTCTCTGCCAGCTTTGCACATCTACAGACTGAAATCTTTGCCCATTCTTCTTTGCAAAACAGCTCCAGCTCAGTCAGATTAGATGGACAGCGTTTGTGAACAGCAGAAATTGAAATTGAAATTGCAGTGAAGTCAGCTAGAAACTTACAGTGACGTGGACATCATGCAAAGACTGCCAGACTCTGTAATACTGCAAATGATCAGTGACTCAGGTTAACACTAAACTTTAAACGGCACCTCTGTGTCTCTGTGTGCTGAACATCTAGGATTGAGTCAGGCTGCATCAGCTGAAGCTGTTATTTGTATATATCAGTATTTTTTTATTCAGGTGTGGGGAAAATACGTAAGACTGCAGTGAAGCGATGCACCAGATGAATCCCTGGCCAACGGTATCGTACTCAAATCAGACTACTGATCCAGCCACATCAGCCTTTTGTGAGGTCTGTTTAAAGTAGACTAAAAGTGAACTGCAGGTTCCTGAGAGGTGGACTGTGAGCACAGAAACACATGTTCATACATACAGCTGCAGCAAACTTACATTAATTTTAAATAGATTTGTTACTCTGATGTCTGTCTCTGTGTTAGTCCTCTGACAGACTGGTGACCTGTCCAGGTGTGCTCTACCTACTACTGGGACAGGTTCCAGCCTCTGTAATAGAAATGTTCTGTTATTCTCATTTAAAGTGTTTAAGTGCTTATGCATATGCTTAGTTGTGACACTGTTACTGTTCAGTGAAAGTTGCTAAAACTAGATGAACTTACTTCAGCAGTTTGAGAAAACAACTCCCTTTACAGGTGCTGATAAGGCCAAGGGCACAAAACAGCACAACCATTGATGCGTTAGGTTTCATAGCGAGACACGTGAAGTGTGGTAGGATCAGTTTGTAACTTCCTCCCTCTTCCTTGGAAGGCGTAAAGGAGGAGGAGCACGACCTCTGTGGCAGCGCTGACATGACTGAACTGTGATGTTTGATGTGTGTTGGCGCAGTAATAAATAGCTTGATCACAGCTCTTTCTGTGTTGCAGACTTTATTTTAAAAATTCCACGACACCCCCCCCCCCCCCAACCCCCCCACTGTGAACCTGAATTGAATATTCAGAAGACATTTGTTTAAATAGTTCTACAAATCTGAGCTGTTGGTGTGTCCTTGGATTGTGTGGTAATAATATTAGAGCCTGCAATCTTTCTTACTGGATCTCTACTATGAGTCATGTTACCTGAGATTAGTTCTATGTTTACCTGTCAGCCTGGACGAATGTGCTGTGTGAAGAATGTAAATGACATCAGATCTGAACTGCTTACATCTAAGGAGCCTGTTCATATTTAATTGTAATATGAACCAATGATTTTCTGATTGATTGCTGATATATACAGTGGGGCAAAAAAGTATTTAGTCAGCCACCGATTGTCATCATTTTAGGTGGGGGAACTTGCACAGAGGTCAGTAATTTGCACCAGAGGTACACGTCAACTGTGAGAGACAGAATGTGAAAAAAAAATCCATGAATCCACATGGTAGGATTTGTAAAGAATTTATTCGTAAATCAGGGTGGGAAATAAGTATTTGGTCAATAACAAAAATACAACTCAATACTTTGTAACATAACCTTTGTTGGCAATAACAGAGGTCAAACGTTTACTATAGGTCTTTACCAGGTTTGCACACACAGTAGCTGGTATTTTGGCCCATTCCTCCATGCAGATCTTCTCGAGAGCAGTGATGTTTTGGGGCTGTCGCCGAGCAACACGGACTTTCAACTCCCGCCACAGATTTTCTATGGGGTTGAGGTCTGGAGACTGGCTAGGCCACTCCAGGACTTTCAAATGCTTCTTACGGAGCCACTCCTTTGTTGCCCGGGCGTTGTGTTTTGGATCATTGTCATGTTGGAAGACCCAGCCGCGTTTCATCTTCAAAGTTCTCACTGATGGAAGGAGGTTTAGGCTCAAAATCTCACGATACATGGCCCCATTCATTCTGTCCTTAACACGGATCAGTCGTCCTGTCCCCTTGGCAGAAAAACAGCCCCATAGCATGATGTTTCCACCCCCATGCTTCACAGTAGGTATGGTGTTCTTGGGATGCAACTCAGTATTCTTCTTCCTCCAAACACGACGAGTTGAGTTTATACCAAAAAGTTCTACTTTGGTTTCATCTGACCACATGACATTCTCCCAATCCTCTGCTGTATCATCCATGTGCTCTCTGGCAAACTTCAGACGGGCCTGGACATGCACTGGCTTCAGCAGCGGAACACGTCTGGCACTGCGGGATTTGATTCCCTGCCGTTGTAGTGTGTTACTGATGGTGACCTTTGTTACTTTGGTCCCAGCTCTCTGCAGGTCATTCACCAGGTCCCCCCGTGTGGTTCTGGGATCTTTGCTCACCGTTCTCATGATCATTTTGACCCCACGGGATGAGATCTTGCGTGGAGCCCCAGATCGAGGGAGATTATCAGTGGTCTTGTATGTCTTCCATTTTCTGATGATTGCTCCCACAGTTGATTTTTTCACACCAAGCTGCTTGCCTATTGTAGATTCACTCTTCCCAGTCTGGTGCAGGTCTACAATACTTTTCCTGGTGTCCTTCGAGAGCTCTTTGGTCTTGGCCATGGCGGAGTTTGGAGTCTGACTGTTTGAGGCTGTGGACAGGTGTCTTTTATACAGATGATGAGTTCAAACAGGTGCCATTCATACAGGTAACGAGTGGGGGACAGAAAAGCTTCTTACAGAAGATGTTACAGGTCTGTGAGAGCCAGAGATTTTCCATGTTTGAGGTGACCAAATACTTATTTGCCACCCTAATTTACGAATAAATTCTTTACAAATCCTACCATGTGGATTCATGGATTTTTTTTTCACATTCTGTCTCTCACAGTTGAAGTGTACCTCTGGTGCAAATTACTGACCTCTGTCATCATTTTAAGTGGGGGAACTTGCACAATCAGTGGCTGACTAAATACTTTTTTGCCCCACTGTGTATATATATATATATATATATATATATATATATATATATATAATTTTTTTTTTTTTTACATACATAGTTTTTTGTTGCCTTATGGTTCCAAGCGCTGTCACCAATCTTTGCATTTTGTTATTATCTCATGACACTTGTTTAATCAGCTACCATCTCTCCTGTGGACTTTTTAATGTCTACAGTCTCAGACCAACACAGCCCTGCCCTTCCCATATTAGATTCTTGATGAATGTGTGTTGTTGTTATTCAGCCTGGTTCAATGTGCCCCTTTTTAACTTTGAGCACCCGCCCCTTTAAACCTCTCTGCACAGCCCTGCACTGAACTCACCATGTTATCCCTCTAACAGCCTCCACATGTTCTCACTGTAATTTCCCCTCATGAATGAATTTATGCTGCACTAATGTGAATGTTTGCAGGGAAATCAAACGCATTTCACACGCAGTACTCGAGCTGACTTACCTTTGTTTGAATGACGACTTGTACGCGCTGACTCCACAGATAAGGTACGAAAATATGTCAGGCTACGTCTTCAGGGTTTCTACTCCACGGCCGTATTTCATACGGGTCCACATTTCCACTGCACGCTATTTTCTGCAAGTACCGCCGCTTCGCCTCTGGACGCAATCGGTCTCTATACAGTCCATTCTCTTTTGAGCTGCTTTTAAGCATCTTGTAATCGTCGTTCCAACACAGTGTGTTTGTTTTGATTCGTAGACCTCGAAAATGGTGCCGCGCTCCCACAATGCATTGCGGCGTGACATCAACTCCAAAGCCATATAGAACATGTTCTTTTTCATTGTCAAAATTATCAGGAATAAAGAAGGAAACTGATTCAAAACCTGTGGAACCTGCCAAAAAACAAGTTTTACTGCAAAGGATTTCTAGATGTGAAGGTTTTGTGGCTTTTTTCAGTTTCTAAAACAAACTCATTTGTACAGAAGGATATGAGGATGTATATGTCCGGTGGTGGGGTTTTTTCTTCTTGATTTAATGTATTCATTTATCTCTTCACTTAATCTTTCTTTATGTTTGTTTGTTTTTTGATTTGGCATGAGCGATTTCCGGTCCTCACTCCAAGCCAGTTGGTGGCGGTAATGCACCACATGTTCTATCACAGCTGCGTCCGAGAGGACAGGAAACGTCTGTATGCGTCTGCAAACCAGGTAACTACACTCAGCTGAGCCTCTCTGCTAGTCGTTATTAGTTGGAGGGTTTTGCGTCACTTTCTCTCGGCTTGATAAAGGGCTGTATAGAAATCTCTGGTACGTAACACGTAACGTCATTTTTAGGGAGCGTCGCAGAGAAGTGAGGCTGTTTCTTTGTTTTTGTCGAGTTTTGATTGAAGACATGTTTCCAGTCCGTTTTTTACTCGTTTGTTTTTTCATTAATAACTTTACATTATCACAGAGAACAAGAAGGCGCTTTGTTTGTCACATTCACCTTATGTCTGTGAAGGTTCTCAGTCATCCAGGTCATCGTAGTCAAAGGAGCTTGCAAAGAAAAGCGTCTGGACTTCTTTAAGTTACTTGAAGACGTTTCACCTCTCATCCGAGAAGCTTCTTCAGTTCTAAGGTCAAATGGTGGAGAGTCCCAGATATAAACCTAGTGGGAGTTTCCCCCCACAGAGGGACAAAAGGACCCCCTGATGATCCTCTAATCGCCTGAGCCAAGGTGTGAAACTGGGTGTGGGTCCCAATCAGCCAGAGTTTCGGGTGTGTTCATTGTGAAACCTGGCCCCACCTTATCATGCGAATTCCTGAGGTCAGATGGCCCAGGATGTGAGTGGGCGTTAAGGCGTCTGGGAAGGGATCTCAAAACTGGATTATAGATGGCAGAGAGTTGGTGTCGTAAACCACCGCCTCTGTTCAAAGATGGTCGCTCACAGTGGACATAGATGGCTTCTTTCACTCCTCTTTCAAACCATCTGTCCTCTCTGTCCAAAATGTGAACATTAGCATCCTCGAAAGAGTGTCCTTTATCCTTAAGATGCAGATGGACTGCTGAGTCTTGTCCTGTGGAGGTGGCTCTTCTATGTTGTGCCATGCGCTTGTGAAGTGGCAGCCACTTGGCAGCCACAGTGATAAATGGCTGAGATGGCTGCAGCTGTACGTGTGAGGTACCTACATATTTCAAGATGAATTTGCAGAGATGTCATGTTTGGTGCTTACAGACATCACACTGCATTTTGTGATTTCGTAGCTATTGTTGTGATATTTTGGAGCTTCCCATGATCACCGTGACAGTCATTCATTTTAACATAACCTTTCTATTCCTTTCAGGGATCCTCATTTTTTTGGTGAGGAAGATCAGCAGCTGTGTCGACAGGCAACAGGTAACGGCATGCTTTTCTGTTAGTACTGTAGACCTTGGTCTGGTGCTCTTTTTTAGTTTAACACAGTATTTTCATTTGCCGAAGTGTAAAAAGCTTGTTCCAGGAGAAACAAACTTTAGTGAGTTCTGCAAAATGATTCCCACCATTGCACACTCTGTCAGCCTCCAATGTGCCCTTTTTTTGTCCTTTAACTGAAGAAAGTCGGTAGTCAGAACATATGAGATAAGTGAGATCCTCATTTTGCCTGCTTATTTCAAGATACAACATTTTCACAAACTGCTGTAGGATAACCTTGCTATTTGTCTTTTCCAACACTTCTACATTCATCCATATTTCCTTGTCTGCTTCTTTCCAGGTGAAAAGTACCTGAAATGGGTGAAAGATTTTGTTTCCAAAAACAAAAGCATGTGCGTTCACCTGAAGAAGCCAAGTGGTGCTGACCTGTGGATAGAAGAGCTTGAGAACACCAAATACAACGGGGATGATGATGAAGTTAACGCCTGGGGAAAATTCTACCTTCCCGAGATTGTAAAAATGCAGGTTATTGGTGTGGTAAAGGGCACCTCATGTCCATGTGACGAGCTTGTGCTGATGACGCGTGAGGACAAAAAGCTGTACGGCTATGACGGAGAGGAGCTGCATCTGGTGGCTTCCAGTTTCCTGGAACTATGTGACAAAACGATAGAGTATCCAGCATCCAAGCGCTACTACAATGGAGAGGCCTTCAAAGATATGGTGAGAAGTTAGACTGCTAAGAATAAGACTGGGGATGCCTAGTGTTAGAGATCAATCACCTGAGCTTTTCTTTGTATTGTTGTGTGTTCTGTTTAGACTGAGGAGGACTGGAAAAAGGTTAAGATGAGTGATGTGGGGAGGAAACTGCAGGAAGAACATAAAAAGCTGGTAAATGAAACCCAGTCAGCGTTCGTAAGCCTAATATCATAGGTGGGTATTGGAGCTGAGTATCATCACTGATTTCTAGAACCTGTTCAATTCCAATTCACAAGGTCCCAATTAGATTCCATTTAATTCTTACTCAGAGAGTCAGAAACATTATAATTCTGATCATTTATCAGTACTGACACTTGTGAAACTTCATCAGAGGTGTGAGCATCACAGCAGATGCTTTTGTGTCAAAGTAACTGAGGATAAAACACAAAACCATGAAGCAGATTTTCCTGGCCTAGCTTTTTACAGTAGATAACCTTAAAAATATTATTCTGCAGTAGAACAAAAGCAGACGAGAACCACGACTCAACAAATGTACATTGGCTGATGCTGCTGAAGTGATTCAGAGGTTTTAATAAGAGGTTTTAATAGAGACACAGCAGAGCATTTTGCAGTTTCACTTAATTTGAAAAAAATAAATAAAATTTGGTATTGAACAGCAGAAATGAGGCTGTCTTGTCGGAAGTCATTAAAAAAAATGGCTGTAAACAACGGTAGACTGCTTCATAACAAGCAAGCGAATAATGCCAAAAACAGAGATTTGAGATGGGAAACGGTGTTCTTAAAGTACACTGAGAGAGGCAGAGAGCTGTGCTGTGTTGTTTTTCTGTGTGTGTTTTAATGGTGGTGGAAGCAAACCAGCAAAAGTAAGAGGGAATTCATGACAATGTTTATGTCAAGCGAAATGTGTCTTCTTTTGCTGCTGGTTTGGTTAGAGAGAGACAAAACGTGCAGCTTCAGGATCTGAGCAGCTTTCAGCACCAACGGCATCACAGCTCAGACTTGGATTCAGGATTAAGCCCTTTATGTTTGACTGTAGTGATTGTAGCTCTGTCCTTGTTATTAATCGCTTTAGTCAAACACAGCTATTGTTTGCTGGGATGTGTATATACTTGACAGTTTGTATCTCAGAGTTATCAAAGACACTGTGGATAATCATCAAGAGATTGTTGTTCTCTTAATAATGACCTATTTGATTGTTTTTTCTTCTTCTTACAGATTCTGGTATTTGGCCAAAAGAGAGCTTCACAATTCTTGGCTTCACCTGTGGTAGAAAAATGACTAAAGTTATGCAACACTCTCTAAAATTAAAGCTATGCAACGCTTTAACATGAATGGCGAAGGAGTGCATCTCTTTCACTGTCTCTTCCTGTCCTCTTCTCAGTCTTTGTTGTGGCACCTCTGCTATGTGTTATAGAAAGCACTTGGAATCATGTTCAATACAAAAACACCAAACTCGTGGGATTGCCCTAGCAAGCAGTTGGTAAAAACTAATTGAAACTGATATATATCAGCTTCACTTTCTAGCTGCAAAAGCACGTTTCTGCAAAAGCATGCAGTTTCCTGTCAGCACTTTTTGGCACAGAGTGTACTCAGAGTTAGGCCTTTCTTATATAAAGCAATATAATCAGCATATAAACATTTAAGATGATAAATTTAAAGCTCAACAGTAACTGCTATAAATATTATAACTACACATGTAGTGCTTTTGCTTAAGTAAATTATAGTTGGGATCATAATAAGAAAACATGTGTTTTTATTTTCTGTGTACCCTGGGTACAGACCAGTATAAAAATGGGATTCTTCCCAATAAATGCTGTCTGATAATGCTTCATATTGCATTAAACACTAGATATGTAAGCAAACAAACAAAAACCCATAGAAGCCAGTTTTAATTATTAAATGTGACAATTACATGGAGATGGAAAGTAAACATGCTTATACACGTCTCTGTGATTACAGAAAATCCACACAGATGCTGTCAGAGCAGAGAATCTTTGATTTATCAGAATGATGAATGCAAATGATTTCATGAAATCTCACTCTTGTTCTGGGTTGTAAAATTCACCTGTCCAGTTAAACCGAATCCTTTGCAACACGGTTCTAAGAACCCTACCAACCTCATCCTCAGCTCTCTGCCTGTTATCCTTTTCAGCTGAGTATTCATCCACATGTGTTTCAACTTCTCTCTCATTTTCAAGCAAATTGCTCAGGCTCTCAGCTTCAGCACAGTTACCATATGGCCACTCTCTGAGGTCTTCTGTGTTCAAGCCAAACAAATTCTTACATGATCTGCAAGGCTTCATTCTGGCACCATCACGGAGACAAAAAGCCTCACACCTGATATTTCCAGGTACTTCAATTGTTCCATCAAAGTAATCTTTCTGGACTGTGTTTGGATAATAGGTCATCACCGCACCAGATACATATTTATGCCATTTGCTAAGACAGGAGGCAGCAATCATAATTTTCCCAGCGTTAGGACCTTTGGTGGACATGGAGACTCCGCAGTACCTTTCTGATTTGTTGGTTTGGGATTTTTGAGAAATGCAGATGGTGGACGAGACGAAAGCTGTTTTTTTATTATTCTCTTCTAAGTCCAAGTCTGTGAGGAGATCTTGCAGACTCTGCTTTATTTGCTCTTCATTCTCTGAGTTATTTTGCAGGACGATCTGAAAACAGTTACAGATCTGGTCAAAGTGTTGCACCTGATTATATAGTTGTTTTTCATAGAAAGTTGATCAACATGTTTGTTTCGCTGCTTGACTTATTTAACTATGCAGGACCATTGGATGCTTTTGGTTTAGACATTTTAAGATAGGGGGTGAAACATGTCACAAAAATCTATTTAATTTTAAATCAATAAGCAAAAATCCATCTTTGTTCTCACTAATTTATAATTAAATTTGCTAATTGACCTTTTTTTTTCTATTTTGCTATGCCGGGCTGTCAAAACACGCTGAATTTAGAGTCTTTGAGCTGACTTAACAGATCCAGCAGCTACACAGTGACAGCATCATATACGCCTTGAAGACTGTAAGCATCTCCAATAATGAGTCTGTTAGACATTATTTAGAACTAACAAATTCTGAAGCAAGTCTCCAGCTCTCCTGCAGTCTCTGTGTTTGGTGGAGAAGTATAGCTAGAAGCATATGTTGAAGTATAAGGTACAGTATGGATTTTCTTTGGATTTCTCAGTAAAAAAGCACTTTGCATTATACTTTCCTAAAACCTGGAAGTTTGTCAGATTGACTGACAATGTGAGAAGAGTTATCTTACCATGTCGAGCACACAGGAGAAGGGACTTCGCCTGGGAAGCTGAGTCGAATACAACTTTAAAGGCCTGGGATATCTTCTCATTAAAGAACCCAAAACAAAAGGATTAGGGAAGATTTCTTCTGGAGAAAAGGGGATGTTGTTGATTTTGCCCAGAAACAACATGCTGTGAAGGATCTGTTGAGTGAAAACATATTTGCTTATTGTTAGTAGTGATAAACAGGACTGTCTTAAAAGTGTCAAAGGTAACACACCTCATCCACCAAGTGTTGACTTCCCGGAGTCATGTAAGAGCCCCGAACCATCCTCTTGGTAATCTTGTAGGCATTAGTTTTGAACCTCCTTTGAGAAATTGTTGTCTTCTAAAATGATAATGATCGAGCAGTTAGGGATTTAAAGACACAGGAGATCTGATAACTTTGGCTACAGCAGAGTCTGCAGACATACCTATTTTGCTCTTGGTCGGCCTATTTTAAACATGAGAGAAAACATAGTTAGTGAAATGTTGATAACATACAATGACTATCATTGGTGGCTGAAAAGATGCCAGGTAACAAGTGAAAAACTGCTACTTACCATCGCCACAGTCTAAGAATGAAACAGGAAACACTGAGCGAGTTGCCTCCATCTTAAAGCTGTTGATCATGTGATTTAAAGGAAAGCCACACCCAGCTCTTTCCTGGAATTTTACTCGACTGTAGAAAACTGCTCCATTTGCCCCGCCCACCCATGATCTTTAATATCTACCAAAAACAACCTTTTGGTTGTCAGTAACCAGTCGATCGTTTTCGCGATTAAAAAGTGGCTTTTTGCGGCGGCGTTCCCACCACGAGCAGAACTCCGGCTCAAAAACCGCTGTTTTTGAACACTTTTATTTACTTAAGCATTTTAATGGGCTTACTTTGAAACAAAGTGCGATTGAATGATTATTGTTATGTGTTGCCTTGAATTCGGCTATGCTGTCTGTTAGACAGCTGTTTTCCTTTATTGTTGTTTTTGTATTGTTTGTAGCGAACGCTACTGGAATGTATAGATTAAGCTACGTAGCCAAGATAATTAATAATTTAACTGTTGTACATTGGTTGATGATGATTTGCATTGTTACATAGGCTTGCAGAAAAATATATTTGTTTACCGGTAAACTGAATCGAACTTGATGTGCCAATGGACGTTTTTCTGACCTACAGGTCAGGTTTTGTTCCCTCCCTTTGAATTAATCTTCTTCATATTGAAGTGGCGAGCCGGTAGGACCATTCTTTGTTTCCCGCCCATACGGTAAAAAAATATATTTTAAAATACATTTTGAAATATATTTCAAAATATACAAAAAATGGCCAAAAATATATGTGCTAAAATACATTTTGAAATATGTTTATGTATTTTGAAATGTATTTTAGCACATATATTTTTTGGCCATTTTTTGTATATTTTGAAATATATTAATAAAATATATTTCAAAATACAATTTAAATTTATTTAAAATCATTCAAAAAAATATAAATTTAACCCTTCATATATTTCTAAGAAAACACATTCACATGTAACATCTGAAAGAAATCTTTATTTGATGTTTAAAACATACATATAGCATATCAATCAAGCAAGGAATATTCATTTTATAAGTTTATTCTCATTACATACTTAAACATTCTAAAAGAAACACACACACATATACATATATGTGTATATATTAGGGGTGCAACGATATTCGTATCGATATTGAACCGTTCGATACAGTGCTTTCGGTTCGGTACGCATATGTATCGAACAATACAACATTTGTAATTCATTTTATCAATTTTCCTTCTGACGATGCTGTCTGTGTTGAGAGCTCAGTGAATCTGTGTTCGACTACTCCGCCTAGGCTGCACTGTCGAGCGCAGATCCACTGAGCGCTCAACACAGACAGCATAGCCAGAAGGAAGAGCGCAGGGCACCTCCCCCACCCTCATTCAGATCTGGCGTTTGGAATTATTTTGGTTTTCATGTGACGTATGACCCTGAAGGTAAGCGAGTCATGGACTAAAGTAAAACAGTATGTTGGATGTGTCACGCAATGCTCAATTACATGGGTGGGAACTAGTGTGTTAGCGCAGTTAGCTCGTTAACGTGTTGGCCGTCTAGCCCCATGCACGGAGCGATCGGCGGTAGCTCGTTAACGGAGATTTGCCGTGTTGTGGCGTTAAGGTCATTTCAACGAGATTAACCTGAAAGCACTAGTGGGAACACAACGAATATGACTGCACATTTACGCCGACATCATCCTAGTGCAGAGACAAGTGGAAGCAGACAAAAAAGAAGCAAGCATGCTACTAACTTTAGCCGAGTCATTTAGACAGCTGTTAGCACATGATTCTCCTTATGCTGCTGAGAATATAGCCCAGAAGAAGCGGATAGTATAGCTTTTATTTTGGAAAGAGACATTTCTCTGTAATAAACTCTCTTTTCCAAAGATGAGTGATTCCTCAATCAGATACAGGGCTTGCAATATCGCTAGCCCGACGTCCCGGAGCTAGCGATTTTTTTCAGTCGGGCTACCAAAATCTATCTCTTCCCTGCCCGTCGGGCTATTGTAGGAAAAATATATGTCAATGCTTTTGCATTCTTTCAGAAATGTAGCTGGGTAATTATGTCATTGGCATCGGTGAGCCACTGTCAATATGTGACATATTGAAGTCGCGTTTGAATTTGCGCTTGTTTTTTTGCTTTCACTTTGCAATCGTGCGAACTGTGTATAGAGAGCGACAGCACTGATCTGTGAGTGATGATAATTTGCGCACCAATTCCTCTGACATCGTCTTATTAATCGTTAGCTTACTAAGCAAACATGACAAGTGAAATCTCCCGCAGCTTAAACATGTGAGAGGTTGATCGCGCAGAGAATCACTGAGCTTATGTGAGTGAGCGTGTAAAAGCATTTCAGTTCTGCTGAGCCAAATAAGACAGGTCAGGGTGAAGAAGTGACAGCCAAAGAAAAGCTTACCACAAAACGGAGAAGTTATGACAAATCAGACTATAAGGCAAAAAGAAAGTGCAGCTTTATGGTTTCATGGACAAAAGAATTTCTGTGGCTGCAATATGATGAGCTAAATAACCAGGGCTGCACATAAGTGGTCCGCAGGTGCGCATTCGCTGTCAAAATAAAAAACACGCACAAGGGTTAGGGTTAAATTTAAAAACTGTACTTTTGAGTTAAAATATATATTTATAATTTTAATAAATGACAAATTAAAAATGCATGAACATTTTTTTGTATCGAAAAAATATCGAACCGTGACACCAAAGTATCGAACCGAACCGAACCGTGAATTTTGTGTATCGTTGCACCCCTAGTATGTGTATATATATATATATATATATATATATATATATATATTGTGAAATTATCAATGCGTTTCCGCAGAGGTGTGGACTCGAGTCACATGACTTGGACTCGAGTCAGACTCGAGTCATTAATTTTATGACTTTAGACTTGACTTGAAAAAATGTTCTAAGACTTGGGACTTGAATTGGACTTGAACCGGTTTACTTGAAAAGACTTGATATTTTACCCCAAATATAAAATTTAACATGCATATTATATAGAGATTGAAAATGTGACGTCATTCACGGGTAGAACCGCAAAGGATTCTGGGAACTCGTGGCAAGCGGTACTAGCGCACGCAGGCTTTCAATTAAAATCAGTTATACAGCGATAAAAAGAAACACAAAAATGGCAAGAAGCTGTTGTATTATTAACTGCAATAGCCGGTCGCATGACAGCCACGGGAAGCCGACGGGTAAAGAGATCGGTCGGATTACGTCATTGAAGAGAAATTGTTCCAGCCATGTTTCCGAAGTAACAAAGAGGCGACTGGATTGCAGCCATTCAAAGATCAAATATAACGTCCCAGAACACTCCAGCTCACAGGTTAGTCTGCTCCAAGCATTTACACGAAGGTCAGTGTTTTTTAGTAGTTAATACGTCATTTTCATAACATAATTGGTGATATAGGTTACAAGCAAGTCTGGCGCTGAACAGAAATTGTCGCGCTATGCTCCTTTGTTTATTGTGTTTATTGTGCATAAATAGTGAATTGTCCTGACACAATATTGCGTTTCGCTTCTGTTATTATGGTACATTGACAAAAACATATACTTTTATTCACAGGATAAAACAGGTTTTTTGTATCACCAATTGCCCAGTACGATTACAGCATACAGTATTATTGTCACTGCTACATTTCTGTGATGCTACCAGAAATTATTTCCACTGCTAATTAATTACCGTTGAGCTCAAAGGTCCTATTAATAAACGGTTAAGGAATGTGTATTTATGACGACAATTTGTGAGACTGGTAAACTTATGATACGTACGATGGTCTTTCGTTCTACACGGTGCATTTCAAGGTCCTGCACCCATCCGTCGGTAAACTGTACCTGGGCTTGTTGCAGTGACCTGGGGCCCGTTCTTCGTACGTCGCTCACTACATCCAAGATCAAATGACACATCCAAGACCAAACCATCGCGCTAACCGTGAGCTCGCTAATCCGGTTCCCCGAACACACCTGCTGTTGACGATTAGTACAGCTGGACGCAGTAATGTGACATCACTGGGTGTCGTAAAAGGGGCTACGCATCGATAGTGGAAACATTGATCGGCAACCCTCTGATTGGTCGGCGAAAATGTCGACGGAGCGCGCTCGGCTCGGTATTTTTCGGCAGCAGAGCAAGAACTCTTGAGTGAGGGATTTCAGGAGTTTCAGAGTTTAATCAGAACGCAAGGGAACACTGCAAAGGCTGCAAAAGCAAGGAGAGAGGGCTGGCAGAAAGTTGCTGACAAATTAAACTCGTAAGTAATTTAATAATAACAATAATAATGGAGTGGGTTTATATAGTGCTTTTCAAGGCACCCAAAGCGCTTTACAATGCCACTATTCAGTCACTCTCACATTCACACACTGGTGGAGGCAGCTACAGTTGTAGCCACAGCTGCCCTGGGGCAGACTGACAGAAGCCAGGCTGCCATATCGCGCCATCGGCCCCTCTGGCCAACACCAGTAGGCGGTAGGGTAGATTTATCATATCACACTATATTATCCAATATTATATTACATTATATTATATTATAATATGTTATGGGCGATCGTGGCTCAAGAGTTGGGAGTTCGCCTTGTAATCGGAAGGTTGCCGGTTCGAGCCCCAGCTTGGACAGTCTCAGTCGTTGTGTCCTTGGGCAAGACACTTCACCTGTTACCTACTGGTGGTGGTCAGAGGGCCTGGTGGCGCCAGTGTCCGGCAGCCTCGCCTCTGTCAGTGCGCCCCAGGGTGGCTGTGGCTACAATGTAGCTTACCATCACCAGTGTGTGAATGTGTGCGTGAATGGGTGGATGACTGGATATGTAAAGCGCTTTGGGGTCCTTAGGGACTAGAAAAGCGCTATATAAATACAGGCCATTTACCATTTACCATTTATATTATATTCCCTTTCACATTAGAGCCACAACAGGACCCACTAGAACATGGGAACAGGTAAAAGTGAAATATAAGAATATTCTACAGAATGGTAATATTTATCACTTATATTGCTTTTCGTCTCTTGGAAAGAGACCCTGGAATGATCTGTGCAGGTTTACGCTTACGGCTCTGTTGCTATGACAGCAAGTCCCGGATGAGCTTCGGGGAACCGAACGATCCAAGATCAGGCGAAATCGTCAACAATCAAATCCAGCTAACCTACTTAGCGAGGTACGAAGAACGGGCCCCTGAAGTTACTAAACTTCATGAGTGTATGCACTCACTCCAAGAACCGTATGATTATAAATATGCATATAAATATGCTACGATGAGATAGCTGACTTCATCTAACTAGCAAATGTTGTCCAGGCTACGTTGGTGATACAGTTTTTTTTTTATGTGTATGATATTTTTGTCATGCGATTTTAAAGCCAGTCCTACAAGCGCATCCAAGAATAACATGCAGCTTATCTCAGAACTGTCGGTGAAAATTATTCTTGGAGCTAGGTTTAATTGAGCTGCATTTTAAAGAGGTGCAATTTCACAATTTGTGTATATTTTCTAAGTTCACTATTTTGTCATGTGTTGAGAAAAACACAGATTTTAAAATTACATGGTCTAATATTTACATTTAGCATAACTGCAACATTATTTTTTCGTTTTTTTTTTTTTAAAGACTCGAAAGGACTTGAAATTCAAAGTTTCAGACTTGTGACTTGACTCGGACTTTTACACCAGTGACTTGAGACTCGACTCTGACTTGCCTGACATTACTTGAGACTTGACTTGAGACTTGAGGATAAAGACTTGAGACTTACTTGAGACTTGCAAAACAATGACTTGGTCCCACCTCTGCGTTTCCGTCATTGCATTTAGATTAATGTACTGGCTTCTGTGCTGGATTAGAGAAACCACCAAGGCTCTGCACCAGTCTACAGCTGACTCTGTCCATTCTTTTAAAAAGCACTTCAAAACCTTTTTGTTTAAACAGATTTTCTGTTGAGAAGTTTTTTAAAAATTTTAAAACTACAGGTTTATGTCATTTTGGCACTTAATGGGTTTTTTTTGTGACGGTTTGTCTGTGAAAGCGTCCTCACAATCACTAAAAACCAAAGAACACCACCCCCACAGTAAAGCGGTGGAAACATGGGTCACTTTTCTGCTAAGAGCACAACATGACCTCCCTGCATGGAGGGCCAATAGACAGGACCGCGTATCGTACTGTGACGAGGAACCTTCGTCCCATGAAGATGGATGTTCAAGCATGACGATGATCCAAAACATCGTGTCGAGGTAACAAAGCAGTGGATGAAAATAAGAGTGGCCTATCGAGTCTTCCACTCATCACCTCCAGCTGGTGACGGCAGATGGCTGCCCCTCACCGAGCCTGGGGTTACTTCTTCTTCTCTGTAATGTTGTAGGGTATTTACCTTATAAATATGAAATATATAAATATGAAACATGTCAAAACAAAGCAGAGACAGCGATCAGTGATAACTGATTCTCAGTGCTGGAGATAAGGATGTACGGTAACCTTCAACATTACACATTCTGTGGACACATACTGTTTGATCTATTGTTAGCATAAAGACGCTGACAGGTGCAGATGAATGAGCCCCTGATTTCTTCAGCCTACAGCAGACAGACTGTCAGGAGTTAGCTGCAGGACTACAGAGCGTATGCTTGGTTTTATGTTGCGTTGTTGTTTTTAGCCTGACAGATGCCAAATGATCTGTCTGATCAAACGGGCGATTGTGGAAGAACACAAGCGCTTTGTCCTCTGGAGGCTGCTGACCTTCTCTGGCCACACAAACTGCTACACACTCACACTGACATTAACCTGTCAATGTGGTACACCACTCTATACTTCACATATCTTGGTTGTCCTCATTTACACGACAAACACTTAAATAGACACACACAGTGACACTGTACGCCACCCCGAGAGGCCCAGCGTGGCACGCTACTGGTGTGTCACATGCTCAGAGTCTAAACAGCCTCTGTGAACCCACACTGCTGCAAATATGTCGCCAGCGCCTTCAGATTCAAATCAGTGTGTCATTGAGCAACAGAGGTTAGCAAAGGTGTCCCAGTCCAAATATGGTGTAACACCAGGAACATGTGGGACATTCCTTTCTTATGACTTCATAAACTCAGCTACTGGGAGATTAATCCAGCGTGGTGTGGCAGCTTTGATCGTAGACCAAAAATGTGCAGTCCAAAAAGATCCCAGCGTAATCAAAACAGGCCGTCCTTTGGCGTCCACCGGGCAGTGTTTTGTAAATAATGTGTGTTTATCATTTATATGGGAATATAAAGAACTAGATTTAGCTGTTCTACATAAACAGCATATCCCAAATATCATCAAAACAGAAAATTAGAATAAGAGCTTTCAAATCCAATTTATTGGCACAATTATTTCAATTTACTTAAATGTGCTCCGAGGGCTAACAGGCTGTTTAGATCACAGGGACATG
Organism: Aulonocara stuartgranti; assembly: GCF_965226115.1. NCBI lineage: Eukaryota > Metazoa > Chordata > Actinopteri > Cichliformes > Cichlidae > Aulonocara > Aulonocara stuartgranti. The sequence goes on from NC_138941.1 coordinate 5,743,234, forward strand.
TTACATAATGAAGTAATGAATGTCATTTCTAACTGTTTGATTTTAAAAAGTATGTTTGATAAATGTGGGACAAGGACAAGCATGTAATGGGATTAGTGGGGATACATTCATGGAGGAGAGGAGAAGTCCTAAAGCTAGCTAATGAAAGGACAGCAAACTAACACAGAGGAAGAGGTCAAGGCAGAACAACAAAGATTTCTTTGCAGGGTGAGATGAGGAAGGGAGGAGAGTAACCACTGTGATCACCCAGAAGAGAATGACTCAGGTCTGTGTCCAGTCTCCCCAAATCAGCATGACACAGCAAACTAAACTACATAAATCTCTGAATTACCAGCTGAGCCACTAATCCAGGCGGTATGACACTCGCCAAACTGCTAGTTCTGTGATATTTTACCACCGAGCATAAAAGTGCTTACAGGAAAGGCCAGGAAAGAATAAGCCATGAATACAGAGTTTAAATCATAAGAATATTTTATAACGTTTAACATTACGCAGAAGCATTTCATATTCATGAAACGCTTTCAATTAAAAGAAAACATCGAAACAGGTAATAAGGACACACCTAACATGCTCAACACCCACTTTAGTACTTCCTACTCAGCAGTTTCAATTACTGGTTAAAGCAAATGTGTTAGAAACTTAAAGCACGTAAAGAATCTGCTCAAGTCAAACAAGACATCAGACAACACATCACCAAGAAGGCAAGTTTAAAGCAGTCCTACAGAAAGGTTTCAAAACTCACTCCCACAGCTTGATTCCAAGGATGTTAGATTCCTATCGGGCCTTTTCTACTGTTAATGTTTAAGCTAAATGACAACTTTGTTTGTCCACTGTCAGCATTCGAAACAACTTCTACAGGGTTTAATGGAGCACACAGATTTGACTTTTTACAAAAGCACTCAAAGAGCTGTAGTAATGAAGAATTGTATCACAGTACGTTTTGTCATATCCTGTCTAAGATGTTTTTTATTGCATGAGCCTAAGCACTCATTTATACTCGTATCCAATACAACTGATTTCGGTTTTATGCTTCCTAAAACCCTTAAAATTCCTTGTCAACGTCTTTTAGTTTAACCAATCCTAAAGAAAATCAAGCTTTGCTGCTCTACTCTATTTCCCGTTCCCTGCAACATGTGTGTGGATGCTGAATGAGACGGGTGGAGGGATGAGCGCTACATGGTTGTGTTTGAGCAGGAGGGCCGGATGATGAATGGGCTTTTATAGACATGCTGTTCGTTTACGGAGGCTTGTAGGCGATGATCTCTTTAGTGTAATATGAAAAGGAAACAGACACATCGTGATATCACAAACACAATCCTACATTTGTGCCAACCTAATAAAATAATATGCAGTACTGTGTGAAACTCATCAAGTGGCCTGAACTAAAAGTTCTCCAGCAAGTTTAGTAGCATTGCTACTTGAGATCGTTCATGTTGCAGCCAAGAACTTCACTGATAACTGCTGCCATGGTGTAAATCAGCTGGTTGGTTCCAGCGATGGTCACACTAGGGACTGTCCACTGCAGTAAAAACTCTACATTATCACTCCGTTACCTGCTGCAAGCACTGCCACAGTCTGATTTTCTTTCATCACTACCTGAATTGTTTGACTAAAAGGAAAAAGAAATGGCAGATGTCCTTCTCTACAGGGGCAGAACTGTTGGCAAACTGTTCACCACCCCCCAACCGCCCTGTCTGTCATCACTCCACTAGCATTGCTGTTTGTAATTATATTCACTTCACTTTTACACACCTGTACATAATATCCTAAAAGCCACAAATCAATTAGAACCCTGCTCTGTTTGGTAATGAACTATGATAAAACAAATATCCCCTGCCTATGAAAAACCATAGGCTTCCCAAGGGAGTCATGAGTTCATAATGTTCATGTTTATAAACACTGAAAGCTGACATGGAGTAGGTCCCAGGCCCTGAACTCCATAAGCAAGAAAATGGATTGATGTATAAATACACACACACACATATATTAGGGGTGCAACGACAAACAAAATTCACCGTTCGGTTCGATACTTTGGTGTCACGGTTCGATACAAAAAAATGTTCATGCCTTTTTAATTTGTCAGTTATTAAAATTATAAATATATATTTTAACTCAAACGTACAGTTTTTAAATTTAATGTTGCTGAAACAACAAAGTAATAAAAAATAAATAAATCTATCTGATGGAGGAATCGCTCATCTTTGGAAAAGAGAGTTTATTACAGAGAAATGTCTCTTTCAAAATAAAAGCTCTACTATACGCTTCTTCTGGCCTATATTCTCAGCAGCATATTAAACATATCAGGTCCCCATAAGGAGAATCCTGTGCTAACAGCTGTCTAAATGACTCGGGTAAAGTTTGTAGCATGGTGCTTGTTGTTTTGTCTGCTTCCACTTGTCTTTGCACCAGGATGATGTCGGAGTAAATGTGCAGTCATATTCGTTGTGTTCCCACTAGTGCTGTCAGCGTTAATCTGAAATGACCTTAACGCCACAACACGGCAAATCTCCGTTAACAAGCTACCGCGGATCGCCCCGTGCGTGGGGCTGGACGGCCAACACGTTAACGAGCTAACTGCGCTAACACACTAGTTCCCACCCATGTAATTGAGCATTGCATGGCACATCCAACATACTGTTTTACTTTAGTCCATGACTCGCTTACCTTCAGGGTCATACGTCACATGAAAACCAAAATAGTTCCAAACACCAGATCTGAATGAGGGTGGGGGAGGTTCGTTTGCCATGTTGCAACGAGCTTAGCTTCTGTCTCGCTAGCTTGCCCTGCGCTCAGTGGATCTGCACTCGACAGTGCAGCCTAGGCGGAGTAGTCGAACGCAGATCCACTGAGCGCTCAACACAGACAGCATCGTCAGAAGGAAAGTTGATGAAATAAATTAAAAATATTGTATTGTTCGATACATATGTGTACTGAACCGAAAGCACTGTATCGAACGGTTCAATATCGATACGAGTATCATTGCACCCCTAATATATGTGTATATATATATGTGTGTGTGTGTGTGTGTTTCTGTGGTTCAGCATTATGATGCTGAACCACATCATAATGAATAAATGGATAAATTTCCGAAATCCCGGAGCAATGCAAATTAGCCGGTGCGAGGTAAGGAGCTCTGTCATTGGTTAGACAGTCTTAGCTTTGCACCTATACCAAAGGCCATTCAGCCTCTGTGTTTACACTCTGCCTACACAGATGTTGGACATGAGACGACACAGGAAAAGGATTTTTGATGTGAGGTTTTTATTGAGATTTTATTTCTTTTTTTTCTGATTTGAAGTATTTATTAATGGAATAATTATTTATTTTCAAATACTGATTTATAAATATTTATTTTATTTTATTTTATTTTTTTGCCTGTCCCGTTTGGCTCTTTTGCATCAGAATTGTTGTCTAAAGGCAAAGAAAGATGCCCAACGGATTTACTTTACCAAACTGACCATCCCAGCCTTGCCATAATGGTCCATTTGATTCACCTTTTATTGTTTATTTTATTTTCACTTACTGAATACGGGACAGACTTGACTGGGGGAAAGAAGGGGGGAAAGAAAGAGAAACAGCTGAGAAGAGGGATGGGGGAGAAGGGCAAAAAACAAAAACCAACAGAATTTTATTTTAAATTAAATTACTAGATAATAAATTACTTTTGTATTGAATAAATAAAATAACTTAAAAATGAATTTGTAAATTAATATTTTATCGCACAATTCATTGTTTAAGCAAAGAACTTTTTATTTCGATGCGCTGGATCTTCTGGTCCTCTGCACATAAGTGGATTTCCATTTAGACTTTATATAGACAACAACTCAAAGTGCTTTACAACAAGTCACATTCACCCATACGATCATCTAGTGCTGTACTTTAAACACTTTAAACACAAACACGGATACTGTGGGGAGAGGCCACAGAGGCACAGGGAGAAAACTCACACAGAAATCCAACAATTAAAGAGGAACCTTCTCGATGTAACACTACCATCCTGCAAGATGACCTGGTCCTGGGCCATCTTAATAAGCATGCTGTGCACAGTAGTTTCATATTCCTGCCAGAACAAACACCAGACAGTTTGTACACAAGGCTCAGATTCTCGCTTTGCCAGATACAGACAATAGTTTAAGATCCTAATGTCTCTGCACAGCTCTGTATGTACTGAAATATCCAACCTCAGATATTTCCTGCTCACACTCTGCACCGCCTTAGACAACAAGTAGTTCATGCTATACATAGCATTGACTTTTCATTCCAGCCATGTGCACTCATCAGGGCATCAGTGCTGCCGTAGTAACCACACTAACACTTCCTTGCACCTGTTGAAATGGCCTCAGTCTGATCGTGCCCTGAACAAACTCACCTTTAACATCCCACACATGGACTAAATATGTGCGTGTCAATAACACGTGACAGGAGAACATGCTGGTTGTCTGTCATGGGGCTGAATTAGAAACAGAGCAGGAACTACAGTTTGTCAGATTAAGACTGATCAGGTCCAACATCCGCTCCCAGCACTGATTTACACGTTTGGTGTCACATTGAAGGAAACGCCTACTGGCACAACCTGCATGTGTTAAACTGCTCCTGCGTGTAAACAGCGTGTCACTTACGGCTTTTTGCATCACAAGGACGCGCACTGGCGTCTCAGGGTGACTCAGATGTTTGCTGAATGAGGTGTAGACCAGGGCCCTGTTTCAGGAAGCCGGTTTAGTGGAAAAACTGAGTAAGTATACCCTGAGTTAACGAAAACTCTGGGTTTTCGGTTTCACAAAGCGAGTTCAGCTGCAGCCTGAGTGAGTCACTATGACGACACACTCCGTGAAGCTAACCTGCCCCCTAGCAGGTTTACTACAACTAACCCTGACTGTCTCCGCCCCTTTGTCGGAAACCTGACAGTAGGAAGTGTCGGACATGGCGTGCCACTTCCTTGAAGAGCCAGTAGATCGTGAAGCCCAAATTCTCCGCAGAGCTCTCCGCCGGGAGAGAGTGATCAGAGCGCGTTTGGACATTTTATCATTTCCTGATGATTTTCTGTGTGAACGTCACCGTTTCTCAGCACAATCTATAATTTATTTGGATAACATCCTCAGGCCATATATTACGCATGTGACACATCGCGGACATGCTCTCAGTTCATTGCATATTATTTGTATTGCACTTCGGTTTCTTGCAAACGGGAGCTTTCTGTATAATATTGGTGACGCTGAGCACGTTTCCAAGGCTACCGTCTGTCGGGCAGTCAGGAATGTTACAGTTGCACTGAAACGTCTCCTGTACTCGTCTGTGGTGTTCCCCGGTCACAGACCCACAAGATTTATCAAAGAGGGATGCCACAAAATTGCAGGTATCAGGGTGACCAAAACTTAATGTATGATGTGGTGATACTTGGACTACTACTTAAATTGCACATTTATTTTCAGGGTTCCCAGGCGTGATTGGCTGTACAGATGGCACTCACATTCCAATCATTGCTCCTTCAGTAAATGAAGGAGACTATGTGAACAGGAAGTCTTTCCACAGCATTAATGTACAGGTACATAGTTCCCTGTAGCATGTCAAACTAACAAATTATTTCATTATAGTAATGGATGCTAATTTGTGTTCTCTGCACTGTGAAGATCATATGTGATGCTGCCAACATTATCACAAATGTGGAAGCCAAGTGGCCAGGCTCTGTCCATGACTCACAAATATTCCGTGAATGTACACTGAGCACAAAATTTGGACATGGTGAGTTGAGAATACTTTAAAATATATAAAGACCAATTGCTTCAGGGACATTTGAACTGAAGTGTACCCTTCTGTCTTAGGAGAGTTCACTGGCTACTTGCTTGGTGATAGGGGGTATCCATGTTTACCCTATTTGCTTACCCCTTACCCTGACCCTGAACCGGGCCCACAGCAGCGATATAATCTGGCTAATTGCAGGACAAGAGCCAGAATTGAAATGACTATCGGAATGCTTAAGGCCCGGTTCCAGTGCCTGCAAAGACTCAGGGTCACCCCAGAAAGGGCATGTGACATTATTGTGGCATGTGTGATTCTTCACAACATTGCCACAATTAGAGGAGAACACTGTCCTTCTGAACCAAACATCAGCAGTGATCCAAACCATGAACATCCTGACCCTCCCACGGACATACAAGATGGAAGCGCAGTCAGAGACACCATATGTCACAATCATTTCTTTTGACCCATCACCTCAACATGTTGAAAGAAGAATAAACAGATTTTTTGTTCAACTGGCTTTATTGGTCGCCTGTATTTCCTGTACACAAAGTATTAAAAGATGTAAACCTCATAAAGTGTCTCTGTTGCTTCCTCCTCTGTAACAGCTGCCAGTGTTTCTTCATTATTTTCCTGTAGTAAAGAAATAGACAACATTGCTGTTCTACTGTAAACTCATATAATCTGTGGAGTATTACTCACAACTGCATGTTGGTCTGGCTCAACAGGAGGCTGCACCAGATGCAGTACACCATCACCATCAACTGATAGAATATGAGGTTTATACAGGTCACTTATAACTTACAAGGGACCAAATGGCAATTAACAAACATACCAATCACCTTACACTTCATTGTCATTATGCTCTCAAAGACAACCAAGACTGAGGGAAGGCAAAATCAGTAGGAAAATAACTTCACTACAAAATAATTCATTATGGTAAAGAGTTTATCAAATGAATGTGTTGCACTGCAAAGGTGACTGTGAAGAAAGGATGTATGCACATCATGTATTATTTTGGATTTACCCCTTATGTAGGCACTTGTGTCTTGCGGGGTTATTGACTCAGAGGATGTCCCCGCAGAGATGCCTTCGGCCACAGGGCGCCCACTGTTTTGGCTGAGGGCCAACTGCTCAGCCTCTGTGAGTGGTGGTGGTGGAGGACCCCCACCTGTTTTTCGGGCCTCCGCTTTTTTTCTGTTGGCTATAACGGGCCACATTTGAGCATACAGAGTAAGCAAATATGTACTTGTAATGTGCTCAGATAATTTCAATAAGTGCTTACAGAAAGAAAATTAATGTAGCCTCTAACTGCAATTGATTTACATGGGACAAACAGACCAAGCACTATGGCTCATAATACAATTACACCTTACCTGTTTGGACTATATTTTTATATTTCATTTTTACTTGCTGCCAGGCACGTTTGGGGCCTGTTGGGTTGCACCTGCGCTCACATCACATCACAAAATAAAATGTATAAAATAACAAATAAAATAACATATGATAAAATAACGTGTTAAATGGGTGGAAATCCCTAGATCAATGTTTAAATTAACACTCACGCATTGACTCTGTCGGCTATGTTTTGCCATGCATGCTTTTGCAGCTGTGGCTGTGTTACTTTTTTCCGCGGAATTTGCATGTTATCGGCATATGCTGCCATCAGAATTTCGGCCTCAAGCGCTGTAAAATACATTGACCGCGCCTTCTTTCCCTCCGTCTCCATGGTGACTCGCTTAATCTGTGCTCCGCTTATCAGGGCTTTATGTATCCTCGTCCGCGCGCTTCACTTGGGGTTAAAGCAACTCCGCGTTGACTGAACTAATTGTTATCAGCCTTTCTGAAACCGAATATTCCGAGTTGGACAGTTCGGGGTTACTCAACCGTGAGTGTCGTTTTTCACTCTGAGTTTTCCAAACCGGCTTCCTGAAACAGGGCCCAGACTAGGCGGGACTCATTTCACCAAAACACGAGCTTTTCCACCCACCAGTGTTTATCTGTGTGCTTATTTTAAAGAATTATTCCATCGTTATCAAATACGAAGCATTACACGCACGTCGCGCCGTTTCTGCTGAGTCAGACACCAGTGCTCCCGTGTGCTGATTCTCGGGTCCATCTTAAACTGGTGTGTTTGCGAATGAACTTCGGTAAAACGTTACAACGTTACCGGGCGCGCAGAGGGTCTCGGAGGCGTGTCGTACCTGTCGGGTGGTCGCGGGCTCCTCGTTCCCGGTGGGTGAAGGTGTTTCTCCTTCAAGCGATGCTGGGGTGACCGGAGAAGAAGCCATGTCCCCCCGACATCACCTCTCACTAAGCGCCGCTCCTACTGTGACTTTCCTCGGTGTCCTCCAGCGTGCAATACGCTGCCTGGCGCAGTTTGCACGGACGGTGGACCGGTTGCGTCGCTCGTTTCCTGCGCGATCAAAGTGAGTCTTCGGCTGCACAGTGCAGCCACTGTCCCTCCTCCGGCCGGCGGACTAGTCCAGGCGAGGCGGATGACGTTGTCCCGGGTCTCGCTCGCTCTCGCACATGCAGGACTTGGCCCAGTCTGTCTTCTTCTGCCTCACTCTGCGCTCTGCTTTTCACTTCATGTCTTTTTGTTTTGTAAGGTGGCTAACACGATCACTCCTCTTCTGCCTGCAGGACTCTGTGACTGCTCTGTGCTGTGGCAGCACACTCCAGCCTGATAGTTCATTTTACAGCTTTTGGCACTGCGACGCTCTCCTCGGCTCGACAGACACAATCTCACCATGTCGGCACAATATACTGAGTGCAATCCATAACATGATTTTATCTCACTGTAACTTTTAAATCTACCAAATGTTGCGTAAATGACGTGTCACGTGAGTTGAGCACATGCACACCCCCTGTCCTCACAGCAGACATTCATCTTAGCCCCCCCCCTCCCCCCCCCCCCCCCCCGTTTTGAGATCATTGCTGCAACAAAAGGTTGCCACACATATTTCTACATGAAACGTACTGAATCAGTTGGCACATATTTAATATATATTAAATATAATATAATGTTGTTTTGTTGAGTGGCTGAAATAAAGCTGAATCACATCACAGGAACGACACAGCCCTGTTCCTCCAGGCTGTTAACCTGTGAATCAGCAAACATGTATGATTTATTGTCATTCATTTGCTGAACAAACTTTCCTCTGAACTTTGACCCTGAAAATTCAATTCAATTTTATTTATATAGCGCCAAATCACAACAAAAGTCGCCTCAAGGCGCTTCATAGATACAGAGAAGAACCCAACAATCATATGACCCCCTATGAGCAGCACCCTAACCATGGATTGGAGAAGAATGTGAGATGGTAACAATGAGAGCTCAGGAGATGGCAAATACACTAGAAGAGCTACCTTTATATCACGCTGAGCTGAGGGTTTGTCAAGCCCAGCTCAGATTTTCAGGAGAAAGGTGATCTGAACCAAAAGCAGGAGGAGGTCATCACTGCTGGACCGAAGGCTAAGAAGGAAGAGCTTCTGCTGTTTGCAGTGTATACTGCTGTGGATGCTGTATCGTGTGACATGCACAAGATGTTTCATTCAGACTGAACTCTTTCTTTGTAGTGTTTACCTGGAGAAGATCGGAGGGGCTGGCTAAAATGATGAAAGCTCGAAGCAGATTAGAACACCGCTTTGAAAACTTGTACGTGATGCTGTGGGGTTGATTCAGTGACCTTGTGGGGCCATAACAGAGAAATGACAGCAGTGTAGTGGATCAAATAAAGAGTGATGATGTTATATTTGTGACTGTAGCAGGACCAAGGCTCAAAAGGTTGCAGGCGTTGTTAATTGAGCAGAAGATGGACGGCATCAAGCCCTCTCCTCGACAGCTACAGGATCACAGTCTGCAGGTTCAGTTATGCAACGTTTTAGCATCGATGCGTGAAGTTAAGAGCAGACAGGGAGGTTATTTTTGCACTGGGCTGGAATGACTCAGTTTACCTGTCAAAGGCTATCACGGCTGGGAGAAAACCCTCAGCATTAGTAAAGAAGGACCACGGTGGCCTCTGGGTAGAAACACTGCAGAGTTCATGTGGATACGCTGCTGCATTAGGTCAGATAGAAATATCATAAAGCATCATTAAGTAAAAACGTTTATTAAGAACAAATGTTTAAATATTGTTAACGTGTTTCCCAGAAACATCTGTAGAGACAAAGAGCTTTCTGTTGTTGCTTCGAGGAAACAAGCTCTTCTTTTTAGTTTTGTCCTGGTATTTATTCCAGGACGGACTCATCCACTGAGCAGTGTTTGGGTTTCTTCCTTTTCCTCGTTCTGGATGCAAACTATTACAACTCGGGCTTTATTTCAGTGACAATGGCCTTAAGCTGCAATACAACAGGAAGTTACTCATATATAGTAATTTCCCAGACCATATTAAAAATCCATTAACAGGAAATACAAATGATGGGACAATGCCACAGCATGGACATTAGAACAGTTGGGAAAATTTACCTGGAAAAAGGTGAAAATGAGGCTTCATTGAACTGGAATTACAAAGACCAGGAATGTGAGATCCACCAGCCACAACTGAGGGTTTTTACACGTCATATCCTCAAAGTAGAACTACAGTGATCAAAAGAATCGACTTTAATGTTATTCTTTCTTTATTTATGTCAGATTTAACCCCCCAAAAAGCTTTAATCTTTAACTAGTCTTTGGACGTAGCTACAGTACGGTCAGGCTGACAGTTTATGGGTAACATGTGGCCACCAGGCACTGCGACACACTTCCATGTTATATTACCTTGGCGTCCCGTAGGAATACAGGAGAATCATGTGAGGAATCTAAGAGTTGTTTCTTAATTCAATTCAGTTTTATTTACACAGCACCAAATCACAACAGCAGTCGTCTCAAGGTGCTTTATACTGTAAGGTAGCTCGTACAATAATACATACAGAGAAAAACCCAACAATATGACCCCCTATGAGCAGCACTTTGGCGACAGTGGGAAGAAAAAACTCCCTTTTAACAGGAAGAAACCTCCGGCAGAACCAGGCTCAGGGAGGGGCGGGGCCATCTGCTGTGATTGGTTGGGGTGAGAGAAGGAAGACAGGATAAAGACATGCTGTGGAAGAGAGACAGATGAACCGCTGAGTGTTGTCCCGTCGAGGTGGCTCTTCTATGTTGTGCATTTATGGCACCAAACCACAAATGCAAAGGAAGAAAGGGTCGAGGCACAGCACCCAGCTGCCTGACAATATTCAGGCAACCAGGGCCGTGCAGAGAGGTTTAAAGGGGCGGGTGCTCAAAGTTAGAAAGGGGCACATTGAACCAGGCTGAATAACAACAACACACATTCATCAAGAATCTAATATGGGAAGGGCAGGGCTGTGTTGATCTGAGACTGTAGACAGTAAAAAGTCCACAGGAGAGATGGTAGCTGATTAAACAAGTGTCATGAGATAATAACAAAATGCAAAGATTGGTGACAGCGCTTGGAACCATAAGGCAACAAAAAACTGTGAGAAATAATTTAGGCTCTGCCTGTGAATCACTCTTTGCTTCTCTTCTTCCTTCCATCCCATCATTTCATATATCACTCTGCACTTGCTGTCTATGTGAGAACAAGGCACAACTTGTTATTGCAATAAACTATAATCTAATTATCCACACCTAACAACTCCTGCACTTAATCAATAATAAAATGATGACAGAAAAATGTTATAGCCCTGCCTTTAGTAGCCTCACACAGCTCCTGCTGTTTCCTCCTCATGTCCTTACCAGCCATGTCTGCACAATGTTATATCATGAGGAATATGTTTTTAAATCCAGCTAAATAAAACACACACATGCACACACAGTGACATTTTAGACCTTCTTCAGAATACTGTATATACTATGGGCATCATGGTGCTGATCCAGAATCCTTACATTATTATTTATTACTAGAGCTACAATAATAAAGCAATGAGGAGGGGGAAGTAATAAATATGAAATAATGTATTTATGATGATTCCATTTGTTTCACTATCCACTCTGTGCAGGGCAAAGCTTATTACATGTTTAAACTGTAGAGATACAATCATTTTACTGCTGTAAAATCCAACTTTTGTCTTATTTAAAATATAAATCTAATATAATCTGCTTCTTAATGTATGTTCTTTAAAATACAGCGTGTGTTTTTAATATATTATAATTATAATAATTATTATGTGAACATGCATATTAGATGGTTTTTTTAGTGAAATATAATCCCTCCAGAAAGGCAGGAAAAGCCCGGAAACTTACTTTAAAACTAAATAAGTTCTAAATACTTTAAAACTAAATATGTTCCCTAAAACGGTGACAGAGCTACAGACCCATGACAGCCTTACACAGGTAGCCAGCAGCTGTGACCAGCACTACCTGTGCATTTAATAAAAGGACAGGTAATGTTTGTTGCGCTGTTGCACACACAGCACGCTCGTTTGTTTCAGTTCGTCAGTAGCAACAAGACAGCTTACCAACGTGTACGTAATAAGCTAATACTCCTGTGTGCTACACACTACAGTGTACGCTGTACACCTACTTACTGGTTGTGTCGCATCAGTCTGTGTCTCTGAGTTAACTTGTGTTTCTCCTACAGCTCCGGACCGCTAAAAATGCGCGTGCTCTTTGTGAGCTCGTTCCCGGCTCGTAACCAGCGCGTTCTGCCGTCAAGGGCGATCATTGGTTAGATGTGATCATGTGACTGATGCAAGCCAGATCCTTTTATTTAGCAAAACTGTGATTAATAGTTAAATATTATTGTTGAGGGGCACAGACAGGACTCCGCACGCACACACACATAAAAAAATAATAATCTTTTTTTTTTTTTTTAAAGTTGCCTCAACAAAAGGGATCCTTGGGCACCCATCAGGAAAGGGGCGGGTGCTCAAGCCCCTCTAGCCCCCCCTCTGCACGTGCCTGCAGGCAACGTCCAAAGCCCCACAAAGGACCTACCCACACCCCACTGGCCCCGCCCAGATCAAGGAGCTGTCACAGCAGACAAAAATGTGAAGTCCGCACATAGTCGCCATGGCACCCACCAACCCACCACACCATCCCCCATGGAGCTACCAGGAGAGGCATACTGGCCCACTGAGGATCACAGAGGAGCAGACCCAGGGGGGCTGACAGCACAGCCCCCACCCACCAGTCGTGCAGCTTATTTTATCTTGTCAGCGTGAGCCCCACCTAAAGGGGACAGAGGGATTAGTGAGTTGCATTAGTGGGGCAGGAGAGAGTGAAGCAGGGGAGCCAATGTCACTGCGATACGACTCCTCAACACCATCCAGCCTGCCCCACCACTCATAATGAGTCCTGCTGTGCTCTGTAGCAATGATGCATTTTATGTGTGTGTGCCAGGTTAGTGCTGTGGATTCAAAGGAGCACAGTTCCACTAAACAGGAGATCAGGATAAACCCCAGTAACCAACCCTGCCCCCGCCATCACATATTCTCAATCCCAACAGAGGCCAGCCCCACAATGACATGCCACACGTGATACACAGCCAACATTACTGTTATAATTACATGTTTCCTTTATTACTTTCCTTTCAACCTATTGATTTTGCACCTTAAACTTTCTTCGGTTGCTACAAGCCACAAAGTCCTTTATGGTTTGTCTCTGTTGTGTGGAGGGCTGTTTTTAAGAGCTCAAAAATGGGTGTATCAGAGTCAAACAGGCAGCACAGTGGAAAAGTGGTTGGCACTGTTTCCTGACAGCAAGAAGGTTCTGGGTTCAAATCCAACATCTAAGCTGTTTGCATGCTCTCCCCATGTCTGGGTCCTCTCTGGGTTCTCTGGCTCCCACAGTCCAAAGACGAGCAGTTAGTGGGGTTAGGTTGATTGGTGTATGTGCCCATGAGTATGAGTGTACACGGGTGTTTCTCTGTGTTAGTGACAGTCTGACAGAAGGCTGCATCCCTCAGCCTCATGTGGGCTGTGTAGCCCCTTTACCACTGCAGTGAGAGCTCAGACCTGTTTCTGGTGGGTGGTGGACTCCTCCAGGGCTTCCCCTGATTCCCCTTCTGCCACAGAAGACTGTGGCCTCAGAAACTCATATCTGCTTTTTGCAAATGAAGCGAACCTGTTGGCTTCATCAGCAGGGGCGGATCTAGAAGGGTGGCATGGGGTGGCAAGTGCCACCCTAAAATGATCCCTTGCCACCCCAAGTGCCACCCCAGTTTTGCATATGACAGTGTTGTTTATTAAAATAAGTTTAACAGTTTGAGCGTAGTTACAGTCAGCAGTGAATATAAATGCTAGAACTGGATATATTCCATAGTGTCCCCCCCCTCCACATTAACAAATGGTTCAGCCCATAGCAGGACCGGCTTTTTTCTTGTTTTCAGCAGCAAGCGATGCTTATGATTGTGCCAGAGCACATTTTGAACAACACCATGGGAATTTCTGATTTTACACAGGTGGGTGGTGTTAAGGTTCACAATTGAGGAGGGAGAGTACAAACCACTCTTGGTCCAGAAGCTCTTGGTCAAACAATGATTTTAATGAACACACGTGTGGGAAGACACTGTACGCAGACAGCCAGTAGTCCTCGACTTAATCAAAGCATGAACAGATATTTTATAGCATCAGGGTTTGATTTACTGACGCCCCTTCATGCGTCACAGATACATTTTATACATAGATCAGACTTTTAACCCAGAAGATCATCTTCTATTTTTATGGCTGGTACTTTCCATTCTTGTCTTAAAGTGAATTGTTCCTCTTTCTTGCCGAGACAACAAGGACGGTTCCTCTTTTACCGAGACACTTTTGTAGTTACAACCAGACATGACTAATCTCTCCTCTAAATAAATTTAACTCATGTGTGTGTGTCTCGTCCTCAAATGCTCTTTCTCAATTCACCTGTTGCACTTCTGACCTTTTACCAGACCAGAGGCTCACTGAGACTATGTGTATGTCCTCTACTAAATAAATGTTTTAACCAAGAACCTCTACTAAAACCTTAATATAAAATGATCTGATATATAAGTGTTTTGTAAGCATGTATTGCAATTCCTTCGATGGCTCCAAGTCACTTGCACAATAGATTGTCCGAACATCGCGCCGAACAAAGCTTCCGACCCCCAATTAATTGACCGAGCTCCAACTCTTTAATAAGCACAGATATGCATTGTGTATAAAATAGTCATAGCTGCTTAAGGCCTTCTTAAAGCTGTCTGTTACATTGTTAAAGCCTCGTCTTAGCCTGCTGCTCAAAATAACTATCTGCTTTCACTTCTGCATACAACTTCCTGTCAGCCTGCAACTCAGTCTTTCTGAAAGAGACACTGTTTAACCCCTGAATGCAATATAAACTCCAGATGTTACACTGTGGAAATGAAGGAAGGTGAGTGCTATTTTAAATGGTTGTAGAAAATGAAAAAACAGCAGGTGTATTGGCTGCATTTTTAGATAAATAGTTGTATCTGTTTACAAAATGTACAATTTATATTTGCATTTCAAGTTATAAACATTTACCCAACACGTCTGTGGTTTTTTTACAGTAAAAAATACTGCTAGGATTTTAGGTTCTTTGTGTGATTTCAGATCAGTAATAGTTATATTAATAGTAATAGTAATACTAATGCAGTATGTCAGTGAAAAAACAACTAAATTCAGTTGAGCTGAAAAGATACCAAACAAAGCAAGAGGAGGAAAAAATAAAATGAAACAATCTGAGGGTGAAATACAAACGTAAACTCAAAGGAGTCACAAATGTCCGGTTGTATTTCAGACCTCAGAGGGTGAATCCAACAAATCATGAAAAATGAGGTTTACATGTTTGTTCATGACAGTGCAGATTTCTGACATTTTGTGTCATTTAAGCTGCAACAATGTGACTGTTTTCTAACAAAAAACAATGAAACTTAAGTTAGACTTGTGTTTGTAAATGAAGCGCCCCATGTTGTGTAGCTTTCTGGAGTTTATACTTATTGGGCTACATATGTATTTAATATACAGGCTGTACAGTACATAACATCAAAACTCACATGTTTCATGTAACTAAAGTGTGTAATCATGTGGGTACAGACAATAATTAAGTTATAGACTATATTTATATGAAAAACGTGCATACTTACTGCATTTGAATCATTTTAACCACATGTAACCACCTGCATATGTGTTTGGGGGGAAAAGGCTTTGATTTTGCCACCCTAAGAAAATTTCTCTAGAGCCGCCCCTGACCATTTCACAGGATTTGCATTTAAAGATGCAACAAGACTAAAATGGTTAGGGTCAGGAGGTCAAAGGTCAGAGCTCCTGTGGGTCTGAGGGCGGCCTCACACTGGAGAAGGATGAAGGAGTCTGACCTGAGCCAGTGTTTGACATGAACACATCAGCACTGCTGTCAGTGAGCCTAACGACAGCCGTTAGCATCATTTCAGTGTTTCAGTCATAAAAACACTTCCTGTCACTGTGGTGGTTACAGTGACATCATGCAGTTTGTGCTTTGACCTCCAGAGGGCGACAAATCAGCACAGACAGAGAGCTCCATTCAAACTTTGCTGCCATCAGGAATAATTCTTCAAATATAATCATCAGTGTTTGAGCAGTTATGATATCAGGGACAATCTAGACATGTGTGACAATACTGAACATGTCACATGACACACCTCAAACATCATGTGATCCACTCTCAGTCTGCACTTTCATTCATGACTTCAACAGGTTGAAATGAGCTTTGAAGAAACATTCAGTGAAATAAATCTTTCATGGATTCATGTGAGCAGCAGATGAACTTTGTACCAACAACATCTTCAATAACAGAGTCTGAATGAAGCTCAGGGGCCCGTTCTTCGTACGTCGCTTACTACATCCAAGATCAAATGACACATCCAAGATCAAATCATCGCGCTAACCGTGAGCTCGCTAATCCGGTTCCCCGAACACACCTGCTGTTGACGATTACTACAGCTGGACGCAGGAATGTGACATCACTGGGTGTCGTAAAAGGGGCTACGCATCGATAGTAGAAACATTGATCGGCAACCCGCTGATTGGTCGGCGAAAATGTCCAAGGGGCGTGCTCGGTATTTTCCGGCAGCAGAGCAAGAACTCATGAGTGAGGGATTTCAGGAGTTTCAGAGTTTAATTAAAACGCAAGAGAACACTGCAAAGGCTGCAAAAGCAAGGAGAGAGGGCTGGCAGAAAGTTGCTGACAAATCAAACTCGTAGGTAATTTAATAATAATAATAATAATGGATTGGATTTATATAGCGCTTTCCAAGGCACCCAAAGCGCTTTACGATACCACTATTCATTCACTCCCACATTCACACACTGGTGGAGGCAGCTACGGTTGTAGCCAGGCTGCCATATCGCGCCATCGGCCCCTCTGGCCAACACCAGTAGGCGGTAGGGTAGATCTATCATATGACACTATATTGTCCAATATCATATGGCATTATATTATATTATAATATGTTATATTATATCCCCTTTCACATTAGAGCCACAACAGGACCCACAAGAACATGGGAACAAGTAAAAGTGGAATACAGGAGTATTCTACAGAATGGTAATATTTATCTCTTAGATTGCTTTGCGTCTCTTGGCAAGGTAATACTGGCCTGTAATACTCTGTTAGTTTGTTCATAACAGCAACCAAGAAAAGGGCAGAGGAAAAAAAGACAGGTGGTGGTCCTGCACCCCCTCGTCAACAAGTTGGTTAAGTAAATAATACCCTCACGGGAAAATTGATATCTCTCTATGAGCACACTGTCGCGCTGAGCTAAAGGATCCTGTCTGTCCCGCAATATACGCTGAATTCTGAGGACTCTCCTTATCAATCTTGCACCTTCCGCAATGGGTTGGTCGCGTATACGGACAGGACATGGCTGCGACAGGCTTCCCAAATCCACCTTCGCTTTTATAGCCGTGGTCTCTCATCTTGATTACACGAAGTAATTTACAATTACTACTCTGAAATATGAATTACATCTGTAATAATCACATACATGTAATAGAATGTTAATAGTACATTTCCCTTTTTTAGGAAATGACCTGTATGTATCTGTGTGACATCAATAAAAGGATCAAGTGCTGCATTATCTTTAGTTACATTGATAATATTTATTTATGGTGAAACAGTGGAAAAATATCGCTGTTGCTTTCGTATAAATGAAGCGGACATACCTGCGTGGCCGCGATCTAATCCTGTTTACATAAAGTAAACCTGCTCCCGAGCAGGTTTACGCTTACGGCTCTGTTGCTATGACAGCAAGTCCCGGATGAGCTTCGGGGAACCGACTGATCCAGGATCACGCGAAATCGTCAACAATCTAATCCGGCTAACCTACTTAGCGAGGTACGAAGAACGGGCCCCTGGTGTTGATGCTGCTCACTGATTGGACGCTTGCTTTCAGCTCTGCTCTCAGTCTTTACTGCACAGGTGAAGGTAGAAAGTGTGACTGGATCTATAGACTGGAAACAGAGAAACATGCTGAACATTTGAAGCTTTGCAGCAGAAATGTTCATGTTACAAATACAGCAGAGCTGATCTGGGATCAGTGTGTTCACACCTGCAGCTACAACAAGGTTTCATGTCTCCACACGTCAGCATGTGAACTTTACTCTGACTCAGTCTGAGCAGTCAGACGGCATATTTTTAAAGTTAACACATCAGCACACACAGAGCTGAGCCCCTCCCACCTGTGCTGAGTTTCAGGTGGAGCCCCGCCTCCTTCCAGGAAGCAGCTCACCTGTGTGTCCGTGTTTAGTGTCCAGGTGTGGAGTGGAGCTTGTTGTTGGTGTGAAGAAACTGTAAGTTTGCTTTGTTTCCTCCTTTAACAGTTTGTCTTTAGGAACTTTACTGTTTGTTCAGCTCGTGTTTGATTTCTTCACACAACAAACTGTGTGTGTTTGTATTTCCGGTCTCTCCATTAAAGTCAGTGTGTAATGTTTCCTGGCTAACATCAGCTGTGTGCAGCTTAGTTCAGCACAAATCTGCCGCTCCATAGTTCACGGTAACGGACTCACAGCTGGACCAACGAGGCCGAGTGTGTCCGCCACTCTGAGCTACGTTCGTGTTTGTGTACTTGTAGTTTGTACTTTGAGTTCACTCAGAGCCCACAGAGGACGCAGCGTACGTGATGACGTCACAGCCCTTTACCTCCTTTACTGTCACTGTGATTAATATTTACACACGAGACACCTGCAGAGCTCTGACGCTAAGCTAGCACACAGCATGCTAACGCTAAGCTAACACTAAGCTAACGCTAAGCTAACGCTAACAGTTCTTACAGACACGAGTTAAAAAGCTGCTTTTAGTGTGTGATCAGAGTCCAGGACTGAGAGCAGCAGCAGAGCTGATGGATGATGAATTACTGGATGGAAGAAGCTTCTCATTAGCAGTGAATCAGTGTGTGTGCAGTTCTCTGCAAACTCAGCAGGAAGAATTAGTGTGAAGCTTTAACTCTGCTGATCCTCTTTGAATCCTGGATCAGCTGAAAGGTTTAAAATGTTGTTCACACGGGTTGGACTGACTGAAGCTTCCAGTCACAGTGAATCAGTGTGTGTCAGTGAATGCATCGTGTGTGCTTCAGGCTCCATCTAGTGGACTGATAGCAGAGCAGCTGATGGCAGCTTCCTTTGCCTCACACTGCTGTCTGACTGCATCCAGCTGACACTGAGATGAAGCAGGAAAGAAGCAGCTGATATTTGGACAGCACACATGATGAAAGGAGGATTTCAGCTGATGTGCACATGAATGATTTGTGTTTCCTCTGCAGGTAGAAAGTGTGTGTGAGCTGATGTGAATTGAGCAGCATGGATCAGTGTGAGGACAGAGAGGAAGGAGTCCCTCCCTCTAAAAGCACTCTGTGTGGGGAACATGAGAGTCAGACCAAAGCTCAGAGGTGAGATGACCATCTCTAACTGTCCATGACTCTTCTCCATGTCACAGCTCAGCACTCACATCACTGCTGCATCATTATTCACAGGAACCAGCCTGGACCTCCACCCAGCTCTGTGTCCTGTGAAAGTAACTCAGTCAAAGATGCCATTAAGAGATTTGAGCAAAGACAGTCAGCTGAGAAAAGGTAAGCTAACACCAATAATATCAGCTGATATGTGATGAGAATTTTACTGAAGATTTATAACTTTTTCAGGATCCATCAGAGACTCAAACCTGGACCTCCACCCAGCTCTGTGTCCTTACAGAGTGACGTGTCTTTTGGTCGTCTCATTAATTTTAAAGTCCAGCCTGTGTCTGCTGCAGAGAGGTGAGCTGTTAGCAACATGAACTCTTTGATTAAACTGCTTGATGTTGTTGGATATAAACTACAAACACGTCGTTCCCTCAGTCCCATTTAAACTGTCTTTTAAAACAAGCCTTTGGTTTCTAAACAACTGAAAACCCACTTCAGCAAACAGGAAGTGATCTTAGCGTCCGTCCACTTCCTGTCAGGCCCTGCAAACATTTCATATTGAAGAAAAGTCGTTGATATCTCACATTTTTACTCCACCACATTCAACCATTTTGACATTTTACAGCATGAAACTCTTGTCACATGACTCCTGTTATGTTATAGAGTCATGTGACCACCAGGGAGGGATTTGTATGGATGAAACACATTCAAATCAATCTGATTCATCAATGGAAACATTTTTGGTGTAAATGCAGCAACACTGAAAACGCTGAAGATAAAAACACAACAGATGAAATATGAACAAATCGAGGCTTTGAATACACGTGTGTGTGTTTGAGACACAGAGATAAATGGATTGTGTGTCTGTCCTATTGCTGCGTGAGGGTTTTATTGTAGATTTTGTGCGTGTACACTTTTGACCACGAAGGTGTTGAAAGGGCGTAAAACAGTTGGAGGCACAAGAGTGAACACTAGTGCTGTCAGTAGATTAAAAATGACTAATTAATGACACAATCTTCTGTCATTAATCCTGATTAATCACAATTACTTGATCAATAGCTGCAGTTACATTTTTCCAACTTTATATTTAAGCCTGTAACAGACGTTTACACCATATAATGAAGTCAATGCAGAATAAACACAAAGAATGTTAAACGCTTCAATTCAAAGAGACTTTGAATAGTTTTCAGTCTTTAACTCAGCTTCTCTGCTGTAAATACAACTTTGGAACAAACATATATACTAAAAGCTAAGTGTGCACTAATATATAATAATATATAATCTATATTACTGCTGTTAATGAAAATGTTTAATCAGACTCATCACAGGGTTACTGTGGATTAATTTGGATTAATCACCATTAAACATCATTTTTAATGTAAACGAATCAAAGTTCATTTCATGAGCAAACAGACTCGAGAGAAAAGGGCAAATTTACACACTTAACATGTTTATTGAACATGTAAACATTGATAAACCTCCTGAATGAGCCGACCCCCCCAGGGACAGTCCTGCATGCTAATGATGGGCTCTGCTCTGTACCTGCAGGATTCTGTCAGCCACAAACTCCTCAGCTGATCCTGAATCTGAGCCCATCTGTCAAACAATCATTTTCTTGACAGGTCTGTGGAGGTGGCACTGATCCTGCAGCAGTCTAACACACTCTGTCACTCTTCTTCAAGTCTTTGACACGAGGAACCAAAACTATGTTATTAACAACACTAACAGGTCTGCAGTTTGTCCACTTGGCAGTTGTGTCATCAGTGCTTTGCATCGTTGTGATATTTTAAGCTGGAAGTGCTTCGGTGACAAGAAAATTCCTTCTGTCACGATGTGCAGAATCCTTCATGTTGGTCGGCTGGTCCGTCTTGTTATTTTTTTAATACTCAAACTTTCCATCGAGAGGTCAGTGTGTGTTTGTCATCTTCCATATTGAGCTGATTGGTTCAGCTTCCGTCACTAACAGATGTGCTGCACATCTGCACGTGTGCAAAGGTAACTCTACTCGGACAAACTGCTCGAAGTGCGTTGATAGAAACATTTCAGGGATTTTGAGTCGTTCTGCTCTCCAGATGTGTCGTGTTAAAGGTTTTTATCATGTTAATCATGATAACAGATGAACCCCTAACCCTAACCCTACATGTTAATTTTGACAGCACTGCTAAATCCTTTTTAATGTTCTTCTGTCAGATCATTGATTAGACTCGACTCCAAATACGAGACTCGGAAAACTCAAATGAAAACTCAAATCAAAGCAATGAGAAAAGGACTTCTTGTGTTAGAATGAAAACATATGGAAGTGGTCAGGTTTCAAACACTCGATGAATCTACTGCACAGTTACATTCAGGGACCTTTGGCCTCCTGAGAGCATTAGTTGATGGTTCATCACAGTTTTCTCAAAGTTTCCTCTGAGCTTCTGCAGCATCATCACTTCCATCACTGATGAAAGAACGTTCATAGAAAACAGAAAATATATCTTCAGAATCTGAGAGTCTAAAACTTGACAGACTTGATTCAGATGAAGTTATTTGAGCAGAAACTCCTGGATCGTTATCCTGTGTTGATCTAATCCTTCATGGTTCCTCCACAGAGTGGACCAGCAGAGCTCAGAGGTTCCCAGTGGTCAGTCTGCCCAGCAGCATCAAACACAGCTGGACTCCATATTTATGGTCTGTACATGTACAACAACTACTTTATTATTAATATTAATAATAATGCATTTATTTATAGGTCC
This sequence comes from Aulonocara stuartgranti, assembly GCF_965226115.1. Taxonomy (NCBI): domain Eukaryota; kingdom Metazoa; phylum Chordata; class Actinopteri; order Cichliformes; family Cichlidae; genus Aulonocara; species Aulonocara stuartgranti. The sequence continues at coordinate 5,765,561 of NC_138941.1, forward strand.
CTTTCAGAACACCAAGGACTCTGTGGACTAAATGACCAAAAGAAAACAAACTTTGAAATCAGACGGTGCAAATGTGATCACAGGGAAACGTTTTAAACATCGAGGCTTTAAACAGAAACCAAAGTGAAACAGTTTGTAGTCGAGATCAGTGGGAATGAAGCTGAATAACTGTTTCTTCAATAACTTTGAGCTCTTAAAAAACAAAAAGTCAGTTTTTCTGTAGAGCCTCTCAAGTTGGTGACAGCAGCAGTGGAAGTTCACGTGTAAACCAGAGCAGCAAATCAGGTCCAAATGTGTTGTTCACAGTGAGTGGGATCATCATTGGCTGCTATGTTAACCTCCTGCAGCAGGATGTCTTTGGTCAGAGAATGGATAGATCACGAAGTCATTGTTGAGTTTAGGGAGACAGTAGACAGTTGGAGGAGGTTCAGCCAGTTGACACACAGTAGATAAAATAACTGAAGGCAGGAGCAGACACCTGTATGACTTTCCACCTCTCACATAGATTATTGTCCCTGGGCAGCGCCACAGGGCTGGTAGATGTAAACAAAGCTGGAGGAGAGGATTGATTCATCTGAGAAAAGTCACAGAGTTGTGTCTTGATGCTCAATCATCCAGGTACGTAAATCCCAAAAAGCTTGATTCTGTTCATCTGGATGTTTTCAGTGGGAGAAACGTTTCATCATCATCAGGTGACTTCTTCAGTCTCAGCTGACTGCAGGTTTCAATCTTATAAACAGGACATTTGTATGACTGAAACCAGCCCACTGAAGGAACAATGGGCTGGGAGGTCAGTTCATTGATCATTGGTACGCATATTGTCAGGACCATTGATCAATGGTTGTTGATCAATGGTCATGAGTCCAGTTCACAGAGAGCTGGGGAATGGCTGCAATCACAGCATGTAAGATGGTGACAGTTGTACCCTTGGGCCCCTCCTCCATTCAGAGATGGTCTTTCCTTTTCACATAAATGGCCTCCTTGACTCCGCCCTCAAACCAGCGTTCACATTTACTCAGGACCTTCTTGATGTGAAGTTCTTCTGCTTCGCTGGCTGCTGTGTCTGTGGGGATGGTGTTTGTTCTGTGTTGTAGTGTCCTGATGACGCCCAGTTTGTGCTCCAGTGGATGATGAGAGTCAAACCTTAAATACTGATCTGTATGTGTAAACAGAGTGAACCTTTAAGACCAGTTGTCTGTACGATCAACTCAGTCACCTGAAACATCTCCAAGTTTCTGGCTTTGATCATCAACCTGTTGGTAGTTCAGCTCTGAACACCAGTGAAATGTTTCTCCCACTGAAATCGCTGCATTCATATGAACAGCATCAACGTTTTGGGATCATGGAGTTGTGGACAAAGTCTCAGTTAATCAGATAAAGTCAAACCTATAATTGGTAAAGAGTTCGCGGATGATATGCCCCTTGATCGTAAAGAAGTGGATGTTGTGTGGACTAAAGTTCAGAGTGGTGGGTCATTCATAAATATTCTGTTCCAGCTGCTGGAGGACAACATCATCACTTTTGTGAAGAACGAGCTGAAGAAGATCCAGAAGGCTCTGAATCCAAATAAGCCCCAGTGCTTGGAGTTTCAGAGGGAGGATGATGAGCAGAGGAGAAACAGCAGAGAGGCATTTGTGAAGATCACAGTGGACTTCCTGAGGAGAATGAAGCAGGAGGAGCTGGCTGACCGTCTGCAGAGCAGTAAGAGGATTTATCTAAAGATTTAAGCTGCTGGATAAATGAGACACTTGTGACACCAGTGTGTTCAGTCATTTCTCAGTGGGTCAGAAATTGTCATCAGCATTTTGTAAAATATGATTGTTAAAGTTGTATTTTTATTATTATTATTCAGAACTTCCAGCTGCTGTTTGTCATCGTAACCTTAAGTCTAAGCTGAAGAAGAAGTTCCAGTGTGTGTTTGAGGGCATCGCTAAAGCAGGAAACCCAACCCTCCTGAATCAGATCTACACAGAGCTCTACATCACAGAGGGAGGGACTGCAGAGGTCAATGATGAACATGAGGTCAGACAGATTGAAACAGCATCCAGGAAACCAGACAGACCAGAAACAACCATCAGACAAGAAGACCTCTTTAAAGCCTCACCTGGAAGAGATGAACCAATCAGAACAGTGCTGACAAAGGGAGTGGCTGGCATTGGGAAAACAGTCTTAACACAGAAATACAGCCTGGACTGGGCTGAAGACAAAGCCAACCAGGACATCCAGTTCATATTTCCATTCACTTTCAGAGAGCTGAATGTGCTGAAAGAGGAAAAGTTCAGCTTGGTGGGACTTGTTCATCACTTCTTTACTGAAACCAAAGAAGCAGGAATCTGCAGCTTTGAAGACTTCCAGGTTGTGTTCATCTTTGATGGTCTGGATGAGTGTCGACTTCCTCTGGACTTCCACAAAACTACAATCCTAACTGACCCTAGAAAGTCCACCTCAGTGGATGTGCTGCTGATAAACCTCATCAGGGGGAAACTGCTTCCCTCTGCTCGCCTCTGGATAACCACACGACCTGCAGCAGCCAATCAGATCCCTCCTGACTGTGTTGGCATGGTGACAGAGGTCAGAGGGTTCACTGACCCACAGAAGGAGGAGTACTTCAGGAAGAGATTCAGAGATGAGGAGCAGGCCAGCAGGATCATCTCCCACATCAAGACATCACGAAGCCTCCACATCATGTGTCACATCCCAGTCTTCTGCTGGATCACTGCTACAGTTCTGGAGGATGTGCTGGAAACCAGAGAGGGAGGACAGCTGCCCAACACCCTGACTGAGATGTACATCCACTTCCTGGTGGTTCAGGCCAAAGTGAAGAAGGTCAAGTATGATGGAGGAGCTGAGACAGATCCACACTGGAGTCCTGAGAGCAGGAAGATGATGGAGTCTCTGGGAAAACTGGCTTTTGATCAGCTGCAGAAAGGAAACCTGATCTTCTATGAATCAGACCTGACAGAGTGTGGCATCGATATCAGAGCAGCCTCAGTGTACTCAGGAGTGTTCACACAGATCTTTAAAGAGGAGAGAGGACTGTACCAGTACAAGGTGTTCTGCTTCATCCATCTGAGTGTTCAGGAGTTTCTGGCTGCTCTTCATGTCCATCTGACCTTCATCAACTCTGGACTCAATCTGCTGGAACAACAACAAACAACATCCAAGAAGTCTGAAACAGGAGAATCTGCAAAGAAACACTTCTACCAGAGTGCTGTGGACAAGGCCTTACAGAGTCCAAATGGACACCTGGACTTGTTCCTCCGCTTCCTCCTGGGTCTTTCCCTGCAGACCAATCAGACTCTCCTACGAGCCCTGATGACACAGACAGGAAGTAGCTCACTGACCAATCAGGAAACAGTCCAGTACATCAAGAAGAATCTCAGTAAGAATCTGTCTGCAGAGAAAAGCATCAATCTGATCCACTGTCTGAATGAACTGAATGATCGTTCTCTAGTGGAGGAGATCCAACAATACAGGACTTCAGGAAGTCTCTCCACAGGTAAACTGTCTCCTGCTCAGTGCTCAGCTCTGACCTTCATCTTACTGTCATCAGAAGAAGATCTGGATGAGTTTGACTTCAAGAAATACTCTGCTTCAGAGGAGGCTCTTCTGAGAATGCTGCCAGTGGTCAAAGCCTCCAACAAAGCTCTGTGAGTAAACATGTTGTCATCGCTTCATTATTAAAATCATGGGAAATAAATCAGAAATGCTGAGTTCAAAGAGCACTGTAACATTTTTTTAAAATAGTAAATTAAATGATCATCAGTCACTCGGTAAATATATGGTAGTTTTAATGTTTCACTCCAGCATTTCTAAAACACACTTTGTTCTGTAACTCTTATCAAAGGACAATCCAGACCCAGCCTATAAGAACATGAGCTCTGATGCTTCAGCCCCTCTGACAGGTTTATTATCCTCAGCTTGTTCATTTGTCTCCAACTCCAGGAGTTTGGTTCTTTTATTCTAAAGCACAAACTTCACCTGCCAGACTTCACCTACATCTTTTTCTGATGTTCATAATTTAAGCTCAAGTTTGTATCTCACTTTCAGTGCACACCCTCCCTTTTTAAATATAAATCTCTGCTGTGCTGTCATGTTTTCATCCTGTATGGAGGGAGAAACTCGGTCTTCATTACTGAAATTGCCTCTAAGGTCGTGTTTCTTGTCAGTAACCATATGTAACTGTAAGGCTTCCATAACCAGTGTTATCACAGAATTACAGTGGGTTCACTCTGGGTCCTCTACAGTTTCTTCCCACTGTCCACAGACATGCAGTTAGGTTACCTGGTGATCTAAACTTCATGCAGGTGTGAGTGAGAGTGGTTGTCTGTCCCTCTGTGGGCTTAGTGGAAGAGACTGGATGGATCTCTGCTTTGTCTTTGATATATGCTGACAGCAAACATTCTCCATGAAGTCTGCATTTCAGCTCATCTCCTTTATACACACCTTTAACAGGAAGAGTTTTATACAGCTAGTGTTTAAAATCCAGTGTTATTCACAATACACAGGTAATGAGCATGATTATTGAATTACTAAAATTTTCTAAAATAATTGTTTTAGTTAATATTGTATGACAGTGTACACAGAATTATTAGCTCAGTAGGCAGAGTGGTCGCCCCATGATCATAATGTCAGGGGTCGAATCCACCGAATAGTTACCTTGTGGTACCCCTGAGCAAGGTACCATCAAGGTACCAATCATGTGCACTGGACTGGTAGCACTCATAGTCTCATAGGTTTAAATAAATTAAAAAAAAAAAAAGGGTTCAACATATAAACAAATTTAATTTGATCACATATATTGTTTTTTTTTTTTTGTTTTGTTTTTTTTTTTTTCCTTTCTCTCACAGACTGAGCAGCTATAACGTCTCAGAGGAAGGCTGTGAAAATTTGTTGTCAGTGGTAAGCTCCCAGTCCTGTAGTCTGAGAGAGCTGGACCTGAGTACCAACAGCCTGAAGGCTTCAGCAGTAAAGCTTCTGTCTGCTGCAGTGGAGAGTCCACATGCCAAACTGAATGTTCTGAGGTCAGATCAATTTGTATTATGTTTAGTTCTGTTTGTTTATGTGTTTGATGTTTGTTTTTGTTTATATCTTTATCCAGTTATCCTTGTCTCATAGCATTTTTATTCATTTCCAAGTTAAGGTAAACTTATACTAACCTGCTCAGCACAAGACAATAAGCTATTGCACCCTGATTACACTTTAACAACAATCTTTATTCATGTTTTTATCTTCAGACTTAACATCTGTGAACTCTCAGAGGAAAACTGTGAAGCTCTGTCCTCAGTTCTCAGCTCACAGTCCTCTAGTCTGACAGAGCTGGACCTGAGTATCAGAAAGCTGCAGGATTCAGGAGTGAAGCTTCTGTCTGCTGGACTACAACGTTTAAACTGTAAACTGAATACTCTGAGGTCAGATCAGGGAACAGTTTGTTTTTAGAATTCTTAATTAAAGTTCATCCATATGATGTTGTATCTTAGTATGTTTGTTTCCTTTAAAAAATAGAAAGTCAACATTTAATGTTTTGAAATGTATTAACAAACTCTACATGAGTACTTGTTTTATAGATTGTCTTTTATTTTTCAGACTGAGTGGCTGTAACCTGTCAGAGAGAAGCTGTGAAGCTCTGTGCTCAGTCCTCAGCTCCCAGTCCTCCAGTCTGAGAGAGCTGGACCTGAGTAACTCTGACCTGCAGGATTCAGGAGTGAAGCTTCTGTCCGCTGGACTAAAGAGTTCACAGTGTGCAGTGGAAACTCTCAGGTCAGGATTCAAACTTTTCCACAGATGATCATTTGAAATGTGAATTATATTATTGTATAAACAGGTAACTTTTACAGCTGTCAAGTGAACTTTTATTCACATTTGAGTGGATAATTGGACTCTGAATTACTAAAAGTTGTTATAGTCATGTCTTTGTTTATTTAAAAAAATACTTCACGTACTGCCTAATTTAAAGATTTAGGCTCCTTTGGGCCCATAATATATATATATTTGATTTCTTTGTGAATGAAATTAGGAGGATATTGGCGACTGCTGATTGGCTCGCTGTTTGTTTTTTATTCACAGTACTTAATTTTAAAGGCTGATTTCTCAAAATGAGATGTTTATCTTTTCTTCTACAACACGTGGAGCCACCAAATCTTCTTGCTTGATTTATTCATTACAGTTTGATTTAAAGAATATTAGACTCGTAACATAATAAATATATTTATTTCACTTCTTCTTGAGAGAAAGAAAGGGATGACTGGGTGAGCTCCAGTGGTTCATCCCAGCAGAGAGAGCGGCACACTGGGCTGCAAATGATCACAGTAGTAATGGCCATAGTTTGATAAAACAGGCAGTCTTACCCTGTAGATAATACAGGGTTCTGGTGCCGATGTGGGGGAGGGGAGTCGCCCGGTACTAACTACATACTACTAACTACCTCATCCAGATGTCTTCCCTACTAAACCTGATAAGAAGTAACTGCAGTAGCCTTATAGGTCAAATCAGTTTCACCTGTTAAAGTTAGCTCCACTATTAATTAGGGGTGGGGGAAAAAATCGATACTGTGTAGTATCGTGATATTTTGTTTGCTAATAATGTATCGATACAGGGACAGCAGAAATCGATATTTTGTTACAAACAATTTTTTCTCTGAAGTCAACATGCTCTGGAGTCAGAGCATGTTGACTTCAGAGCATGTTGATCCTTTTTCTGAGCAACAATCCTGACATTCCTTCACTGTCCAAATGTGTTTAACTTTTTTTTTGGCAGCAATAAACATGACAGTTTACTTATTTTAATTTAAGACATGTTTAATTTTAATTAAGTTTGAAACTTTTTTATTTAATGTAAAATTATATATTTTTTTAAATTTACTTTCAAATTCTTCAGTTGCTGAAGGGGCTGCATAGTTTTCATAAATTGCATAGTTCAGAATAGCTATAATTGTACCAGATGGTTGCATTCAGTTAAGTTGGACTAGACTGTAATACAAACCGTTCAGTTTGTCAACAATAAAACTGACTGAAATGAGAGAAAGACTGAGTGTGAGACTTTGATATTAGATAAAATGAATATTGATAAAGTTTACCTTTATGTGCAGAATTTAAATATCGCAAAATATTTTAAAAAATCGCAATAATATCGTATCGTGCGTTAAGTATTGTGATAATATCGTATCGCGAGTTGTATGGTGATTCCCACCTCTACTATTAATGGTGTCACTTGTTATTTCTGGGATGAGTTTAGTAGCCTGAACAGCTGCTTAAAGGAAAGTAATTAAATAATAAAAATAACCTAAGTCCGGGGGAACCTGCAAGAGCTGTTTGCACAAAGAATAATGCTCAGACTTTGAGGTTTTATCGTTTTACACAAGGTTTAAAAATGAATGTCCACAATTGAATTGCAGAAATTGTTATTGAGCTAATACTGATGTAGTTGTTATCTTTGGTAAGGAGAGGTTGGAGGAAGGATGAGCACAGTCAGGCCTAAAGATGCTCTTAATAATAATAATGGATTGCATTTATATAGCGCTTTTCGAGACCCTCAAAGACCCTTTACAATCCCACTACAGGGAGTGCAGAATTATTAGGCAAGTTGTATTTTTGAGGAATAATTTTATTATTGAACAACAACCATGTTCTCAATGAACCCAAAAAACTCATTAATATCAAAGCTGAATGTTTTTGGAAGTAGTTTTTAGTTTGTTTTTAGTTTTAGCTATTTTAGGGGGATATCTGTGTGTGCAGGTGACTATTACTGTGCAGAATTATTAGGCAACTTAACAAAAAACAAATATATACCCATTTCATTTATTTATTTTTACCAGTGACACCAATATAACATCTCCACATTCACAAATATACATTTCTGACATTCAAAAACAAAACAAAAACAAATCAGCGCCCAATATAGCCACCTTTCTTTGCAAGGACACTCAAAAGCCTGCCATCCATGGATTCTGTCAGTGTTTTGATCTGTTCACCATCAACATTGCGTGCAGCAGCAACCACAGCCTCCCAGACACTGTTCAGAGAGGTGTACTGTTTTCCCTCCTTGTAAATCTCACATTTGATGATGGACCACAGGTTCTCAATGGGGTTCAGATCAGGTGAACAAGGAGGCCATGTCATTAGTTTTTCTTCTTTTATACCCTTTCTTGCCAGCCACGCTGTGGAGTACTTGGACGCGTGTGATGGAGCATTGTCCTGCATGAAAATCATGTTTTTCTTGAAGGATGCAGACTTCTTCCTGTACCACTGCTTGAAGAAGGTGTCTTCCAGAAACTGGCAGTAGGACTGGGAGTTGAGCTTGACTCCATCCTCAACCCGAAAAGGCCCCACAAGCTCATCTTTGATGATACCAGCCCAAACCAGTACTCCACCTCCACCTTGCTGGCGTCGGACTGGAGCTCTCTGCCCTTTACCAATCCAGCCACGGGCCCATCCATCTGGCCCATCAAGACTCACTCTCATTTCATCAGTCCATAAAACCTTAGAAAAACCAGTCTTGAGATATTTCTTGGCCCAGTCTTGACGTTTCAGCTTGTGTGTCTTGTTCAGTGGTGGTCGTCTTTCAGCCTTTCTTACCTTGGCCATGTCTCTGAGTATTGCACACCTTGTGCTCTTGGGCACTCCAGTGATGTTGCAGCTCCAAAATATGGCCAAACTGGTGGCAAGTGGCATCTTGGCAGCTGCACGCTTGACTTTTCTCAGTTCATGGGCAGTTATTTTGCGCCTTGGTTTTTCCACACGCTTCTTGCGACCCTGTTGACTATTTTGAATGAAACGCTTGATTGTTCGATGATCACGCTTCAGAAGCTTTGCAATTTTGAGACTGCTGCATCCCTCTGCAAGATATCTCACTGTTTTTGACTTTTCTGAGCCTGTCAAGTCCTTCTTTTGACCCATTTTGCCAAAGGAAAGGACGTTACCTAATAATTATGCACACCTGATATAGGGTGTTGATGTCATTAGACCACACCCCTTCTCATTACAGAGATGCACATCACCTAATATGCTTAATTGGTAGTAGGCTTTCGAGCCTATACAGCTTGGAGTAAGACGACATGCATGAAGAGGATGATGTGGACAAAATACTCATTTGCCTAATAATTCTGCACTCCCTGTATTCATTCACTCTCACATTCACACACTGGTGGAGGTAAGCTACAGTTGTAGTGGTAGGTTAGGTTTTGCCCAAGGACAAAATGACCAAGACAGAGAGAGCTGGCTCATCAGACAGACAAGCTCATCTTGTAACCTACTGGTTCGCTGGTCAGCACACCAGCTGACTAGCGAACCGGCTAACTAGCACACCAGCTAACTAGCACACCGGCTAAATAGCAAATCAGCTAACTAGCAGACCAGCTAACGGCAGCCACAAGCTGAAGGACGATTAAATGTAGTGGAGATATCAGAGATGACACTGGTGTGTCCGATTCACTCTTTAGCACTCTGGTCACTCCGGTGTGTCAGCCAGAACACCACTGAAGGCCAAATGATCCCAGCATGTGGAATAAAGAGCTTAAGGTTTGGTTTGAGACACTTTATTCTTTCACTGATTGATTCTTGCGGCTGTGATCATGTGTGTGGTTTCTTACAAAAAGGAAGTACACAATACAAATACATGACAAATAAGATGAATAGATAAGTTACATATCCAGTTATATGTACGTACATCAGTATAGCTAATATAGCCATATATAAGGACAAAGATCACAGTACTATAATGCAGTAATGTTAAACACAAAGGTGTATATCTACATAAATCTGTCCTATCAGTGATCAGGGTACTGTAGTATACTTCCACTACATAAACTATAGAAACTAAACGACATTAGTGTGACTTTAAGTTACCATCAGTACAGACGAACTGATGGTAGTTGTACAAAATAAAGGCATTGCAATTATTGTGAAGGGCTTCCGGTTAAACTAAGATCAGCTGATTACCTCATAACAAATTGTTTGCTATAGAACGCAGCTCCCACTCTTCATTAATATCATGTACTGTAACTCCCAAGTAACCATGGTTACCCAGCCACGCCCAGTAGTCTCCAGAGAGACCAACAGCTGGTGCACGTTGTAACGCCGTGGCTTTCATAGTCTCTCCTTTTTCTACAGCTCATGTGTTCTTCTTGTGATGGTGCGTCTTGAGGGAGGCTCATACATGCCGTCATTTGTTGATCCTAAGAACGTTCCTCAGACCGACTTCTTCAAAAACACTAATCGGCCTGCAGTTTGTAGCTACTCACTTCACTGTGGTGTTTGTTAGCTTGTCTTTCTTTGGTTTTATCCTGACTCCTCCCACAAGCTGATCCTACGTAGTCTGCCCAAGCCTCCCACCTCTGTTTGTTTGGGTGGTTTGTTTGCTGCCATCAACAGCGTGTAATGCATTTAAGTGATACTTCAGACATGAAGTACTGCGACAATAAAAAACTCAACTTTGCTTAAAAATAACTTTAGTTGTATCAACACTGCCCTCTGGAATAATTAGACTTTGGTGACAAACTGATGTGAGCTCCATGTTTCCTTTGTTGGACTGTGGGCGAGTGTCAGAACTGAATGTACTGAGTAACATGTGGAGTTTAAATATGTGTCAGTTCCAGTTTTAGAGCTCTAAAGTGCAGCTATCATGTTAGGAATATGTTAGGAATAGACAGGAACACTGAGCACACTGAGGTCAAATCTTTATTTATCCAGTTCATCTGTAGGCTGAGCTCAGTCCATCCATTTAGTGAAATGATGTTTAAAGGTCTCCTTGTTCTGTGAGCGTGCACAGATCCTGAAGCAGAAAGCCTGGGTTAACAGAGAAATGATCATCACTGTGATGATGCTCACTATCTCTGACTGGGATTTGAGGTTTTGTCAAAGCAGCAAAGAAAGCCTGGCTATGTTGGACTGGGTGTGGAAGCAGCTCCCAGTTTGAGTTCAGGAGACAGACACCCTCTCTACTTTGACGATCAGCTTCAAACTTTCCTTTTTGATAAAACTTATAGTTAGAGCTGGATCAGGTGACCCTGAACCATCCCTTAGTTATGCTGCTATAGAGATGGATAACAGATGGATTGTTGTTTTGTGTGTCTGCAGTCTGTCAGGCTGTCTGATCACAGAGGAAGGCTGTACTTCTCTGGCCTCAGCTCTGACCTCCAACCCCTCCCATCTGAGAGAGCTGGACCTGAGCTACAATCATCCAGGTGACTCAGGAATGAAGCTTCTGTCGGCTGGACTGAAGGATCCAGGCTGGAGACTGGACACTCTCAGGTATGGAGAGAATGTCTGATATAGGAGGAAGAGCTGGAATCATTTCCTGTGTCTTTCACTCACTTCCTGTTTGTTTCCTGCAGATGAGACATGAACAATCACACATGCAGGAATATTTTCAGGGACAGACACACTAGTCTAGCTGGATAGTACATGGATATTTATGTAGGGGGTCTTCAAGGAGTCTGTTTGCAGGAACATTATAACATGATAACTGATAAGTCATGTTGAGAGTTTCATTAAAAGTAGACTTACAGTTAGGTAATATTTGGACAGAGACAACATTTTGTAACTTTAGATACAAGTATCAGCCATGTGTGTGTTTCCCATGCTGTATGTCCACAGTCACAGTGACAGTCAGTGACACTGACAGAAGGATGAAACAAGGCTGTGAATCATTTCAGTCTGTGTGTGTGACAAAGAGGCAGACAGGAGCAGCTAACATTTGGAAATGGAAGCTTACTGGAAACACTACATTCACGGCTGAATTCACAATAGATTTGTTCTCAAGTGCACATTTAGCAGCTAATGCTAATACTGTTTTCCCTTTGCTTTCTACAGCAGCTATTGCTAAGTAGGCCACTTTGCTCCGCTAAGGATTTGTGTGACCATGATGGAGACTCTGATAAGCTAATGCTGCTAAGCTAATGCTGTTTATGGGCCCTGTTAGAATCAATATTTCATTCTCATTCTGTTGTTTGAGAACAATATTAACGTTTCACATCATTATAACACAAGAGAAAAGGGTATTGGCATTAGCTACTAGTGCTTATTCACCTCAAATTACCTTTAGCTGCTAATGGCAGCCTACTTAGCATTAACTCCTCACTAATATAATGCTAATTTACATCAAATTAGCATTAACTGCTCATATTGTTATAAGGAAAGAGAAAACGGTATTAGCATTTGCTGCTAATAATTATTCACCCCTAATTAGAATAAGCCGCTAAAAGCAGCCAACTTAGCATTAGTTCCTCACTTTGTTGTTACCCAACGGAAAAGAGTATTAGTATTAGCTACTATCATTTTTAATAAGTAAGAGAAAACAGTATTAGCAGTAGCGCATAATGCTAATTCACGTCAACGTAGTATTAGTTAATAATGGCAGCCTACTTAGCATTAACTGCTCACTAATATAATGCTAATTCGCATCAAATTAGCATTAGCTGCTCAAGTTGTTATAAGGAAAAAGAGAAAACGGTATTAGTATTAGCTGCTAATAATTATTCACCCCTAATTAGAGTTAGCCCCTAATGGCAGTCTACTTAGCATTAACTCCTGACATTGTTATAATGCAGGGGAAAAGAGTTACCATTATCGGATAATGCTAATTCTCATCAAATTAGCATTAGTTAATAACGGTAGACTTCGTATCATTAGCTGCTGTCATTCTTACAAAGGAAACATTATGAGCATTAGCTGTTAATCCTTTTTCATCTAAAATTAGAATTAGCCACTAATGGCGTATTGTTAAAAAGTAAGAAAAAACATTGTTAGCATAAGCGGATAATGCTAATTCATCTCAAATTAAATGGTAAATGGCCTGTATTTTATATAGCGCTTTATTAGTATTAGCTAATAATGGCACCTGCTTAGCATTAGCTGGTCACATTGTTATAAGGCAAGAAAATATGGTATTAGCATTAGCTGCCAATTTCTATTTACCTAAAATTAGCATTAGCCACTAATGGTAGCCTATAGCAAAAACTTCTTAATGCTAAATGAAGTTAATTAATGCTAAGTAGGTTTAACTGAAATTAAAGTAGTGTTAGCATTAGCTGCTGATATTGTTAAAAGGTAAGATAAAACATTGCTAGCAGCAGCGGATAATGCTAACACACATAATAATTAGCATTACCTAATAATGGCAGCCTTCTTAGCATTAGCTGCTCATATTGTTATAATGCAAGGGAAAAGAGTTGGCAAAAACAGTGTTAGCATTAGTGGATAATGCTAATTCACCTAAATTAGCATTAGCTAATAATGGCTACGTACTTAGCATTACCTACTAATATTGATATAAAGCAAGAAAATATGGTATTAGCATTAGCTTCTAATGCTTTCTCATCTAAAATTAGAATTAGCCACTAATGGCATCCTATTTAGCATTAACTCTTCACATCGCAAGGGAAAAATTAGAATTCAATAAAAAAAAAAAGTGTTCACATCAGCTACTTGTATTGTTAAAAAGTAAGAAAAAACATTGTTAGCATAAGGGGATAATGCTAATTCACCTCAAATTAGTATTAGCTAATAACGGCAACCTACATAGCATTAGCTGGTCACATTGTTATAAAGCAAGAAAATATGGTATTAGCATTATCTGCCAATTCCTATTCACCTAAAATTAGCATTACCTGCTAATGGCAGTCTACTTAGCATTAACTCCTCACTAATGTGATGCTAATTCACATTAAATTAGCTTTAGCATTAGCTGCTAGCATCAGCCTACCTAGCACTAGCTGCTCACATTGTTAAAAGGGAAGAGAATACGATATTAGCATTAGCTGGTAATATTTATTCACCCCTAATTAGAATTAGCCACTAATGGCAGCATACTTAGCGTTAACTCCTCACATCGTTGTAATGCAAATGAGGCTAACTTGCATTAAATTAGACTGCTGTTATTAGCTAATGCTATTTAGCAGTAGCTGCTCACATTGTTATAAAGCAAAGGAAAACGATATGAGCATTAGGTTCTAATGCGTATTTGCCTTAAATTAGACGTAGGTGCTAATGGCAGCCTACTTAGCATTAGCAGCTCAGATGTTATAATGCTAGGAAAAAGAGTGTTAGCATTAGCCGTTCACATTGTTATAAAGTTAAGGGAAATAGTGTTAGCATTAGCTACTCACATTTTTTAAAAAAGTAAGTGTTAGCATTAGTGCATAATGCTAATTCATGTCAAATTAGCATTAGTTAATAACGGCAGCCTATTTAGCATTAGCAGATAATGTTGACCTTGGCCCACTGGAAAAGTTAAGAACTAAAGATTTAGGAGTGTTTCTCGATAGCTCTTTCTCGTTTGAGAAACAAATGAATTCTGTTATTAAAACCAGCTGTAAGGTTTATATTGTTGATTGTCATTTATGCTTAGAAATATTTACTCATATATGCTTAGAGTTGTATAATCGATTGCATGATGATAGAGGTTTGATCCTTAGTAGTCTGTAAAGACTCTGTGTGCCTTCCAGAGTGCTCTGGCATGCACACACCACTTGGGGCCATGAGAGAGGTCGTACCCTCTCTTACTGATTTATGGTGTAGGACAGGGGTCTCAAACTCAATTTAGCTGGGGGCCGCTGCAGGCAGAGTCTGGGTGAGGCTGGGCCGCATTAGGTTTTCCACAAGAAAGGCATGGTTAAAAAATTCCAATCTTCTCAAATCTCTTTATTTTTATTTTTTAACACAAAATATGAAAAATGAATAAACAAATTAAGAATTAATAAGAAAATAAATCAATCTGTAAAACATAAATAAAATAATAATAAGATATTTTTAGTCAGTGAACTTGTGTTTTTCTTTCAGTCTTCTATATCTGCTGTATTTAGATTGAAATGTCTGTATTAACAGTTCTATAACCTTCTTCTGAACATGAATGGAACACTGTAGAAAATGAACTGTTCTTCTGAACATGGCTTCTCTTGCCTACTCCTTGCTGCTAGAGACCTGGCAGCGTTTCCTCTCGCATAGCCGAGCCAGATTTGGCCTGAGGGAGGAAGCAGTTGCGACCCTCAGTATGTCTTGAAGATGATCATCCGTAAGTCTGGACCTGTACTTGGACTTATTGAAGTTCAAAGTGGAGAAGAGCTTTTGGCACAAGTATGTGCTACCAAAAAGGCACATGGTCCGCTTGAACATTCGGGAAAGCCGAGGGAAACTAGGGCTCAAGTCTCTCAAAAATTGTCCAAGCTTGTCTGCTTTTCCACTCACCTCCCTGAACTTTGCTTTGAGTTCAGAGTTGCACTGCAGCTCAATGAGCTCCATTTGAAGCACAGAAGGGGCATCTTGCACATCAAAGGAGAAGGGGTCCGCAAAAATGTGAAAGGTGGCTCTGTGTGTCTTGAAGTCAGCAAATCTGTGATCAAATTCCTCCTGTAGCCTCAAAATGACATCAACATACTCGTCAGCACTGAATGGTGTGCCTGCATCCACGAGTGCCTTGCATGCTGGGAAATGGCAAAGGTTTGTCTGAGAGAGCTGAGCTTTCCAGAGCGCCAGTTTTGTGGAGAATGCTCTCACGTTGTCATAGGCAGCACTGACAAGTTGCCCCTGGCCTTGTAACGTCTTGTTCAGTACATTAAGCTCATGTGTCATATCAACAAGAAAAGCTGAGTCCATGAGCCATTTGGGATCAGTTAGCACAGGAACACTAACTCCATCCTTCTCCATGAAGGCTTCACTTCTGCTCTCAACTCAAAAAGTCTCTTTAATACATTTCCCCTGCTGAGCCAACGTACCTCAGTGAAGTCGAGCACATCCCCATATTCTGACTCCATTTCCTCTAAAAAAGCACAGAACCTTCGGTGCTTTAAGCCCCTGGATCTGATTTGGTTGATGCATTTCACAACAATAGACATCACATTGTCAAACTTCAGGCATTTGCTGCAAAGGACCTGCTGATGGATGATGCAGTGCAGAGCAATGGCCTCCTCCACGCCTTCCTCTTCCAGTTTGTTTTGTGCCACCAGTCCATGTTTCCTCCCTGTCATTGATGGCGCTCCATCTGTTGTTATTCCAACAAACCTCTTCCATGGCAAACCAACATTCTCAATGGCATCACACAGCTTGTAAATATCTGCTGAGCGGTGGTCTGGCCATGCATTGGAATTACTGTGAGCAGCTCCTCCATCACTTCAAAACTGTCATCAACACCACGGACATACATTGGGAGCTGGGCAGTGTCGGTGATGTCTGTGGTCTCATCAAGAGCGACTGAGTATACACTGAAACATTTGGCTTTCTCACACAGTTGGTCATAAATGTCACTTGACAGGTCAGAAATGCGATCTGCTGCGGTGTTGGCAGAAAGGCTGATGTTGCTAAACTGACCTTTCTTTCCCGGACAGACTATATTTGCAGCCTGCAATATGCACTTTTAGACAAATGCACCTTCTGTGAATGGCTTCCCTGCTTTAGCAATCATCTCACTAACCACGTGGCTCCGACTGCTGCATTATTCTCTTTGGTTGCTTTCTTGGAGAAATCTTGCTGCCTCAGTAGATCTGTTTTAAGACTGGCAACCCGGTTCGCTCTCTCGTCTCCCTGGTATTTTGCATCCAGCTCAGCATGTCTAGTTGTGTAATGACGTTTCAAATTGTATTCCTTGTGCAGCGCAACTTTCTCTGTGCAAATAAGACAGGTCGGGGTGCCCCTGTGCTCAACAAAGAAATATTGCATTTCCCACTTTTCCTGAAATTGTCGGTGCTCATCACCAACCTTTCTCTTCACCGCAGGCTTTGAAAAAGACATGTTTGGGGCTATGTGACATTTATAATTCTACTTGGTGTCACTGTTGCATTGAAGTTTCAATCAAGCGTTTAGCCGACGGACGGGGAACGTCTCAACGCGTAGAGAACGTCATTTCTGCTTCTTTTTCTTGCAACCGTAGCACGGCGATCGGCAGATAAAAAGCCGGTAGCAGTCTCCTTTGTTTTTACGCTCGATGTTCATGTCTTTCATGACGACACGAACACCGTGGCGTTTGCAGATGGTAGAAAGTGCAGGGATAGCGAGCGCAAAAAAGGCGACTGCTCACGGCGCCGGGCTGTTGTTACAGGAGAAAGAAGCGGAAATGACACCGTGACATATAACAAATAACATCAGCTGTTTCTGATGTTAGTTGTTTTGACTGCTTTTACATTATATTGAAATATATGTAATGTTCATGTTTGCTGCAATGCAAACGCAGTGATGCAAATAAAAACATGGAGCCACAAATTACGGTGCGACCCTATAATTAGTCCGGGTTACCGGGGACTGTTGTTGCCGATGAACAGGTGTCGCTATGTGACTGCAGACTAAATTGGACTGCATTGAGTTCATGACTTTTCTTTTATCCCGCCGCCTACGCATCACTGTGAGAGTTAATATGAGATCTCTCTCTGTGGAAAATAACTTTAAATCCCACTGACGTGTGTATAAATCTATATACGTATAATGTCCCGCTGGGCAGCAACTTAAAAAAACAACTTTTTTTGAAGTGTTGTGAACGCAGCGCGCTGGGGCGAATGTCGGCGTTTGCCCAATAGAAAGGAGGAAGCCAGCCAGGCACAGGAAAGAAAGAAACACTCCAGGGCAACGCTGCTGGAACTTTGACTCATTGAGAAATGTTTCCCTGCTTGCATCAAGCCCGGCTGGTGTCCCCTGAGATCCATATCCCACCCTGATTGGTGGGTTAATTCAGCTCCGCCCACAACACTGTAAAGTGTCATACATTATCAAACTAACATTACATTTTCATATTAAGGTGGGGCCAAAAACTATCGTCCTGCGGGCCGCAATTGGCCCACCGGCCGCGAGTTTGAGACCCCTGGTGTAGGAGGACACCTACTCTGTGTCTGGTTAAGTATAAGAGCCCTTTGTTAGGGGGACCGCTGGACTCTTAGCACCAGCTTTGGGGTCACAGGGTCACATCTGGAACACACACACACACACACAGACACACACACACACACACGCGCACACACACAGACACACACACGCGCACACGCGCACACGCGCACACACACAGACACACACACACACACACTATGCACACAGACACACACACACACACTATGCACACAGACACACACACAGACACAGACACAGACACACACACACAGACACACACACACACACACACACACACACACACACACACTTTGCACAGACTGGTACTCTTTGTTCATACCTGTGTAAGACGTCATAATGAACTTGTGCATATTCATGTAAGCTCAATAAAGAGCAGTGTTACGAGGGAGCAGACGAGAGCGACTGAGGTCAAGTGAAGGAACGGCGCTGTCACAGTTCTCTCCCTCATCAATTGTCTGGTTCCAGCGGTGGGTCTGTGCTAGACGACCCATCACCAGCTTTTTCCACTGGTTACCAGTACGTGGTAGAATCCACTTCCAGATCTGGTTGTCTTTAAATCTGTGAATGGATTGGCTCCATCTTATCTCTCTTTAACAAAAGAATCCAAGTGGAGCCCTCAGGTCTGCAGATAAGCAGCTTCTGACCAGAACTAGACGTAAAAACAGAGGTGAGCTTTATCGATGGCTGCAGCCAAACTCTGGAACAGTCGCCCTTCACATCAGGTCGTCACCAACACTGGACATTTTTAAAAGCCGGTTGGAAACACATT
Source organism: Aulonocara stuartgranti (assembly GCF_965226115.1). NCBI lineage: Eukaryota > Metazoa > Chordata > Actinopteri > Cichliformes > Cichlidae > Aulonocara > Aulonocara stuartgranti. The sequence continues at coordinate 5,784,152 of NC_138941.1, forward strand.
TGTACTCTGTAGCTTTCAATCCTGACCAGTCTTTATAGTCATTACTGTGTATGTTTCCTATTTTCTCTCTACTCTGTGCAGCACTTTGGCTCAAGCTGTTTTTAAATGTGCTGATAAATAAATGTAGATTTCTTTGAATAAAACAGTGGAGCCGAGCTTTGAGCTCAGTGTGTAACAGTGTGTGTGTGAGAGCCATGTAATGTCCATGTGTGCATGCTGACTGTGCTGCTCTGACCCCCCTCCTCCTTTCAGGGTGGAGCCTGCTGGAGTCCGATGGTTGAGACCAGGTCTGAGGAAGTGTAAGTGTGTTTTTAATGGGATTCATGAAAACAAAGCAGCACACATTCAACCATCTTCATCATGTCAGGAGTCATCATCAAAGTGTCAATCAATGAACAGATGATGGATCAATAACTGCAGCTGGATTGTGTTTGTTCTCTCCATCAGATTCCTGTCAACTCACAATCGACACAAACACAGTGAACACAGAGCTCCAACTGTCTGACAACAACAGGAAGGTGACACATGTGGAGGAGGTTCAGTCATATCCTGATCATCCAGACAGATTTGATGTTTTTAATTATCAGCTGCTGTGTAGAAATGGTCTGACTGGTCGCTGTTACTGGGAGGTCGAGTGGAGAGGAGACGTTTTTATATCAGTGAGTTACAGAAGCATCAGAAGGAAAGGAGGCAGTGGTGACTGTGTGTTTGGATACAATGATCAGTCCTGGAGTCTGTACTGCTCTGATGATGGTCCTCATTCTGTCAGGCACAATAACAGTCGAACATCCATCTCCTCCTCCTCCTCCTCCTCCTCCTCCTCCTCTGTCTCTAACAGAGCAGCAGTGTATGTGGACTGTCCTGCTGGCACTCTGTCCTTCTACAGAGTCTCCTCTGACACTCTGATCCACCTCCACACCTTCAACACCACATTCACTCAAACTCTTTATCCTGGGTTTATGTTCTTGTCTCCTGGTTCCTCAGTGTCCCTGTGCTGAGTGGAGTGTACAGAGTGTCTCCTGTTACAGAAACACTCTGACTGTTGAACAGATAGTTCAGTCTGTACATGTCTGTCTCTTTCACTCACAAACACGTTTTCAGATTCATGGATTCAATCAGTTGATGTTTGAAACTCTTCTCAATGATTCCTTGTAAACTTCTTCCTCTTCAGTCACAAACAAACAGGAAGTGATGTCACATGTGTTCCTGTCCACACAGCAGAATGAGTCTATTGCTGACAGTGATGTACAAACAGAGTGAGCATTTCTGAGGCCCAAAATAAACTGAGTAGTTCACTGAATGAACAATGGACTGTGAGCTCAGTTCCTTCATCATTAGTATGGATTATATATGTATATGTATTATATTAGTATCATATATATCAGGTGCTGCTGCTTTCAGTCATTGTGCAAATGTGCTGTTTGTAAGCTTGTAAAGCTGCAGTCAGCTGAGACTGAAGAAGTCACCTGATCAGTGAGCAAACGTTTCTGAAAACGTCCAGATGAACAGAATCAACCTTTTGGGATCAGCCAGCAATGCAGCATCATTGTTGTTCAGCTTCAGAGGTTTGCAGGAATGAACTGATGACCAGAAACAGCTGCAAAGTCCAAGAAAATACCAGCTGGAGTTCAGCTGCATTTGAAGAAGTCAAAGAAAAGTAAGGATGGCAAAGGGCGACGTTTTCTTCCAAAGAGCTGCAAACATGGTCGACGCCTCATTAGAAGAATCATCTGGACATTTGTGAGGAACTCTAACCAAGAAAGCAACGTCACACAGATCCAACAGACAGTTTCCATGACTGCAAGTGTTGAGTGGAAAAATGCTACATTGCATTATTGCATCCTCTCACCACAGGAGGCGCTGTTGGCACCACTGATTGCTGATCAGCTGTTCTCTGATGATCTGATTGATACTGTGAATAACGGGACTCACTGAACTCTGTGACACAGTGAAGATTACAGAGTTTAACTTCACCCTTTAAGACTGACCACAGAACCAAGTCCGCCAGAGCTTTTGTTATATTTTTACCTGCTGTGGAGCCATTTGTGGGAGCATTTCAAGTTGCTATACATCAATACAACTGTTATAGCCCTAATTTTAATAATATGTATGCATTAAGTCCATAGTAACTACATAAACTGCAAAAAAAACCTCTGCTCATCCATCTCTGTGTGTATCAGGATACATTTGGTTCATAATACACAGAAAAATCAGAGTTATTACCTGTAATAAATGTGAAAGATTCCTGCAGTGATAACCAGGCAGGACTGAAACACATCCAAGCTGTCACCACGGTAACAGCACCGTCCATCCACAGGTGAGGGGAGGAGCAAAAAGAGGGACTTTGACCATTTTATACTAAAAACACTCAACTAATGTTTCTAATATGAAACAAATAAGCCCACATTAATGTGAGCGTTTATTAAATAATAATAATGATGATTTCCTCCTGATCTCATTTCCACAGCAGAGAAAACTGTGGTGTATATTGAGGTGGAGGGTGTGGTCTGTGGCTCAGGTGTAGAGTGAGGGTGGGGTGCACCACAGCAGCATGCTGGGACTGCTGAGGGTGGAGGAGGGAGTGATGATGACATCAGAGCTGCAGCACAGAGACCAGTGAACACACAGTCTGTTCATCTTTGCATAGATACAATATACAGCACAATATTGAATGACAGACACGCTGTGGGAGCTTCCACAGATACACTGACGTCAGCATCCAGAGTCCTCCTGCTGCTCCCCCCTCAGAGCCCCGTGATCAGCACCAACACATTCAGTTAGATGACAGAGTCCAGCTGCAGCTAGAATCAGCTCCCCTCTGTGAACAACAGCACAGCGTCAGTGTTTCACACTCAGTGAAAGGAGGAAACAGCAGAAGAACACCATGTGTGCTACGTTTCCCAGGACACACTACAAACTGCACAAATACAGAGCAGCACGTGGAAGGACCTGGAGCTGCATTTACAGAGCTGCAGACAGCGTGATGTCCTGTATGGACAGGTGGAAGGAACCAAGTCCTCAGCTGGAACACTCGTGTTTGTCCACAGACAGGAAACACAGCAGGAAACTTCCTGACAGAAGTGCAGCTCATGGATAACACACTTCCTGTCAGTCAGAATGAGGCTGCAGCCAAACACAGAAAGGTGTTTTTGTCCAGATGAGCCCAGAGAAGAAACACGAGTGTTCACAGACATCAGAAGCTCAGAGAGGTGAAACATGAGGTTGGAGTCCTCGTCAGCATCCAGAAGAGCTGCTGTGAAACCCTGAGTACTCATGACAGACTCTGATGGCACAAACACATCATGATTCAAACAGAAAGACAAACATGGAGCTCCTGATCCTCCTGCATGAGAACAAGCTGACATGAGCGCTGTGTCTGAGAGTGTCTCCCTGTCACAGTGACAATAACACAGCTGCTGCTCACAGTCATTAAACTGACCTGAGGTCAGCTGTGCTCCTTACATATGAACCATGTGACCTCACATCAGTGCTGTGGATGACTGTAGTCATAGAAGAGTAGAGCTGTAGCAGGTGGTGTGAGGAGGAGGTGGTGTATTCTAGTTAACGCAGTACTGAAACACTCCAGCAGAGGGCGCTGTTAAGTCCTTATTGTAACACAGTTACTGTGTGCAGTTAGACTTCATACATAATCTGCACTTATTTCCATCAGACATGCTGTCAGTAAATGATTGGTTTCTATTGATTCTACTTCCTGTTGACTCGTTTGATGACAGTGAAACAATCACAGCTGATTGTGTGATGATGTAAACTGTCACTGTTACATTCAGTGTGTGTGACATAATGTTAGTGCAGGCTGATAACAGCCTGGTTCTGTTAGAAACACATGAACGTGTCCATAGATCAGTGTGTGTTTAACATGAGAGCTTCAGCCCTGCTGATGTGTTAAATAAAGACATGCAGGAAAACTGATGAGACTCTGAAATAACTCTTTATATTTATAATGTAACTCTGCATCAAAAGAACAACAAAGGATCCCAGACAGGTTTCTGTGAACAAAGACCATTCTGATGTTTCTGTGTTTCTAACACTTTGACATTATTAGTAAACAGACTGCAGTGAGCAGCATTTATAAAGAGCTTCTATATAAAGATATGACAGCTGTTTGACAAGTTTATCACTCTGTGTTTGGACCTGATCAGTCCAGCTGTTTACTTGAAACATGTTCATTTACCTGTTCTGTTATATTCATGTTCTTGTCTCTGTTGAAAACACATTTTAATGTCCCTCAGATTTTTCTCCCAGATGAATAAATATAAAAATGACACAAACTGACTGCAGCTACTTTTTGTCCTTTCTGTCAAAAACCTTCATGTGACTCATGAGAGACACGTTTCAGCTGTTTGTGACAGATCAGAGGCCAACAAGTCATTTATAACACTTTCCATCATTGTTTAAAGTTCTCAGTGTTTCTGTGTTGCTGCGTATAGGATCTCCCAGCATCATCACTGTGCTGTCCAATCATTGTGTGCGAGGTTACCCTTATAGTGCGATGTGTGTTTGCACAAAGAGAAGCATGTGTGTCAAATATAAATAAGCACAGAACAGAAACAGCTGCTCGTTTCTTCTGTTTAGAGTCAAGTTAGTGTTTTGTGTCTTTGTTTGAGGCCTGATGTCGAGCAGAGGTGTGTGTAACTGCACTGGTCTGTTATATGTGTGAAGTGTGTGCTTCTCTTCAGCATCATCTTTGTCACTGCTGATTCCTTTGTGTCATCATGTGTTGAGAAGAGAGAACAGTTATAACGGAGGAGCAAAAGGAAGCCCTGAAATCTGCATCAACAAGGAAGTGTTGGCTCACCAGTGATCCCAGCAGAGCCACTGGTTTGGCTCCAGTTGTTCTAGATTCAGTGATGTTGTTGCTACAGATACATGTCAGCATCTTTATTGAATTTAATATGAAGCAGAAATGGTGTCATTAGGAGAAGAAGAGGAGAACAAGTCCGGCGAGGAGGCAGCAGCTCTTAAAGATGAAACAGCAGCTCAGCCCTGAGCTCAGAGAGCTGCACATGAAAAAGCTCCTCAAGCAGATCCTGTCAGAGGTTTGTCATCAACAGGAGGAACTGTTCACATCATAGGATGAAGATGCTGTCAGCTGGATGAAGAAGGTTATTTAATGCAAACGTTCACACTGAAGTCAAATTGTTGTCGTGTTGAACAGATTCATGTACTGATCGTCTCCAGAATGTTAGAAGAGCTTCAATGAATCATTAGAAACAACTTACAGCTGCACAGCTGTGTCAAACACATCTGTGTGTCATTGTGGGATTGTTGTGTTTCTACATGTGACACACGTCTAAAACATGCACACAATCTGAACACAAACAGGGACTCATGTGTTCCCACAGCCAGATGCTGAGAGCCATTTCCTTGTAGTCCTGTGTCTACATACATGAACCAAAGCAGAGAGAAAGGGGGCGTGGCCCGGGTCAAAGCCAGGCCAGCTGCTCTCCACCTCGTGGTCACCTGCTCATCCTAGTGAGCTCCACCAGCAGCCCTTTCACACACTTTACACTGTCAAACACTGTGTGTGGACCTCAGCTAACAACAGGCTACATTTAAGTCTGGACTACATGCTTTTATATTGTTTTTATTCCATCAGCAGCTCAACATCATGAGCAGCTTTGACATAAAGACATCAAACTCAAGCTGACTTTAAACTACTTTTAATACAGGGGCTCAAAAACAACAACATCTTTATTATATATCAGGACACAAAGTCATTTCATCTCAAAGGGAAACAGCTTTATTTGGAATAACCAGCACTATCAACTGGTTTGGGATCTCCACCAGTTTCATGTCTTTGCAGCTTCTCCAACAAAGTTCCTGTAAAATCAGCATGTTTGTCTTTATTGGTTTGATAGTGATTGATTATTCAGTCCCAATCTGCTGTCATCTAAAGAACAAAATGATGTTTCTATGAGTCACAAAGCTCCAGATGTTGTCGGCTTCACAAAGAAAACAAAGAACTTAAACACAAAGTGTTTGGAGCCAAAATGTTCCCAAGCTGCTCTTTTTGAAATGGCAGAGGTACAGTGGTGTCTAACAGCACACTGTGGAAGGCAAACATGTTATTGTTGGATGAAACTTCATGAATCCTTTGTAGATTTGAGCTGTTGGAGCCTTTCTTTTCTCTTCAGGTGTACAGATGCTGAGGAGGCAGGTGAAGCAGGTGGAGCTGTTGTGATGCTGGCAGAGGGTGTGTCTTAGTAACTCTGTGAGGCAGAACTGGATCCAACATTGTGGATGTGTTGATGTTGGAGCCATTAAGAGTCTCTGGCCACACTGTAGGATTTCCCTTTGATCCACTGTGGGGGCATTTTGGAGTCTGTCAGTGAAACTCTTCATGTTTGTGTTTGACTCCAGTTTATAGAAACAGAGAAATGTGTCATGCTTTTGTTCGGCCTCCACAAATACACACATTTGTTCATTGGTTGGACTTTTTGGAAGGAGACACATTGAAAACCATGTTAATAAGATCTTGTTGTTTCCTGTGGATCCGACACAGAGAGTGGACTTCAGACAGAAAGCGTGGAAGAGATTTTAGAGGCCGTGTGTCGCAACAGGAAGTTTCTGTGTGTTTGCTGATCTTACATGTGGAAAACAACACGTGATGTTTGTGAAGTTCTACAATGATCATTGTTCTCACAGCATTTTGAGTGGGAACAGTTCAAACTGGGAGTAGTGGGAGTTATTTACTGATTGAAACAAGCTGAATGTTTCTGTGACCATGAAGATCAGCAGCTCAGCTGATCAATGAACTGACATCTATCAGTCGTTTCATGAGATGAAGTCATCAGCAGACATTTGTTCTGACTGTGTGATGAATGTCAGAACGTCAGGGCTCTGCTTTAGTCACTGCTTGATGATCATTGGCTCATTGTTGAATCCAGGGCCCAGTCTGACCTCTGACCTTTGCTGCAGGTCTTCTGTGTTATCTCCACTTTCATGTCTGATCTTCTGCTGTATCGTCCAAAATAAACATCTGAATCATTTCCAACACTTCAGCAGATCTTTAGTTTGGGCAGTGCAGCACAGAATAACACATATTGTACTATACTGCCCACTTCCTGATCTTATTGGATCTGTGTGTGAGGTTGGTGAAGGAAACACATGTTTACTGAGTGAGTCGCTGCCATTAGGAACTAGTTTTTATATCACAGCCTGGAAATCACACAGGACCATTTCTGCAAGTGAAAAGTCGTCATTGGAGGAAAATGATCATGTAGTTTGTGCGACTGAAGAATTGTCCCAACTACATGTGCTGCTGACCCTTGACCTTTCCTTTAGGTGCACAGAGGAGTCTGTGGAAACATCCAGAACTGAGGCAGTGCTACAGATGCTTCAAATAAAGTGGTGTATTATCCATGTTTTCTATGGATCACATCCAGTATCCTGATCTAACGAGCCCCCTTTGTGTGGATTTTAGAGCCTCTGACTTTTGCTGCGTCTCATTTCAAGCACAAGAGCAAGAAGTGGATGAAGAAATGGGGCGAGTGGGGTCAGTGTGGTGCATGTCAGCTGTGCTCACACATGCTTTCACAAAGAACATGTGTGTTCATCGGCAGCATCAAGGTGCACTTTAGTCTTCATAATAATAAAGTATTCTGACTTTATTCTTCTGAATCCTCACAGTCATGTTGCAGCTCTGCTTTGCTTTAAGAAAATGTTCTACCAGGATGTTACTTTCCTAAACGTGTTCTCCAAATGTTCCAAAGACTTTGTTCTAAGTAGTTCTACATGATGAAACATCCACACTAAGTTTAAGAAGGACACACAAACACCATCTGTCCTTTCATCATGTGTACAAACGTGTTCAGATGTCAAATGTACCGTGAATGAATGCAAATGTGGATCGTTCCAATAAAATGAGACAGTTTTGTAAGTGGATCACAGTCTGAAGTTCATTAAAACCTATAAGAACATGTTATTCAAACCAATTTTATCCAACAGGAAGAAGCATCAGGGGAACAGGAAACATTCAAACATGTTTACTGTAAGAACTGCACAAAGGAAGGAAACACAATCCTACACACAAGCACTTTAAAATGGACATTTAGCTTTTCAAACATCAGGGAGCTGCAATAACAACACTGTGCCCATTCTGATCAGACTAAAAGATTTATAGAGATTTATCCATGTGCTGGAAAAGGATTTGATATCAACATAGATGCAGATTAGCAGGAGCATTTTCTTCATATTGATTTAGAGTTCAGTACCAAGAATATGTAGAATTAACATCTGTGTGCATGACGAGTGATGAAAATTCAAAGTCAGGCTTTCAGAGGATGTCAGAATTGGTGTCTCTATCTGTGACTGTCCCAGAGGAACCTGCCTGAGGGATTATTACAGATCTGTCTATATAGAAAGACTTGCATTGATTCACAGTGTACAATTCTTTCTAATCTATTAACATCTTCCTCCAAATCCTGTTTCTGCTGTTTAATGACATATGTCTGAATACAGACAGTGGAAAAATGTCAGTTTTAGTTTTACTGGATCTCAGTGCAGCATTTGATACAGTTGACCACAACATATTACTCAAACGACTGGAGAACTGGACAGGTCTTTCAGGAACTGTACTAAACTGGTTCAAAACATACTTAGAAAACAGGAAATACTTTGTATCAACAGGTAACTTCACATCTGAGCAGACAAGTATCACATGTGGAGTTCCCCAAGGTTCCATCTTGGGACCCTTTCTGTTTAACATTTACATGCTCCCACTGGCACAGATTATAAAGAACAACAAAATAAACTGTCATAGCTATGCAGATGACACACAAATATATATCACAATGTCACCAGGAGACCAAGGCCCCGTACAATTTTCTCCAGCTAAACAAAACAAAACTGAGGTAATAGTCTTTGGCGCCAAAGAAAAACGATTACAGGTCACCAGAGAACTTCAATCTATACATCTAAAAACCACAAACCAGGCGAGACATGTGGGTGTAGTGATGGATGCAGACCTAAACTTAGAAAAACACATTAAGACAATAACAAAATCAGCTTACTATCGCCTCAAGAATATTTCAAGGATAAAAGATCTGATGTCTCAACAGGACCTGGAAAAACTAGTCCATGCATTCATCTTTAGTAGGCTTGACTACTGTAACAGCATCTTTACAGGTCTACCTAAAACATCAGTCAGACAACTACAGCTCATTCAGAACTCTGCTGCTCGAGTCCTCACTAAGACCAAAAAAGTGGACCACATCAGTCCAGCTCTGAGGTCCTTACACTGGCTGCCTGTCCGTCAGAGGATAGACTTTAAAGTTCTGATGCTGGTCTATAAAGCTCTGAATGGTTTAGGACCAAAATACATCAGTGACCTCCTGACCCAGTATGAACCTTCCAGATCCCTCAGGTCATCTGGATCCGGTCTTTTATCAGTTCCCAGAGTCAGAACCAGACACGGAGAAGCTGCATTCAGCTTTTATGCTCCTTATATCTGGAACAAACTCCCAGAAAGCCTCAGATCAGCTGAAACACTCAGTTTATTTAAATCCAGGTTGAAGACTCACCTGTTCTCAGCTGCATTTGAATAAAGCACCAAATCCACACTTTTAAGCTTAAATTTCAAAACTTACATTTAACTACTGATTTTATCTACTGTTCTGATCTGTTTTGATTTTATATACTGTTTTGTTTGTTTGTTTGTTAATTAGTTAGTTAGTTTGTTTGCTTGTTTTAATCAATTTTAAATCATGCTTTTTATTTGTTTTTGTTTCTAATGTCTCTGTAAAGCACTTTGAATCACCTTGTTGTTGAATTGTGCTATACAAATAAACTTGCCTTGCCTTGCCATCAGAAGGGCTCAAACCTCCTGCTGTTTCTACTGGACCATAAATTCTACTTTATGATCATCTTCAAAAATAAAAACGTGAGTTTATTTGTGAACTCTGTGAAATGTGTCTGATGTTTAGTTTGAACCAATCCTGTGTCAGCCGCAGCCACATCATTGCCACACATACAAATGGGTGCGTTCCTGTTTATTCAATTCAATTCAATTCAATTCAATTTTATTTATATAGCGCCAAATCACAACAAAAGTCGCCTCAAGGCGCTTCATAGATACAGAGAAAAACCCAACAATCATATGACCCCCTATGAGCAAGCACTTTGGCGACAGTGGGAAGGAAAAACTCCCTTTTAACAGGAAGAAACCTCCGGCAGAACCAGGCTCAGGGAGGGGCGGCCATCTGCTGCGACCGGTTGGGGTGAGAGAAGGAAGACAGGATAGACCTGCTTAGACCTGCTGGCTGTCAATAGGCTTCATTCCATTTGATTTCAGCCATTTCCGGTGGTCGGCTGTGATCTAAACTCAACATGGCTCCTGTGTTAGAAGAGCCTCTGATTTTAAACTTTGCACATTTAATAGTTTCTTTCCAACACTGTGGAGCTACCAGCCCAGTATATGTAGCCACAGTAGATGGAGTTATCAAGCTGACTGACAAACATCAGGACTCATGTGATCCCTACATGTGGACCTTTCACAGATGGATCCAAGTGCAGATTCAACTCTGCATTACATTTGACTTCAGCTGTTACACACTTTCTAGCTGTGTCACTTCCTGCTTTTTGGATCAGATAGTTTATTCATGTCCACAAATGTTTGGCTGCATGTTTGTATCATCTATATTTCCAGTCTTCATACAGCCGATATTTCATGTGAACTCCAACCTGCCAGCTGCCATCATGTTTTCAGGGTTCATTCAGTGTTGAAATGTAGGACAAACAGCAGCACATGTTCTCTAAATGTTTGCAGTCATTTTAAATGAAGCTGATACTACATGAGACATTTTCCATATTTACTGTCTTTGAACAGAGAATAATAAAGCCATCAAACATATACAGGCTGTGCAAATACAAACTTCTGTGGTGCATTTGATGACCTGCAGAGGAGAACAAGTCGGGCTTTTCAGCCCTAACACAACCTCTTTGTTCTCAATACTACAAAACCTTCAAAGGCTGATATGCAAGTTTGCATGAATCACCAACACAGTTGTGTTTGTTTCTAGTATAATTATAAATAAGCTGATCAAATATCTGCTGACTGATTAGATCCAGTATCTATTACAGATGAACTGGATATCACAGCGCATGTTGTTAATCCGTCATATCAAACTAAACCGTGTTGCTGGTGTAAATATCCTCCAATAAAGTCAGATGAGGGCTGCTGTTGCCAGGTAACGATGATGTCACACTGGATCTTCTGATCTTTAGCATCGTAGCGCTCGGAGTCTGATGTTGGCTCATGTGTTGTTAAACACCAACATGACGTTCTACTAGTCAAGGCCTCAGCTTATTATATACCTATTATATTCTAGTATCAAATACACAATTTTCAAATGGAGGCCTTATAACAGATTATATTGTTCTCTTCCAAGATGGTTGCTGGCATCCACCAGTAACCTTTCAAAACAAAATGTCTAATTTCACTGCATTGACAGTAGGTAAAGAATTAAACTGACATTACTCCTCCACTGAATCTACATAAATCAACAGTTAAATAATGTCAGTTCTTCCGTGTTCTCTGGAATCAATCACAGCAAAGAAATTAGACTGTTTCTTTTGAAAAATGTTGGGAAAGAACAAATCAAGATCAAAAATCAAGATTCAGTTAAACAACAATTATAACTAAACAATTTGAGATAATGTTAGTTTCCATTAACATTAAATTAGGTTACTGAATTGGCAAACACCTTCCTATTAACATTACCCATTTTACCCCAATAACTAAAGAAATTAGCACTTGCAGGTCAAAACCTTTATTCAAGAGATGCAAAAATAACATTGATACAGTGACTGTCAAAAATTACAGCACTGATCATACTGTGACATGTTGGTTCAAAACAGCACACTTAGAAATATTCAACGTTCTTTACTTCAACTGAATGAAACTGAAAACACCATTTCACACGACCCATATGGGATATTTAGACTGTATAACTGTTCACGCTACATCTCTTCACTAGTAAAAGAAAGAAAAAATACAAAGAGAAATTTAAAAATGCTGCCAAAGTATATGTCAGGTTGGGTATCAGACGCCACCTCTCTGGGGACACCTCAGGCCCTCCAAGGTTTGGAGGCCTATCTCCACCCACCACCACTTCCCCTGCCGGTGGCGGACTCCCTCAGGTGTCGGTGTGTTGGTGGTTCTTTGTGTCTGGGGGTGGGCGTCCGGGTGCACACCGGCTCACTCCTTGGCGGCCGCTTGTCGGGGCCTGGGGCCTGGGGCTCGCTCGGGCCCCTTTGGAGGTGGGGTGCCCCCGGCCTCTCGGCCTAGGGCTCGGTCACTCAGGCGCAGCTGGGGGCCGGCGGAGCTCACGGGCGCGTCACTGCAACTCCCCCTGACTTCTGCTCCGCGGCTGCTGGGCGAGCCCTCATCTGGGACTCTCCTCAGCTCTTACTGGGACAGTGGCGCGGCTGCCCTTCTGTTGGTCTTCCATGGTCTCTTGTGTTCTGGGGGCCTCTGGATGTCTGGAGTTTTGATCTCCTCCATACCCGCTTCACACCCTGGAGGACGGGGCTGTGGCCCCCCCACACTCCCTAGCAGATCATTACATGGAGAAACCTTTGGAATGCAAGCATGCTGATCCACACAGGTATGCACACATGGGTATTCACAGACGCGGACTAAAGCTTTCTTGGCTGCTGCCTCAAAGCACACTGTGCGCTGTCTATCTTGCGTGCTGCACAATATCGTTTATTACTTAGTAAATACTGATATCTATGACTAGCTAGTTTATTGTGATGGTGCTTTGTTTTCTCTATTATTATGTTGCTCTTTGTTGTTTGCTGTCTCCTTTGTTTGTTTTTGTTTGTTTGTTTTGTTTTTTTTTTCTCCATACAGGTGACCCAGGAGTTTTTTTTTTTTCTCTCTCTTCCCCCCCCTTCTCACCGTCTCTTCTCCCCTTTGGTTTTCTTTCTTTCTCTCCCCCTCTCTCTCTCATTCATTCCCCCTGTCCTATTTATTAAAAAAAAAAAAAAAAAAAAATGACAAAGGATGAACTGAAGCTCTGCCATCACGTAATGTCGTATACTGCTGTTTCTGATGTCATTTAGAAAAAAAAAAAAAAAAAAAAAAAAAAATGCTGCCAAAGTGCTGCACAGAGCAAAAGGAAAAACAAACAACAACAAAAAAATGGCCCTGTCCTCATGGCAGTTGCAGTGTATATAAAAATGAACCCTGCGATCTGTTCCTCCAGCTTCAAAAATGCAGCAGAACAAGTGTGAGATTTAAATGTCTTCTCACCTAGAGCTGATCAACTTAAGATAAGATAAGATAAGATAAGATAAGATAAGATAAGATAAGATAAGATAGAACTTTATTAATCCCTCGGGTGGGTTCCTCTGGGAAATTCGATTTCCAAAAAAGCACAGCACCGACAGAAGTTACAGAGTTATACACACACACATATATATAAATACAGAGACAATATAAATAAAATATACGAAGGGGATAAATAGAATAAATAGGAATAAAAATAAAAATACAAGTGAATTGCACATTTCAAGTATTGAGTCTATTGCACCGTTGACTATTTACAAAAGTATTGCACAAGGTATTGTACAGTGAGGTGAAGAGGCACTACAGCTTAGTTGTTCCCCCCTCCTTTGTCCTCCTGTCTCCCCTCCCTCTCCCCTCCAGAGAGGAGTTAAACAGTCTGATGGCGTGTGGGACAAAGGAGTTTTTAAGTCTGTTAGTTCTTGTCTTTGGGAGAAGCAACCTGTCACTGAACAGACTCTTCTGGTTGTTTATGGCCGTGTGCAGAGGATGCCTGGCATTGTCCATAATGTCCATCAGTTTCTTTAATGTCCTTTTCTCTGCCACTGTCACCAGAGTGTCCAGCTTCATGCCGACCACAGAGCTAGCCCTCCTGATCAGTTTCTCCAGCCTGGATGAGTCCTTCTTTGCTGTGCTGCTCCCCCAGCACACCACAGCATAGAAAAGTACTCCAGCAACCACCGACTGGTAAAACATCCTCAGGAGCTTCCTGCAGATGTTAAAAGACCTCAGCCTCCTGAGGAAGTACAGTCGGCTTTGGGCTTTTTTATACAGGTGCTCTGTGTTGCATGACCAGTCCAGTTTATTGTCCACCCACAGCCCGAGGTACTTGTACTTGTTGACCACCTCCACCTCCTCCCCCTCTATCTGAACCGGCAGTGGACCTGCTCTAGACCTCCCGAAGTCCACAACCAGTTCCTTAGTCTTTGAGGTGTTGAGTTGCAGGTGGTTTGTGTGACAAACCATGCGACAAAGTTCCTCACCAGACTTCTGTACTCCTCTTCCTGATCATCCCAGACACACCCCATGATGGCTGTGTCGTCTGCAAACTTCTGAATGTGGCATAATTCAGAGTTGTAGCAGAAGTCAGAGGTGTACAGGGTGAAGAGAAGAGGGGACAGCACAGTTCCCTGTGGTGCTCCTGTGCTGCTGACCACTGTGTCAGACGTGATGTCCTTCAGCCTGACGTACTGTGGTCTGTCGGTGAGGTAGTCGGAGATCCAAGCCACCAGGCAGGGGTCCACCTCCATCCTGTTCAGTTTTTCCTGAAGCATACAGGGCCGGATGGTATTAAAGGCACTGGAAAAGTCAAGAAACAGGATCCTGACCGTGCCTTTTCCCCCATCCAGGTGTGAGTGGGCTCTGTGTAGGAGGTACAGGATGGCATCCTCCACTCCGACACCTGCCTTGTATGCAAACTGTAGTGGGTCCTGGGCATGTTGTACCTGTGGTCGGAGGAGGTTGAGGAAGAGCCGCTCTAGAGTCTTCATAAGATGTGACGTCAGTGCCACCGGTCGGAAGTCATTCAGCTCATTGGGCCGGTTCTTTTTAGGGACCGGGACGATGCAGGATGTCTTCCATAGGGCGGGCACTCTCCCCAGTCGCAGACTGAGGTTGAAGACTCGTTGTAGCGGCTCCCCAAGTTCAGCAGCACACGCCTTTAGCATCCTAGGACACACCTTGTCTGGGCCTGCTGCCTTTCTGGGGCGAAGCTTCCTCAGTTGTCTCCTGACCTGATCCACTGTGACACTGGGAGATGTTTGGGAAGAGGGGAGGGGGGAGATGTCTTGCTGCTGAGAGAGGGATTGGAGGAGGGGGGTGTCATGGTGTCAGGAAGGGGGGAAGCGAGGGAGGTAGGAGAGTGGGGATTGGACTCTGTAGTGAAGGTGAGGGTGGGGGGGGTTGTGGGCTGGTCAAACCTGTTGAAGAAGTTGTTGAGTTCGTTTGCCTTCTCCACAGTCCCCCCCACTGTGCTTTTCTTGGTGTTGTGGCCTGTGATGGTTTTCACACCATTCCAGACCTCCCTCATATTGTTCCTCTCCAACTTCTGCTCCACCTTCCTCCTGTAGGTGTCCTTTGCTTCCCTCAGGCAGCGTTTCACCTCCCGCTGTGCTGCCTTCATCTCCTCCTTCACTTTGCTCCTGAAAGCCTTCTTCTTCATGTTGAGGACAGCTTTGACTTCCTGTGTTACCCACGGTTTGTTATTAGGATAACACCGTACCGTCTTAGCAGGGGCGACCGTGTCCACACAAAAGTTGAGGTAGTCTGTAAGACAGTGTGTCGCCCCCTCTATGTCCTCACCATGTGGGCTCAGGAGCACATCCCAGTCTGTGGTGTCATAGCAGTCTCTCAGAGCATCCTCCTTTTCTGGGGTCCATCTCCGGATGGAGCGCGTTGTGACAGGCTGCCTTTGGACGAGGGGTGTGTATTGTGGCTGTAGGTAAACCAGGTTGTGGTCTGACTTCCCTAGTGGGGGGAGGGGGGTGGCTCTGTATGCATCTCTCACATTAGCATACAGTAGGTCAATTGTCCTGTTGCTCCTTGTGGGACAATTCACAAACTGGTGAAAAGCAGCCAGAGTAGAGTCCAGTGTGGCATGGTTAAAGTCTCCAGATATAATAATGAAAGCCTCGGGGTTTTGTGTCTGAAGTCTTGCTGTGACTGTGTGTATTTTCTCACAGGCAGCTGTTGCATCGGCCCTCGGAGGGATGTAAACACACACACAGATCACATGACTGAACTCCCGAGGTAGATAATATGGCCGCAAGCTAACAGCTAGCAGCTCCAGGTCTGGACGGCATACCGAAACTTTAACGGAGACGTGTCCAGGGTTACAGTATCTGTTGTTAACGTAGACAATGAGTCCCCCACCTCTGCTTTTTCCGCTGGCCTGCGTGTCCCTATCGGCTCTCACGGGTGTGAAACCGCATAGGTCTACGTTAGCCTGCGGCGTTAGCTCGGTTAGCCACGTCTCCGTGAAGATAAACAAGCTGCACTCACGGTATAGTCTGTGGTTGTTCAGAGCGCACAGTTCGTCAATCTTATTCTGTAACGAGTTCACGTTGCCCATGATCACTGTCGGGATTGATGGTTTGAATCGCCTCCGGTGATCCGCTCTCCTCGCTCCAGCTTTGCAGCCTCTGTAGCTCCTCTTTAGCTCGGCCGGGATGTTGTGTCGCATGCCGGTCTGTCCCTTTGTTTTTAGTGCCAGCAGCTCCGCTCTCGAATAGATGAAGGAACTGGTTCCAGAAGTTTTAAAAAGTGCATTATCCATCTTGTATCGCTATATCTAAGAGGTATAAGTAGAGGAAGGTGAAAAAAAAGTTTGAAAAGCCTAGTCTAAAAAGTTAAAGTTAACAAAAAGGTGCGGTGTTGCAGAGCTACTTGGAAAGGCTGCCGTCACTCCAGCGCCATCTTGATGATGTCATCTTGATGACTTGCATGCATAACAGTGAGCTTTCCTTGCAGGAGCAGTTTTGTCTTAGTTGTGAGCTTTTCTTGTACCGGACTCTGCGCCCTAATTTTAGTGTCAGACCACACCTTCAGAGTATTCCATCAGAACCAACCACGACGCAAGAGGAACACTGATGACGTGCAACCCCATGACCCAATCTGGGGCAGTGATGTACCAGCGGAGTTCAAGTTGTGGACCACCAGACAGAAGGTCCTGCACTCACTGTTCCCATGGGTCGGAACTGGAAAAAACACGTTAAGAATTGAGACTCTTGACTACCGATTTGGACTTTTCCTGAACAGCTCAACAAAGATAAATAAGGCTCAGAATGAGGAAATCAACGCGATCAGAATAGTGGTCATGCAACACAGGGTCGCCCTGGACATGATTCTCGCTGAGAGAGGGGGCCTCTGTGTCTTATTCAACACCACTTGTTGCACCTATATCCCGGACAACGTGCACTCCTTGACCATGACCACCGCCCTAGACAAGTTGCGACAACTGAGTAATGCGCAGCAACAAGACTATGTCACGAACAATGAGGACTGGCTGACCTGGCTGCTGAGTGGCAGCTGGAAGACCCTCGTGATAAAAGGACTCGTACTGATAGGAGTTCTGCTTCTATTATTGTGCTTGTTTTCTACATGTATCCTACCATGCATAAGATCCATGATTGACAAAATGGTACAGGCCACAGTAATTACCTATGTTGGACTGCCACTAGAAGATGAATCGGATGAAGAAGATTTAGTATAGAAACACACACACACATACTGAATGATGCTACAATTGAAAATGTTATAAGCAAGTGATTGTTGGCTGATAATAAAGTATGATTAAGTGAAAAATATTAACATCAGGAGGGGATGTTAAAGAAGAAACGCTTTTATGAGTTTTATGTTGCATTAAAGTATATGTTCATATTTTACTCTTAATAGGAAAAGAACAAAATGTACTACTCGCTCTGTTTATAGAAAGAGGAAGTTCACCCTATGACATTTATACGAACTTAGACACACACACACACACACATATATTCAAAATTAGAGGAAACTGCTATGCTTGTTTCACCCTGCTATAAATAATAAACGACTACTGCAGCTCGGTGTGAGTCCTCTCTGAGCCCTCACCCGTGCAGCACGTTAACCGTCTCCAAGTGTCTCAGTGTTGTTTATTCACCTGTTTGATAACTGTAAATCTCTGACAAGAGTTTATTTATATCATCTTCACGTGAACACATTCAAGAACATCACAGATGAAGAAACATTAAAAACTTCCACACTACATGAAGCAAGAAAAATAGTTTATTCCTTTATGTAGAAAAAACAGAAACATCAAACATCTCCAAGACTCTCTTTGAAAGAACTAAAAACCTTTGTTCTCATGGTCCAATCATGAGTGAACTCCCCGATGAAGCCTTGTGTGCTAAAACATGTCAGAGTTTTAAAGGTTAAACATGAGTTTCCAAAACGTTTTGCTGGAGAACAATGAACTATTTGACTGAGTTTCAATCATTTACAGACGAGCAAAACCAGGACAGAGAAAAAAGGACAAAACTGACTCAGTAAAAAACAGAAAAGAAGATCCCATGTAGATCTGTATTATGTAGAAGTTCAGCCCAGCAACCAGTTCAGTTCAACACAAGTTTAAATGATTCTATCTGAACTCTGTGGAGCCTGATCTCAAGCTTTTTGAGTCTGACACAGAAACCAGAGGATCTTTCTGTGTCTTCAGATTCACTGTGATCCAGTGATGGGAGTGATTTCAGCCCTGAGTGATCGCGCTGATGTTTGCACAGAGCAGACAATGAGGTGAATGTTTGGGCACATTGGTAACAGTGAAACAGTTTATTAGTAACGTGGGATCGTTTGTGTGCAGAGTATGAACTGAGATTCCTGAAGCTCTTGTCACACTGGTCACAGCTGTAGTTTCCTTCTATGTGTGTTCGTTCATGACTGTTACGATGACCTGAATGCGAGAAGCTTCTCTCACAGTGTCTGCACTTGTGTGGTTTCTCTCCTGTGTGGACTCGTTTGTGTGATTTAAGGTCCCTTGCAGTGGTGAAGGATGACCCACACTGATCACAGAGGTGCTTTTTAACCCCACTGTGAATCAGTTCATGTTGTTTTAACTCACTTGGTGTGGTGAAGCTTCTCCCACATTCTTTGCAGTATTTCAGTTTGTCTCCAGTGTGTCTACGTTGATGTGTTTTAAGGGCAGCTTGCCAACTGAAAGTTTTTCCACAGAGGTCACAATGAAAGTCTTTCCCACCACCACAGTGATGACAGGGTTGAGAACTGGATCCATCTGTGTCGCTCTGCTTCTAAACAAAGACACAAAGACAGTGTAAGTCAGTCCTTCAACATTTGTATCCTGAACGTCGCCTGAAATAAAGAGCATCTCTGCAGACGTCCAACTACATTTCACTGTTTCAGTTAACACACTCAGTTTACTGGGCTGCAATAACTACAATACTACCACCATAATACTACAGTAATACTAAAATCATAACTGAAAGGAAAATCTGAATAATCACTCAGAGCTGCTTTTCCATGCAGTAGAATTGCTAACATGCTAACACAGTTTAATGAGCAGAGTTGTTCCAAACAGTCAGGCTAAAATGACAAGATAACAATATAAATACATACCTCACAGTAGCTGCACTTGTAGAGTCTCTTTCTGGTGTGGATCTGTTGGTGTCGTCTCAGGTGACGTGGAGATTTAAAAGTCTTCTCACACAGGTCACATTGATAAGGTCTCTCCTCAGTGTGGGTAAACATGTGTCGTTGTAAGTCTGTGTGAGTTATAAACTCTTTGCCACACTGTTCACAGCAGTACACATCATGTCTGTTGTGAATGCGTAGGTGTGTATTTTGGCTCTCTCTCTGGCTGAAAGTTTTTCCACAGATGTCACAGCTGTATGCCTTAATTCCAGAGTGGGTAACTAGATGCCTCTGTAAGTGGCTACTGTGAGTAAAAGCTCTGCCACACTGATCACAGCTGTATGCCTTAATTCCAGAGTGGGTAACTAGATGACTCTGTAAGTGGCTACTTTGAGTAAAAGCTCTGCCACACTGATCACAGCTGTACGCTTTAACTCCACTGTGGATGAGTTGGTGTTTTTTTAGGTAACCCTTCCTGGAAAAAGACTTTCCACACAAGTCACAGCTGAACGGTCTCTCTCCAGTGTGGATGACCTGATGCTGTTTTAGTTTAGCCCTCACAGTAAAACCCTTCCCACACTCGTCACAGCTGTATGGCTTAATTCCAGAGTGGGTAACTAGATGCCTCTGTAAGTTGCTACTTTGAGTAAAAGCTCTGCCACACTGATCACAGCTGTACGCTTTAACTCCACTGTGGATGAGTTGGTGTGTTTTTAGGTGACCCTTCAAGGAAAAAGACTTTCCACACAAGTCACAGCTGAACGGTCTCTCTCCAGTGTGGATGACCTGATGCTGTTTTAGTTTAGCCCTCACAGTAAAACCCTTCCCACACTCGTCACAGCTGTATGGCTTAATTCCAGAGTGGGTAACTAGATGCCTCTGTAAGTTGCTACTTTGAGTAAAAGCTCTGCCACACTGATCACAGCTGTACGCTTTAACTCCACTGTGGATGAGTTGGTGTGTTTTTAGGTGACCCTTCAAGGAAAAAGACTTTCCACACAAGTCACAGCTGAACGGTCTCTCTCCAGTGTGGATGACCTGATGCTGTTTTAGTTTAGCCCTCACAGTAAAACCCTTCCCACACTCGTCACAGGTGTGTTTTTTCTCTCCCTTTCTTCTGTGAGGTTTGTCGGCCTCCTGAGAGCGCTGACTTCTGGCTCCATGTTGGTCCTGCAGTGACAGAGATACAAACAGAGGCAGTGAGTGAAATGCAGTCGTGGAACAAACTCAACCTTCAAACTCCATTAACACTAGTTTTAAACCTGAAGGTGGAGCGTGGCACCAAACACCTTAAAGGTCTCTTATCCCCACCTGCTGGTAGTTCTAACACATTACATCCAACCTGCTGTTAAAGATAATTCATGACTGTTCAAACACTAAAATCATGCACACACACACACACACACACACACACACACACACACACACACACACACACACACACACACACATTATTTTATAATTTAGATTATTTTGTTGTTTCCTATTACATATTTCTATAATTTGTATAGATTTATACAGAATTATTCAGTGATAATAAATCCTATGTTTGTTTATTCTAAAGGAACCCCGTTAGCTTCCACAACAGATGTTGCTCGTCTTCCGTCAAATACTCACATAAAATATTACACAATAAAGTGGATTCAAGATATCCACATAATTTCACTCTTACATCCACAGTGAGGTTTCACAATTGTTCAAATATAAGCAATCAATAATAATAATAATAATAATAATATCAATAACATTGAGGCACATTACACAAGTTTCAAAAACAAATCATGTCTTACAATATTTACAACAACTAAAAGCTCTGTAAATCGGCTTTTAAGTGTTCATTGAAGTTTTGAATAATTCTCTAATTTTTTAAGGCAACTTATTCCACTTAAAAGTTGCTCTAAATGTAACAGTTTTACAAAACGTTACTTTTAACTCGAGCATTTACTAAATTGCAGCTTGTTGAAAACTGTGTAATATGATGATGTATTTCATCTGGATACTGCAGCTGAGCAGAATAAATGTGGTGTGTTTAACAGAATTGCTTTCTTTAGAACTACAAGTAAGCCATAGAATATTTTAGCCTGTACAGGAAGCCAAGAAAGGTTATTATGCATGTTATCAATATTAGTATAGTATGAACATCTTCACACTAATCTGGACGCCTTATTCTGGACTAACTGAAGTCTGTTAAGATCTGTCTTATTAGCTGCTGACCAAATGATTGAACAATACTCCAGATGAGACATTACTAGTGCATTAATGACATCTTTAATAATGAAGAAGTGATACACAAAGAGCATTTCATAGCCATAGCTATGCCTTGTCGGCAGAGTTATGTGACATTAGTGATGTTTGTACTTTCAGCGTTAACTTGGTTTTAAAGCCTTTAAAATATGCGCCGTTCAATAGTCGACCTTAATCTGACAGAGAATGTGATGATTTTGTGGATAATTAAAGTCAGTCATATATCCACAAACACAACAAGCTGAAAGTCAGTGATGCTGCTCGGTTTGCAGTCCTGAACATCACGGCACAAGCAGGATCCACTGCACTGTTAATGTTAGCTGTGTTATATTGCTGCCTCTGTTCGGTGGTGTCGAGCCAAACGCACTTTAACGTGTGTTTGAACGAGCTGACGGTTCACTCGTTAAGCTGAAAGAAAGATGCTTTAATCACAGCAGTCACACATGTGTCCACTGCACCATCTGGAACTCTTCTTGTTTACACTCGTAATAACACAAACACTAAATCCTGCTTCTCTGGTGCTGTTGTGTAGCAGTGTGTACACCTGAGACTGTCACCTGTCTGTCTGTCCTGCACTCTCTCTCTGTTTCTTTCTCTCTGATTGTGGAATAAAAGTATGAACATGTGTTTATAAGTTACACTTGTGTTTGAATCCTGCAGCTTATCACACATTTGATTTCCATGTGTGACGACTGCAAGTGTCCAGAGTGAGGACAGACTGAGGGAGCCACTGCTGCACATCATCTGTGAGGCTTTGCAGCCCTGATGATCCACCAGGACAAACTCAACAGTGTGTGAGGAAGAGGAGGAGGAAGAGCCAGCAGCAGCTGACAGATGGAGAGAATAGACAGACTGTTCCCTGTTTGTGAAGGACTGCTAGGAAAGTTTAACATAACTGTCTGTGCTGAATCAGTCTTATTAGGTAATGTTCAAATAATGTGATCATCCCAGTGTTTCCAGTGTGGGAGAAAGTACTCAGGGCCTTCAAGTTACACACTATGAAAGGCAGCAACAAGTTTAATGTTCAGAAACCTAAAGTCTGTATCAGCAGCAGGATGGAGCTAAAAATAAATGTTGGTTTCAGTTCTATGAAGCTTTGAGTATTTTGGATCAGTAGCTGCTGTGTTTGTTGCATCATATTGCTGTAACTGTTTATATGCTTTATATATTCTGAGCTAAGTTGATCTATAGTGTTACATCATATTCTATAAGGATGTTATGTGTTTGTAGACTTTCTGCCCAGTTTGACCCATTTAGCAGAAGTCAGCCTGTTTAAGGCGCTGATATCTATTCTGTGTGACTTAAAGCAGTTATGACATGGTCTGATTTTCTCACCCAATAAAGGAATATTTCATATATCAGTCTACTCTTCATTCTATCAGACACAGTTATCACAGCTCCTACATTTGCTTTTTACACATATATGTAAGCACTGAGCCAAATTTAGTACCAACATATTAAAAGAACAATATTTGTCTCTTATATATGATACATCTGTATACACACTGTCACAGATACTTGTCTGTGAGTGAAGTGATTAATATAATAACTATAATATTGGCCATATTATATTTACATTACCACAGTGAGGTGACTTTAGTCTCATGAACAACATCAGCTAATTGTTATTTACAGCTAATCTTAAACGACTGTTCAGCACAGAAATGAAGCCCAACAATCATGTTTCACAGTCCTGTGGTCTCAGCCTCAGATACTCATCAAATCACACAGAGCTCATGTAGAAACAAATGAACTAAATATGTTCTCCTTCATTTCTGTCAAACAAAGCTGTATGAAACGTTTCCAGCTGTTAGTATCATGGTTGCTAGGCAACCTGGGCAGCGCGACGGAGGCTAGACGTCCCATTTCACGAGCCTACGAGCCTCGCACTTCGGCCTTAGCGGTCTTTGAGTACGCGGCCCTTGAGGACTTTAAAGCTGCAGAACCTGAATCGGGATACAGCCATGATGATCTCCAGCCTCGTGCTCGCCAACATTCTCACCTGAGTTAAGAAGACGATCACTGAAATGGTCTCAGCAGGTCCTTTGATGACAGCAATGAAATGCAGTGGTAAGGCTTTTTGGGGATTAAGTTCGTTTTCATGGCAAAGAAGGACGATGCAGTTCATCTGATCACTCCTCATAACATTCTGGAGTGCAGGCAAAATGCTATTATAAAAACGTAAGCAGCAACTTCTCCAGGTTCCAATATTTATGCAATTCTCAAAGCTTTTGGCCACGACTGTATAACCTCTTCTGAAGTTTAGTGGATATTATACATGGTTATGCTCAGGATGTGTCGGCCAGTTTCCACTGGAAACGCCTTTTGGTTAAACTGTCAGCGAGGAATTTGCATTTGCACTGTTACATTTTTATATAACTTTAATGCACATAAACAACAGCTGCTTGTTTCAGTGAAAATACATTGATGGGTTTTTAATAAAGTTGTGCAGCTGTAAAGTATTTTGTCTGGTGTCAATTCTATCGTCAGCTACATCGTTATGGCAAATATTCAAATGTATATGGTGATAAATATCTTTGGTCATATGGTCCTGCTCTGTCTGTCACCTTCTGTGTTGAGCTCATTGTTTCCTCTGTAGTGGCTGAGCTGAGTCCAAGTAGCTGAAAATGTTCCTCTGCTGCTCCGTCAGACTCTCCTCCTCCTGCTGATCAGCTGGGACACAAAACAGATCTTTGTTAGGCTCCACACTGCACTGAAGAGTCAAAGTGTCTCATATGTTCATCTGACAAGTAAAAGAACACATTTTTGTTTCCCGAGGTGGGCAACTTGTTGGAAACAAACACAAAAGGTTTGAGCACTGATACCTGCCATTGCTGGCATTGAAAGATCCAACGCCAGCAATGTGGATTGTCAAGACTCAAACCAATCATCAAGCAAAGACAACAGGGATCATTTGTTTCTGTTTATTTAGCATTCACAGCATTTGTAGTTGCCTTCTGTGCAGGGGAAGTCCACGCACACTGTGTGGTACCGCCATCCACAGAAGGTGCATTCAACCTCTGTAAGAGAAACGAGGTTGTCTGAGACTGAAATGATATTCACTAAAGAAGTGGTGATTTGTAAAACTTCAAGTGTATGATAAGGTGAAAACAAATACACAACTGCATGTCATGTAGTTGAAGGTTTTTTTTCCTTTGGAAGACCGGAAAACACTGAAAGTTACAAATTAGTCCTTTATTTATCCAGGTAAAAAAAAATCTCATTGAGATTAAAAATCTCATTTCCAAGAGAGACCTGGCGTCATGGCAACACAAGTCACATACCACACAGGTATATAACATTTATAACAAACACAATATCCCAACATGTGTAACAAATGTATTGTGCTTGAAACAAATTCAGAATAGGTGATAAAGCAGCTGCACATGTGTGTCACGAGTAAATCTGGCTGTATAACAAACAGAAACAAGTGATCCTGCTGTCTTTGCTCAATGGTTGGTTTGAGTCTTGACAATCCACATTGCTGCCATCTTTCAATATGTTGAATGCACCAGTGTAAGTGCAGCCACTCAGACTCAATGTGTTCATAGAAACAGGCGCAGATGTGTCACGAGTTCATCCAGCAGTAGCTATGGCACTTGGCCACAGGGGGCAGCAGTGGACTGACCTGCATTCGAGACTGCTCCAGCTGCTCTGTGACAGTCAGTAGATCTGCTACAAATTGCAGATCATATGCAAGTTTTGGAAATGACATTATAAATATTCCTAACTTAGCCACGGCAGCATTGTTGATGTATTACCTATATACTACAAATTATTCCACCTGCTGAAAAGTGGATCTAATGTGGGCGGACTCACACTTAGCAAATAAACCTGTGATGTGAGAATGTAATCAAACTGTTGATCAGAGGCAAAGTAATTTAAAGTTTATGATGCTATCGTCTAATGTTAGCTGACATGATGTTAGCTTGTAAACTTATGTTGTTGTCTGGGTCTCATGTCTGATCTGATGATAATAACTGTGACAACACAGAGATTAAATAAAGGACGTTGGTGGGACTTCTTATGTTAGAACTATAACTTCAGTTAAGGAGTGAGACGTAAGGTGACAAGGAGAATGAAGAGAATGAGAAAGAAGTAACTGGGAAGAGAAAATGAAAACACAAATTTGAAATGATCAAATTTGTGTTAACAGATGATGGTGATTTTAAAAATTCAAGTAATTTAAAGGTTTTATCCTATTTGTTGTTGTTTTTTTCATATTCTTCTATTTGCAAGAGGTTATTAATAAAACAGGTTCTCTTTCTGGTTTCTCTTTTTGGACGCACTCTCTACAGCTTATCACATCCAAAATGGCAGATGTCAAGTACAAAACCTCGACAGAAACAATCAGCAAGAATTTTAGCATCAGTCCAAAATAAAACTGTCCAAATACAGAGTTTTAAAATCCAACTAAACTATGAACAGAGATCTTTTACAAATAGGCTATTGATGAGATGACAGTGGTAACAAAAACGTACACATCCGCGCACACAGACAAAATGGCGGGAGAGCGTTTAACGGTCGACCTCATGAGTCCGTTACCGTGAACTATGGAGCGGCAGATTTGTGCTGGAACTGAGCTGCACACAGCTGATGTTAGCCAGGAAACATTACACACTGCTAACGTTACCTTCACACGGAGCTCCACACGGAGACGATCAGCGTCAGGCACAAACACCAAGTTCAGAAAAGAGGAACTTTGAGCAGGAAGGAAAGAGTCAGAGCGGCGTTTGAGGACACGTTTACAACCACGAACATCAGAATCTGTCTGTGCTGCATTCAAGTGCAAGTTGGAAACTCACTAATCTCTGTCATGTTGTGCAAAGATGATTTATTTCTGCTGGTTTTCTTGTTTGAAACACAAACATGTGTCAGCACTTTGTTGTTCTTCACCCTGCAGCATTTGAATATTTCAGGAGTAAACTGATCATAAATTCATGAAGTCATGACTGAAAGTGCAGACTGAGAGTGGATCACATGATGTTTGAGGTGTGTCATGTGACATGTTCAGTATTGTCACACATGTCTAGATTGTCCCTGATATCATAGCTGCTCAAACACTGATGATTATATTTGAAGAATTATTCCTGATGGCAGCAAAGTTTGAATGGAGCTCTCTGTCTGTGCTGATTTGTCGCCCTCTGGAGGTCAAAGCACAAACTGCATGATGTCACTGTAACCACCACAGTGACAGGAAGTGATTTTAAATGATGAAATATGTCAGTGATGCTGATAGTGTGTTCATCACAGACGTTCAGGCTTCGTGTTGACATGAATCAAAGTTAATGTCATTATGGACCAAGGACAGTACTCTGGGTCTCCTGCAGAACAACTCGAGCTGTGATACCTGAATGAAGAGCCTCTGCTGCTTTAAAGAAGGAGGCTCGAGGCAGCGGTGAGGTGCAGACCAACCAGCTTTAATTCAGCAACTTTAACAGAAGGATCAGAAAAATAAAACTATACAGCACAGTGATGCTGACTGAAGCCACAGCATTAAACTAAACAAGCATCGGATCATCTTTAACAACATCTAATAAATAATGACAACTATTTAATCCTGTATTTCCTACAATAAAGCCTGTTCAGATATTTGTTGCTGATGGAAATGTAAAAGGCTCCCAGGAACCAAAGGACAAAAACAGAGGCAACAGTCACAACTGCAAAGGATCCCCTAACACATAAACTGGTTCGAAGATATTTTCTAGCTCTGCAGAGGAGCTTGATTGCACGGACAGTAAAAAGTGGATTCAATAACAGCAGCGAGCGCTGAGTGATATAACGGTGCTGCGAGCAGCAGTGCAAAGGCTCACACAGAGACAGCAGCTACACTGTGTGTGGATGTGATCCACAGTCACAGCTGTGGGTTTCAGTCAGTGTGTCTCTAACTTCATGGTCACATTTCAAAGCTTATTGCAGCCAGAAGATGTTCAAGTAAAAGATTTATTGCTGTACTCGTCTACCAGGATAACAGGAGGTTCATAAAGCTGTGTAATACTTCAGCTTTCCATCATGCAGTAGTAGTTGTGTCCCTTTGTGTTTATTAGTGTGTTAACACGTCTACTTTAACTTCACTCTGTAATGAAAGGATTCAAATCACTGATAAATACATACATGCTGACTCTGAGTCTCAGTGAAGGAGGAAAGGATGGATGAAGGCAGCCTAGTGTGGGTCATGTGAATATGAATATGAATGAATATTCTTTATTGTCATTGTCACAGGTACAATGAAATTGAAAGATGTCTCTGGTCAGTGCAACATCACAAAAGATAAATACTTAAAAACTATAATTAAATACTTAAAAACTATAATGATAGGATATAAAAGATAGAAATACATATAAAATACAGTATACTCATACCGTAGATACACCCAAGCAATCCAGGCCTAAGGCCCCATACAGACACTCAACATACGACCTAGTTGATATATCACTCAAACAATCAATCACTCAGTCAATTTGTTAGCGCATCCAACAAAACATGTCTGAAAGCATTCCAACATCAAGGGCACAAATGACAACAGGGGCAATGAAAGTCATCTGCTTTTAGTAGCATTGAGACATGATATTGCAATTGGGTAGAAACTGTGTTTGAGTCTGTTAGTCCTTGTGTATGTTGTTCTATACCGTTTACCTGAAGGCAGCAGTTCGAACATGGAGTGTCCAGGGTGTGAGGTGTCCTTTATGATGTTATGGGCTCTTTTGAGGCAGCGGGAACTGTGTAGGTCTTTCAGTTTGAGGAGAGGGCAGCCGATTGTCCTTTGGGCAGAGTTGATTACTCCCTGGAGTGCTTTCCTCTGAGCCACTGTGCAGCTAGCGTACCATATGCCTATGCAGTACGTTAGTATGCTTTCGATGGAGGCTCTGTAGAAAGACACCAGCAGTCTCTGTGTGATGTTGTTCTTCCTAAGCACTCTCAGAAAGTACAGTCTCTGTTGTGTCTTTTTCAGTAGCTCAGAGGTATTCACACTCCAGGATAGGTTTCCCTCTATGCTGACTCCAGTGTGTGTCCAGCAGTCATCCAGGGCAGTCATCCAGGGCCTGGATCCATCTGTAACAGGAAGACAAAGTCCAGCCTGTAATCATCCTATCAGGCACAGCGTTTCCATCCAGCATCCTGACTACGCTAACAACCCGTCAAACGTCTCCTCTGGTCCACAGAAGTCACACTTCCTGTGTCATGTTTACCTTTTTAAGTGTGCTATTCAAGCCTGTGTGACCAACTCTGACTCTCCAGATTCCATCCTGGTCTCTGCTGCAGCTTCTTCTACACGACTGTTTTCTGTATAATAATATCTGCCTTTCCCGTCTCTGTCCCAGTGTGCCTGCCACTCGTCCTTCATCTTTACCTTCATTATACTCTTCACCTCACTTTCACTGTATTTTATAGTCAAACCTGCACGACTTCTTCTTGCTGCACCTTTTTAAACTTATCGTCCTGTTCATTGCATCAACACCGATATTCACAGGGAGCCATAAGAAATCCACTTCTATCCCTCTGTGTTTGATTCTATACAGTAAATGAAGTATATCAAAAACAATATGTTGCCTAGAGTCTGAAGACATATCACCTGTGCTCACTAGCACGCTGCTAGAGTCCCAGCAAACCACATACCTGCATATTAGTGCGTCCTCCACCCAGTTCAAGCCAGTAACATCACTACCAGCTCCCAGTATAAACTGCCACATCATCTGTAATTCTTTTACTCATCACCAAACTTATTTGTGGGAGAACAAATGCAGCAGCCGTTCTTTTATCTGACAGTGTTGACGCATCAGTAAATATCCTCACATGACCTGAGGACTTTCCCACTATATGAACCTGCTTTTAGTCGCCCCTCCTCCCTCGCCACAAGCTTCCTTTACAACATAACTTATAAAAAACAACTTTATTGACAATCAGCAATAACAATTACAGACAGTCTAGAAGAAGAATCACATGATCAAGGAGCAGAAGTTTATGGTTTTAATAGCTTTTACATTTTGGGAAAGTTTTAAAAACATTGTTTGGTTTTCTTTCTAAAGCGTTGAAAGGACGGCTTTGCATCAGAACAGTAAGATCAGCAAATGAATCCATTAAAGTTCTTTTGCCTTGTTTGTGAAAGAAGCCAAACAACATTTGTGTTACAAAGAGAGACTTCAGAACAGATCAAAGATCACAAACATCAGGCACTGATGGAAACAGCCAAACACAGAAACAGAGGCACCAGCAGGTGAAGGAGGCCTGTTGTAGAAATGACTCTGAGTGCTCAGGTAGAAACGCATGAAGAACCAGTGCGTCTAATATTTGGAAACCAGTCTGTGTTTGAGCGTCCTGGATGAAACACAGATCATGTTGCAGAGCGAGGACGTCGTCTTTCCTCCCGAGTGTGTAACTACAGGACGTGTGCAGCAGGTTTAATCGTCCTCCTGACAGTTACTGATGAACGAGTCCTTCAGGGAGGCTCCAGGATCACTGTGGCTTTTACCAGCTGCTGCTAAACTGAGAGGTGTTGCTGCTTCATGTGTGAAGATGTCTGCATGGCTTTAACAGTGCAGACGTTCCTCATGTGCACCCATTTCATATGTTTTATTGTGATGTTTAGTAACATCTGCTTCCCTCCTTCAGGCAGACGATAAAGTGAGCTCAGCCTTAAACATGTGGAGAGAACGTTTGACCGACAGTCCTGGGACGACTGCAGAACAATGGTTTGTTTTTAATGATAAAGTTTCATAATGGAAATAAATGCTGAGCCTGTTTCATGATGTTGGCCCTGCAGCATCAGGCAGGATTAATACTGTAACAAACGTGTGTCACAGTTATAATGACTTTAAATGAAGACTTGGGTTGGATGGAGATGTCAGCTGGATTTGTGCTGACTGTCACTTTAAATGT
This sequence comes from Aulonocara stuartgranti, assembly GCF_965226115.1. Lineage (NCBI taxonomy): Eukaryota > Metazoa > Chordata > Actinopteri > Cichliformes > Cichlidae > Aulonocara > Aulonocara stuartgranti. The sequence continues at coordinate 5,814,699 of NC_138941.1, forward strand.
TTTCAGTTCAGCTTCTAAATCTACTTTTGTATAATGTTTGCTGAGTTTTGCACTTCATGACGCTTTTAAGAAGAGCCAATAAATCCTGACTTTACACAAAAATAAAGGTTTAATGTGTTTAGTGTGACAGTGGAGGAGAGCGCACATAATAAGAGTCATTAACAGAATGGTGACAATTATAATCTGTCTCATTTTAGGAGCAGCTCACAGGCACAACAGACTACAGAGCAATCAAAGCACCAGTTAAACGTCCATGTGACCGGCTTACAGCCAATGAACAATCAGTCCCCACTGTCCCCACCAACATCACTGTACTGGAAAGACTGTGCTGCCATGGTCAGAGATGAACTGGTACTAAAATGTAAGGCAGCTGATGTGTGTGGCCTTAGCAGCACAAATGCATCACGGCTGCAACGCTGCAGTGTGTTTAAACATTTGAACATTTCTGTGGCTTCAAACCAGCAGCTGCTCTGTACTCAGTCGTGTTTGTGTGTCTGTCAAAGTGATTGTTGTCTTTAAAAAGCCTTTTGTGTTTGAGTTTTGTGAGCAGTGCCGAGCTTCTCTGTAGTCTAAGCTGAGTCGATATATTTGATTCCATGTTTGGTGTGATTTTCAAAGTCAGCAGCAGCAAACCCATACGGTAAAAAAATACATTTTTCCTGGCCAAAATATATTTCAAATATATGGTAAATATATTTTGTATTTGTGATGCTCCAAAAAAATATATTTTTGAAATTGAAAATATATTTCTTTCAAACCAAAATACATTTCAAAACATATTTTAGGGTGAAGAAAATACATTTCCAACCTTACAGTAGAATGTATATCAAAGTATCCTTTATTTAAAATATATTTAGTGCAATAATGATGATAATGATAACAATACTAAAAGTAACATGTTTTATGCACATCTGCAAAAAACAGTTGGATTCAAACAAAACAGAGTCAAAGGTCTATCACGAATTAGGTTGTTTATTCATTTGCTTACAGTATTTCACATTACACAATATCTCACTATAATGTAGCGTTCATTGACTTTGAAATTATCTGTCAGTGATACAGTAAACAAGATGCAACAACTGCTATGTACACTTTAGTTTTTGACAATATATACAATTTAGTACTTAAAGGAACACACTCCACTGTTTTGGAAATAGGCTCATTCTCCATCTCCCTCAGAGTTAAAAATGCAGCGTCTTCTTTCTAGATCCGTACGTTAATAGGGCTCTGGAGCGTGATCTTACGGGATGGGGCGTAGCCAGGATTTTTGGTCAAGGCGCCATATTAGCAGGCCAAACAAATGCTTGCTGTGTGGTCGGTTGTAATGTTAGATTGCACTACCGACAAAGGAATAAGCTTGAAAACAGGCTCTTTTTTCATTGTTTCCTCACCTGGAAGCATCATGAGGGAGCTTATGTGTTGGATGTTACCAAAAGAAGGCGTCTAGCCTGGATAGCAGCTGCGAGACGAGCTGATATTCAGTTCTCTACCAGCCACAGATATCTGTTGGTGTGCTCCAGTATTTTCATTCAGGTAAGTTCTAAATAAGTTCATATTATTCTTTATAGCCTGTTAATTTTATTTTCAATGCGCTCTGAGATCATAGCACAAACTTAGAACAAACATGCAGAACTACCTTCTATTTATAGAGTTGCTAATTATTTGGCATTATTGCAACAAACCAGCCTATGAAATGAATGAAACAAATCCTGACTGGGTTCCAACACTACACATGGGGCACTACGAAATCCCTGCTTCAAACTACATGCTACATACCACCATGCCAATCAGATTACTTCTTCCATGTGTGGGTAAAAAGGTGACCTTCCTGGATAAGATGGCAAAGGTTTGCTGCGTTTTGGTGAACATGTGCCCCAGTGTGGTAGTAAAACCAGGGAAAAATGCTCTTGTTAAATACTCTTAAGTCTTGTGCTGTTTATGTAGTGATAAGTTTTTGTTTTTTTTTTTTTTTTTCCTTTTTTCTCTTCTTTTTTTTTTTCTCCTTCTCTTTTTACAGTTGCAGAAACATATAGGTGATTGCTGTAACGTATGTTTTAATTTTGAAATTAAAGCAGCCTTTTTTCCGTTAAAAGGTTCTTTGTGAGGATCAATCCAGACATGGGAACAAAATGCCCTGCAAAACTTGGTACAAGCCGCAAGACAGGTCGTGTCGTAAAGAGGAAGGTTACAAGAATCAGCCCTCGGATCACCACCTTCCTCCAGCGGCTCTCTGAGTTTGAATGGAGGACTTCCAACTAGGTAAGAACAGAGATGATAATATCTTTTACATAGCTGATAATTATATACATACTGTACACACATCCATACAACAGTATGAATGATCTCAGACAGATGTGAACAAGTGAATAACCTGAGCAAACATGAATATTGATGATGTGTCTTTGACAGGTGGTGATAAAGACTACGCTGAACCCGACCATCCTGGTAACGGAAATCTAAATCCCATGTCACATTCTATTTCCTGGGACCCACTGATAATTATTACATTTTGTAAATGAGTTTTGTTTTACAATTGTAATAGTTTATTTAATGTTCATGCTGGTGGGTTTGTCCTGTTTTTAGTGGAATGAAAAACTGTTTTCCTTAAAAAAATCAGACAGAAAGGTGAAGGACTGTGTAGTTTTCATGTACGCTTCTATTTATTTTGGTTATTGGCATTGTTTTTATTCAGTTGAAAAATGTTTTTCTTGTTAAAAAAAAATCAACAATAAATGTTGGTTTAATTCACTATTCTGAGACTACTTTATTTTTTTATTTTTTTTTGTCCCGTTTGGATCTATAGCCATCAGAATTGTTGTCTTGAGGCCAAGAAAGATGCCAAGCGGATTTATTTTACCAAGTGGATCATCATGGCCTTGCCATATTGGTCCATTTGATTGACCTTTATTATAATTATGAATTTATTTTATTTTCAGTTGCAAACGGGACAGACATGACTGGGGGATAGGACAGGGGGAAAGAATGAAAGAAAGAGGGGGAGAGAAAGAAAGAAAACCAAAGGGGAGAAGAGACGGTGAGAAGGGGGGAAGAGAGAAAAAAAAACAAACAACAAAAAAAAAAACTCCTGGGTCACCTGTATGGAGAAAAAAAACAGAGGAGACAGCAAACAACAAAGAGCAACATAATAATAGAAAAAAAAGCACCATCACAATAAACTAGCTAGCCATAGATATCAATAGTTACTAAATAATAAACGATATTGTGCAGCACGCAGGATAGACAGCGCACAGTGTGCTTTGAGGCAGCAGCCAAGAAAGCTGTAGTCCGCGTCTGTGAATACCCATGTGTACACCTGTGTGCATACCTGTGTGGATCAGCATGCTTGCATTCCAAAGGTTTCTCCATGTGATAAGTGATAAGTTTTCAAAAGAGACAGTAAATTACAGAATGCTAGTAGTGGGTGATATTATACAAATGCTGTCATGATTTTATGTGAACATTTTGTCATTTGTAAACTATACATAACATTTTTTCTACATTGTAACTGATGTGATGTTTGACAAAGTGCTTTTAATTAAAAATAGGCAAACATTTCTTTGTTTCTTTATTCAACTTTTGAACAGTGGTATTTAGTAAGTACATATTCAGTAAATGCAAAGTATTTACATGGCCCCCTAAATTAAAACACTATGGGTTATTCAGAACAGAACTATGCTTGGAAAAATATTGTCCCATCAGTTGATCCAACTCCTCCACAGTAGCAGGTGGAACTTTTCTTTTTTGAGGATGGCTTCTTTTACCTGTCACTACAGATGGTCTGTCTATGTTTTGATCAAGAACCTTTTTTTTGGGCAGCTGAAGAGGAGAAGTCTATCTTATGGCCAACCTCTGGCTGTATCTTGGTCATATTACCCAGCAAAACCCAGTATGCAGGTTCATCTGTAACAGTCCTTGTGCCACAGATCCTCACTGTTGCTTCTACATTAAACAGAAGAGCAGTGACATGGCTGCAAGTCTCCACGACTCTAGTCATACAGCTGCAGTGGGCGGCTTCAACCTTCCCTGTGATGCTCACAATGACCTGTGGCTGCAATGCTGCAATTCAGTCTTTAAGAGTGCAGGACCTAAAACACACACAGACAAAGTTCATTTAAAGACAAGAACTTTAATAAGCCAAGTCCGACACAAATGTGTTTTATTTACTTTCAAATCCATTTATCATAAATGTAACAAATAAAGTGTTTTTATGTATCCATCTATAGAACGCTGCATGTTATATTCTAAATCTGCATGTTTCTTTTTAGAAACCTATCAGCAAAAAATGAACCTAAAGTATGTAATGCAAGGATGTAATCACTTTCAAGAGGGAGAAAACATAAAGTTCAACTTTAAGTGACAATTATGGACACCTAATATGACAAGCAGATTCTGCAGGTCATTAATCAATGTATAAAACTAAAACAGAATGTATTTTTAGTGACACAGGACACAAACAAGGAAGCAAGATGTGTAATTAGGATTATTTATAATAAATATGAATTAATTAGGGCAATTTCTTTAACCATAAAGAATAACTAAATCCTTCAGGACAATGTCACATCAATGCACTGAACTCACTATGTTATCCCTCTAACAGAGCCTCTACATGTTCTCACTGTAATTTCCCCCTCACGAATGAATTTTTGCTAGCACTAATTTGAATGCTGGGGGGAATCAAATGCATTTTACTCGCAGTACTCAAGCTGACTTACCTTTGCTTGAATGACGGCGTACTCACAATGTGGAGGCTTAAAAATAGCCAAATCTTGTACCCAGTCCTTGGTGAATTGGATGTGCGCCTCCAGAGATTTATAATTGCGAAATTGGTGCGCCATGTATGCTCTGACTCCACAGACAAGGTATGAGAGTAGATCATGCTAAGTCAATAGCGGTTTGGTCTTCAGGGTTTCTACTCCACGGCTATATTTCATACGGGTCCACATTTCAACAATCAAGTACCGTCTCTTTGCATCTGGACAGAATCTGTCTCTATACCGTCATTTTCTTTTGAGCTACGTTTCAGAATGGTTCGTAGCAAACTTGTTTTGATTCGTGACCTGCCAAGATGGTGCTGCGCTCCCACAATGCATTGCGACATTACGTCAACTCCAAAGCCCTTTGCGTGCAGGAGTGTATGCGCATGCGCATTACCACGGTGGTTTAAAAAATAAAGATATAATGAAAAGTAATTAATAAAAATTAAATATTTAAACATTCCCACAAATGTGCAATGAACGTGCAAAAACTCTCTTTAGTAGTTGTTGCTGTTTCTTTCTTTCTTTCTTCTTTTTTTTTTTTTTGAAAAATAACGACGTCTCTGAGGCACGAAATCTGACAGCGAGAGGAACGGCCGGATACAGGAGACGGGAAGAAACAAGCCGATTATGTTCGCGTTAATTAAGTGGTTGGAAGATGTAAAATTCTCAATTCTGCCAACTGAACATATACGAGATTTTAATGAGGATGAATAATTAGCCGGCATGGAGGAAACGGACCTTTATTTCATGGAGTGGCGACAAGAAGCCAAGGCGGGTGGCCAGTCTAAGAAGCCTCCATCATCAAGCTAGCAGGTGCCTTTTCCCATATAATATTACTTTATTCTCGTGTATTTGGAACGGAAGCGTAGAGCTGCCACCCAGGCAAAAGAGAAATATAAGTATATCACGTTATAACGTGAAAAGTTTATCGTTCTAACAATATACTATCATGTTTGAACAACATGTTTGAACAACATTGTACGAAAAATGTACATAATTATCACGTCCGTACAATATTGTGCGAACGTGACAATTATGTATATTATAATAATGTGATAGTATATTATACCAGTGGTTCTTAACCTGGGTTCGATCGAACCCTAGGGGTTCGGTGAGTTGGTCTCAGGGGTTCGGCAGAGCCTCCGCTGTGACGTGCACGGCTCATTTTGTGCACCAGTAAAAAACATATCTACGTCTAATTTGAAAAAAAAACACACTTTATTTTTCACTAAAGAGGGGTTCAATGAATGCGCATATGAAACTGGTGGGGTTCGGTACCTCCAACAAGGTTAAGAACCACTGTATTATACAAACATGAAAAGCATAATGTTAGAACAATAAACATTTCACGTCATAACGTGATACAGCTCTATTTTTCTTTTGCCTGGGTGGCAGCTCCATGCTTCCATAATTTGGTAATCAAAATATGTAACTTAATTAATTATATTGTGACGTACTTTTGCCTTTTCTTGTTATTCTGCCTTCTCAATAACTATCAAAGCCTATTCACATTTAATTTGGCTTTCACAGAAATCCTACCTCTCCTTCTGGCTACAGAGTACTTACCAAGGTTAGAAAGAAAGAACAGTTATGCTTTATTAATGTTCGCTAATTACAATGTTCCACATTTCCTTGCTTTTTAAGTCATTTTTAGGCTTTTTAGAGTTTTTGTTTTTTATTTTTTTTAGCAGTAATGTTTCTGCCTATTTATTTCAGCCCATGAAATCGAATGCAGATCTTCCTAATGTGAGATTTACATAAATGTAAGTAATTTTGTTTGTCATTGTCATTAATGTTGTTGCTGTTGTTGTTTTTGTGCAGTTTGCAATCATATAAACCTAGCAAACATCAGTCAGCACAGTGACTAACCTAAACAGATTCTTGCTTTATTCACATATATTATATGTAATTATATATACCTGCACATTGTACCTAGGGTTGCAGCCACTTGGCCCCACCCCATTGTTGTGACAGCCCTGATTGTACTTATACACTGCATCTGAACAGGGAACAGTCTGCCACATTAATGTATTTTTAAGTGACTTGTTTGTAATACATGAATTTGTTTCTTACAGATGTCAAAGTCTCAACCTCATGCTGCCCTCCCCCATCCTCCTAAAGTAAGTATTTGTTGTTGTGGTTTTTTATGCGGTGTCTGTGTCACATGCTAATCATAATTATTGAAATAACTGTTTTCTAACAGATTTTCCAAAACACTAGTTATGTTTGTTGTCATTCAGACCAATACTACTGCTTAGACATTGTTTAGTGGTCATGCATGTTTGACAAGCTCGTTATGATACCAAAACTGTAGGCCTATCACAATAATCGATATATCGACTTAACACACAGTACATGTACATGACCTCAATAATTGTTGATGATGTAATTTATGTGCCATTATATTTACAAAAATAAAATATAATGATAACAAAACAATAACATTAAATATCATTGTTTTCTATTTGTTATAAAACTTACTATTTATTCAAGTTTTTAAGGTATCTAATATTTTGATTCCTAATTTCAATGATCTAAATACTTTAAGAATTAGATGTTGGTTTGTCAATTGAAAGTGTGTAGATCTTGCATTATTATGGTGTTATATTATGATTATACATTCAAAGACATAAAATGGTCTTAAAATGACAATGACATAACTTGTCGCAATTGTTTATGGGGCAATATACCGACCAACAAAAAGTCGTTATCGTAACAGGCCTTCAAAACACACAGTTTTATGATTGATAAATTCAAAAAATAAATACATTTAATTTCTCTGAGATTCTCTAATATTCAGTTACAGTTCACAACACAGTTACCCGTACATGCAGTATTATACTGTAAATATAAATCTCTGCATTTAGCATCCCACTAGAAGCGTCACAGTTACTGCCTCTTTTTTTTTTTTTTTACAAATACCTGTACTATTACTAACACATTTACTGTTTTACTTTTAGCCTGTGGATACAAATGCAGATTTCCTTAATGTAAGTTGTGCATTTTAATTACATCATGTTATTTTTATTATTATGTATTTATTTATTTATTTTATTTTACATTCAAATATTTCAAGCTTCTTGGTTAAAGAAGCTTGATTGCTAGTAGGTAAAGAATAGTTCACCTATAATTCATATTCCCAATTAATTTCTCACCTCTGATTGAATGCCTTTGTTTGTTTTCCTATAACAAAACATTTTTGCTGGATATATATGGTGAATTTATATGCATAGATACAGTCGTAGTGCTTGACACATGCAAACAGCAGTAGATGTACTAAAAAGGAAATAATTACAATCATGATGTTGATTGCTGATGTCAGTATATATATTTTAGAGGAATGTTTTGTTTTTCACCCAAAATAACTATATTGCTTCAGAAGAGATTTATTACCCTACCGGACTCTTATATATTGTTCTGTTTTTTGTTTGTTTTTGTTATTTTCAGGTTCAATGGTGCGTGTTCTTCTAATGGCCGCCTTCCCACTGGAGGTTTTGATCCACAGCAATTTAAAAGGTAATCAGCTTTGAAAGTCAGTTCAAATGGTTAGCTAATAGTACTTTAAAAAGCCTACAACTCTGTCACCAGTTTCTTTACCAAAAATTACCCATAAAAGTATCGCTCAATAGCATATAATTGTAGTTCAAATGTTTAGTTGTACAAATATCAAATTTTTGGAAATCTAAAACTAGTCAAACACTCAAATGTTCATGCTTTTTATAGGAGGACAGAGCAAAACGGACATCGGCGCAGAGTGAAGAACTGCCCTTGATAAGGACACTATGACAGCCATATATAGTAAGTGAAGACTTTCTGTGTATCTAAAATTGCATACAGCACAAGTAACTTACTTTGCAACCATTAAAATAGGTTGTAAAGTAAGTTACCAATACAAATAGGTGATGATGCATTGTAGTGGTTGGTCTCAGACAAAGAAGGTCAACAGATTTATGAATGCTGGAAGGTAAGGAGAGACGACCAAAAGGGGTGTTAGCATTACTGTAATGTGAACTGGATAGACTTCCCATCTAGGAAAAAAAAAGAGGTAAATTATGCGTAAAATATATCTGTATTAATATCTGTATCTATATAAACAGAAATATATGTTTGCTAAATGAAGCCAGCTAACATAAATCACATTTTTATTTTAACTCTGATAAAAGTAATAGAACTGTGACTTTTGTTTGTTACAGTGGGGGTAAGGAAGGGGTTTCCCAGCGTGTCCAGAAGGGCTTTGAGGATTGCAGTGAAAGCTGGGGGAACTGAGACTGTGTGTGTATATATATATATATATATATATACACACATATATGTATATGTGTGTGTGTTTCTTTTAGAATGTTTAAGTATGTAATGAGAATAAACTTATAAAATGAATATTCCTTGCTTGATTGATATGCTATATGTATGTTTTGAACATCAAATAAAGATTTCTTTCAGATGTTACATGTGAATGTGTTTTCTTAGAAATATATGAAGGGTTAAATTTATATTTTTTTGAATGATTTTAAATACATTTAAATTGTATTTTGAAATATATTTTATTAATATATTTCAAAATATACAAAAAATGGCCAAAAAATATATGTGCTAAAATACATTTCAAAATATATAAATATATTTCAAAATGTATTTTAAAATATATTTTAAAATTTATTTTAAAATATATTTTTTTACCGTATGGGCAAAGCTACACCAGAGGGTTGTGCTGTGTAACAGGTTGGTGCAGATGGTGTTATCTACATTTGAACATTAGGCAACAGTCTCATGAAGACACTTTCTATTGTTCACTAAAGACCAACAATAACAGAGACAAAGGGAGAGCAGCAGAACTAGTGCTAACAATTAGCACTGCTAGCCTGCCCACCAACACCAGCTAATGTTCTAAAAACGATGATCAATGATTTTGCTGTAACGGCTCCAGCTGTCTGTGTCAGGGACACGTTGGAGATGAAGTGAGTGATCCAGTGACAAAGGTTTGGAAAGCTGCAGTCAGCTGAGACTGAAGAAGTCACCTGACCGAGAGACCAAATGTTTCACTGAGAACGTCCAGATGAACAGAATCAACCTTTGGGATAATCTGTTCCACACATCCATGTTTCACTTACTGCATTATATTTCCTCATTGCTGTGCACACAGGCCTGTGGCTTATAACCAACTCCAAGTTCAGACTCAGAGGCTGCTGAAGCTGTTTTCTGGAACAGAGACGTGTTGGATATAAAACCAACTCTTCTTTATGTGTCAGCACTGAGGAAAGGAGCAGCTTCGTTTCTAAGTGTATGAAGGACTGTAGCAGTGTGTGTGTGAGCTTTATTTCACAGACAGAACCATGTCAAAAACACAACTTCAGGTAAAAACAATACAAAATCAAAGAGTCTGATCAGAAGGATTAAACAGAGGAGTGTGGGACTGTTTTTAACAGACAGCAGGTTAAGCCAGGCTGGAGGAGTAAACTGAGCCTCGGTGTGAGCAGCAGTGTGTTTGACAGGAAGCTGAGATAAAGAGTCTGGAGCCCATTTAGTGCTTCATATGAAAGTGTGAGGATTTGAAAGCAAATCTAAAATCAAGCAGGAGTCAGTGTGAGAATGATTTGTGCTTTTCCTCAGTCAGATGCTGGGAGTTTCAGTTCATCCATGTTCAGCGTGCTGTGCTTTGTGTAACAGGAGAATATGACAGTATAAATCAAGTCTTCATGTCACTGAAAGCCTCCACAGTCTGCTATGGAGGTGCATCAGTTTGGATTTACAAGAAGAACATTTCTTAAACCTGCCACAAGATGGCGCTCCAACAGAAGGGATGTCCACAGTGTAACACAGACACACACATACTGTGTGAATGTGTGAGTGAATGGGCTTTCAACACAAGGCTTCTGCTGCTACCTTTAATGACATAATTAGCTAACAAGAACAAACTGTTAATTACCACCAAAGAACGGCTCCAGATTTTAGCTGCTGACCATTTTGTGAAACGTTGATTACATCAGCTTATTGTTGATTTTTCAACCTTAATATCAGCTGCTTTAAAGGAGCCTCGTTCTCTGGCAGTAACACTTTTCTTCACTAGATGCAGTGCAGGCACAGTCTGTGTTTCTAAACTACACACTAATGTTCATTGTTGTGCAGCTAAATCCTCCCTCTGGATGGGAAGAATCCCTGTCAGGCTTCAAACACCTGGCTTGGTGTTCTGGAGCTAATGTGTCACCTGTGAGGACTCTGAGATGAACACACAGCAGACACTTCAGTTCTCCGTCTGTGTGTCCTCAGTTTCCCAGCATGCCTTGGCTGTGGTGGTGGAGGTGAATGAGGGGGAACATGCTGCTCTGTCAGCACTCAGGTTTCATACCTGGTGATCTCAGAGGACAAAGCGGCGTTACAGCAGCGCACGTTGATGAGACCTGATGCTCTGAACAGTTCAGACTTCAGCCTCACTCTGAGAAAACAAACGACTGACTGTCAGCAGCAACTACACCTGCTCCATCAGTGACGGAGAGAAGAACTGAGACTGAGAGACATACAGCTGCAGGTCAAAGGTCAGAAACGCCCGCTCTTTGTACGGGTCAGGAGTTAGTACTGCAGAGGTCAGAGGTCAGCTTGCTGACAAACCATTTGAAACAGTTTGGAGCTAAAAGCACAACAGCAGAGGAAAGAAGAGACACTGCAGAGATGATGCAAAATATTGTGTTTTGTTCTCAGCTGTCAAAAAGTGTAACACACGTGTTCCAGCACAGCCTTTGTGTACTTTCACTTCTCCATACTGTCCATTGGAAATCCTGTTTGTTACTTTTTGATTTCAGTCCATGTGTCCAAAGCAAACTTCTGTCCCACACTTTCTCTGCTGACTCTTCACCGATGCTCAGATGATCTCAGATGATTTCACCAGAACTCATCAAAATTCGGGCTCCACAGAAACCCAGACGTCACTAAACAAGCGTAACAAGCAAAGTGAAAACTGGTCGTTCAGCTTTATTGACCAAAGATAAGCTCACATGTCACCTCATGACACAGACACTTATTTCCACAGCATGCACGAGGACTGACAATAAGTGTCTATAAAGCCACTTCTATCTGCCACACCTGTGCTTCTGTCATGGTTGCTCTCCTCTCACTCTGTCATTTATCCACAGTCTGCCTCCCTCTGCTCCGTCAGCTGACGTCCTCTCTACACCACCTGCTGTGTTTTATCCTGCAAAAACACATTTAAGAAGCGTTGCACCGAGTAACGGGAGTAACTGCTATAAAATCCATTTAAAGGAGGTGGTGCTGAGTGCTGTGACTGGGGTCCCACCACTGACATCACGGGTGGAGGACATGTTGGAAAACTGCTACAAAGTGCTGTGCAGCCAGCAGAGCTTACAGTCTGTCCTGTGTGTCATACAGGCTCTCACACTTAGTGTTTCTGTGACACATTGAAGAGAAGTTTGTGTTGTTCACAGTTGTGCTTGTACTGAGTGACAGCTGACATGACCTAACAGGAATAATGTGTCTGTGCTGAATGAGAAGTAACACACAATGAAGTCTTGATGCATCTCAATCATCCAGGAAAGTGAGTCTGTTGCTTCTGTTCATCTGGACGCAGCGTTTTGTGGGAGAAACGTGTCGTCATCATCAGGTGACGTCTTCAGTCTCAGCTGCAGGTTTCAGTCTTACAAACAGGACATTTGCATAAAGACTGAAAGCAGCTGCAGGAACGATGGGCTGGGAGCTCCGTTCCTTCATCTTAATTATGCAGATTCTCAGGACCATTGATCAACAACCACTGATCCATGTCCATGAGTCCCATTCACAGAGATGTGGGAATGGCTGCAGTCATAGCATGTAAGATGGAAATAAATGAGAAGTATTTAGCTGAAGTGGATTTGATTTATGTTACTTCTTTTTTAACTTGTAGTTCTACATTGGAAGATTATTGTGATATTGAAATATAAAAATACATTTATATTCTATTATTTTCTCAAAATAAGCGTCACACTCGTGGAAGCCGGTGTAGCCGCCGAAACGCCTGCATTTATGGAGACTTTCAGCCCCAGGTAGGCCAGTTATGGATCTTGGGATCCACATTATGTCAGCAGCTGTTCTCCACCGTGAACTGTGTTCAAACAAACACGCTCACGCCTCACAGACGACAGCTTACAGTCCTGTAGAGATAAAGTGACTTCGTACAGCCCCGTCTTCAGTCTTGTGGAGATGATCTCGACGCTTTGGTGGATGTTACTAGCTCCTGTGCAGTATTTTGTAAAGACATGATTATACCCTGTAAGCGCGTTAAAATTTACGCTAACAATAAGCCATGGGTCACTAAAAGTGTCAAATCCTGTTTAAGGAAAAAGAGACAGGCCTTTAAAGAGGGTCTGTTACCGATTTTCAGACAGCTACCAAGGAAATGAAAATCGAGATCTTGAAAGCAAAACAGACAAAAACCTTCTTGAAAGCAAATTTGCTGCAAAAACTTTTGGGTCTGCCTGGACTTGTATGAAAACCATAGCAGGGTTTCAAAACCCCCAGAGCAGCAGTCAGGTCATTTTAGATGTTTTAATCCAGACAGAGATTTTCAAATGCTTTAAACATGTTTTATGCTCGTTTTAGTTCTTCTGATTTCAGCGAGGATATTTGGGAAGTGAAACAGAAACTGAGAGATACTCAGCACTTTATCATTGAACTCAGCGATGTTAAAAAGGCCTTTCATACAGTCAGTGTGAACAAGAGCCAGGTCCTGATAATATTAGTGGCCGCCTAATTAAATCTTGTGCTGATGAACTCAGTCCTATATTTCAGGTTATTTTTAACAAATCCTTGCAAACACAACATGTGCCCTCTCTTTGCAAAGAAGCAGTCGTGGTTCCTGTCCCTAAATCTAAACGACTTCAGGCCTGTTGCCTCACTTCAGTTGTCATGAAAGTCTTTGAAAAAATCATCAGAAATGTGATTATGAAGAGACTGAAGGTCAGCTGGATCCAATGCAGTTTGCATACAGGCCCAACAGAGGAGTGGAGGACGCACTTTTGACTTTACTAAATCTGATTCTTAAACATGTAGAGAGTAAAGGGACTTTTGCAAGACTTCTTTTCATTGATTTTTCTTCGGCTTTTAATACAACACAGCCCCATATTTTAATTAAGAGACTTTTAGAAGAGTTTGAAATCAGGAAAAACCTGCTGGGCTGGATTTTAGATTTTCTAACTGACAGGTCACAAAGAGTGAGAATAAATGGGGTTCTGTCTGACCCAGTGTTCTCCTCCACAGGTTCTCCTCAAGGCTGCGTCCTATCGCCCTTATTATTCACTCTCTATACAAACATGTGTCAGGGCAGACATGAAAACAGGGTCATTATTAAATATGCAGATGACTCTGTTATTGTCAGCTTACTGAAAGAGGGTGAAACTAACCACGGCCCAGTCATTGATGACTTTGTTCAGTGGTGGGAGGAGTCTTATCTCCAGCTGAACATATCTAAAACAAAAGACATGGTTGTTGATTTTAGGAAACAACAAAATGGGCACGGAGTCACTTTAATTAAAGGTCAGAAAATAGAGCAAGTACAATCATATAAATATCTTGGGACCATAATCAATGAAAAACTGAACTTGTGTGAGTGTGTGATGGGTGGATGACTGGATGTGTAAAGCACTTTGGGGTCCTTAGGGACGAGTAAAGCGCTCTACAAATACAGGCCATGTAATGGCAGAAACATTCTCTAGTGTAAATCCTGACTAGTTCATTAACTACAGATCAGTTTCAGTGAACATTATTCACAGAGGGATCTGAGTTCCTTATACCAGACTCTACAGAAACTGTAACACTGTACAGCTCTGCGACTCAACAATATGACAACAATGTAACACACACTAGAATCATCAAATAAAGCCCCACTAACCACTAGAACTAGAACTAACTAACTAGCACTGGACACTTGCATATTAGAGATTTCTACCACCATAGGAGGCGAGATATCATCCTTGAACCAGAGCATCCAGCCCTCAATTTCGGACATAAAAAGCGACGTGGCCAGGCATGATAACACTTTGACTGAACTGCAGGACTGTGCCTCGAACCACTCTGACACCATCGCCACTCTCCAGGCCACTGTGGAGCGTTTGTCTGCGGAGGTAAAGAAGTTAGATGAGAGATGTGGAGCTCTTGAGGCACTCCAGGAGGAATAATTTAAGAACTGCAGGAATACCAGAAGGCACAGAGGGACCCAAGATGACTGAGTTGGTTCACACCTGTTGGCGGAGGCGCTATCTCTCGAGGAGAAGCCACTCATCGATCGAGCACATAGAGCGAATCGCCAGCGTCCCAAACAAAGTCATCTTCCTCGGCCCATCATCTTGAGATTGCACTACTACCACATTGGTGAGGAAATTCTGCTGAAAGCTGCAGAGAACAAGAACCTGATGTATAAGGGTTTTTAAAATAAACATCCTCCCAGATTTCCCTCCCTCTGTTGGAGACGCAGAGCCGCATTTGCAAATATGAGAGGAAGACTACGTGGGATGACCGGCGTCAGGTACAGACTGCTATACCCTGCAAAGCTGTTAGTGACCCATGGTGATGTGAGGAAAAGCTTTACCGATCCCAAAGAGACCGTAGACTACGCGGAGAAGCACCTCTCCCACCCACCTTCAAATGTATTAAAAGCAAGGATATATCTATATGTCTAACGCTGACACAGCACTGTGTTTCTTCTTTTCCCTTTATATTCCATGTAAAGGTGAATATGGAGCGTTTATGGCGATTTTCTGAATCTCGGGCAGATGAACTTCCCTGAAGTGTTTCCAGCTGGGCGTCGAGTGTTTGACCGACGCATGAAACGACACGTTTGTGAGTCTTTGTGAGTATTTATCACACGGCGTGCTGCGGGGAAAAGCCTGTTGTAACATTCATGTTTTACCCCCTGACGGCTCTTTTTGGCTTTTCATCCCTAAACTCTCTGCATGCTCTTTCGTGTGATTCGTTTTATTTTGAAAAGTCTCAATAGGATCTTGAGCTTTATTGTGAAAGGTTTATGTGGACAATAAAGAAGCGGACGGCGGAGCCACGCGATGGTTTTACCGGCGTTGTTGCTAACGAGCGTCCGTAGTGTGGTTATATTAAATATAAGAGAAAGAGAGAACTTTAATACAGACACTACAGTGAGCATCACAACCATGTAACATATTTTACACCATGAAACAAACGATGTTTCATATCATCATCTGATATATATGTTATATGGAACAGGCCCAGCTCAGGCTGCCTGTGATGCAGCACAGCGCCACCCTGTGGTCATCACTGCACTGGTGACACTACAAACAACAAGTATACAGGATGGACGGTGGCCCTGAGAGCTCACACACACTGCTGCTTCTAAAACACCATGAAACAGGAAAATGCTGTGAAAGCACAAAATAATCACAGTTCAAAGAGACAATAGTGACAGAAACAGAGGCTTCACTGGTGCTGAGGGAGAAATCCCAGAGAAGCTTCCTTCCTGCCAGTATACGAGCCCACCAACAGAGACAGGACCAGTTCATCCTCCATCACTTACTGTGGCTCACATTGCTCTTCTGTTGCTTTGCATCACAGACGCGTCTTTACTGGCTTCTTCTTCTAATTGCACTTAGAAACATGTTGTCTTTAACCTGTCACAGCTGCCCAGATGTTGCTGCTGAGAACATGTGGAGCTGATTCATGTAGTCATGTGTCTGTGAACAGCCAATCACAGGAAGACTTTCAGAAGAAACTCAGAGGAACAGCTGAGATGTGCTGAGTGACACAAGAACTGACAACAAATGTTAAAGTTCAAATGGTGGTTTTGTTTGCAGGGACTGTGAGTGGATGGAGATCCTGGTCCTCCTCAGCTGTGAGTTCTTCCTCTGTCATGAGAACCTCAGGGGGAGAACATGTGCTCACTCTCAGCTGCTTTAACAGGAAAGAAGCTCTTTTAGATCAAAGCTGAGAAACTGTTTGTAACAGCGAACTCTGTCACCTTTCTCTCCTCAGCCTGCTGCTGGACAGGCCCATGAAGCTCTGCTGTGAAGGCTTCCATGTCCCAGGCTTCACCTTTACCTGCTGACCAACGGGAGGCGTGGCCAAAACAGCGATGGGGAGTGGAGCAGCAGGTAGCAGAGGTGAGCCTCTTGTATGCAGCCTGTTATCTGTGGGACCAGGGAGGACGTGACAGCAGATGTTGCTGATTCAACATCTGTGTGACAGCTGGAGCAGCACAGTCTGCAGGAAACATCTGTGCATGTAGGAGACACCAAGGTTTACATGGTGGAAGCAGACGACTGACTCAAGCAGCCTCACATCACAGGCTGCTGGCTACAAGCACATGACCACAGTGACTGGTTTCACTGGTGTCTGTCCCAGTCTGTGGCAGAGATACAGGAAGTCACAGACAGCCTGCACACAGCGTTTCCTCTGGAGTGTGTTTCACACCCTGTTTGTGTTTCTCACTAACATGTTGTAGTTCTTCCTGCACACAGCAGCACTTTGATCATTTCTCCTGCTTTTCTTCCTTTTCTAGCTTTTATACACTGACAGTAACACAAAACTCCAAAGTCATCATTTGAGGAGCTTCTTAAGAGTTTCTGTGAGTTTAGTGAAGTCAGCCTCTCAACAATAAGTGTGTGTGTGTGTTGATTATCTAATGTTCAGAGAGGACTGCACTGATGTAGCATCCAGGTGAGCAGCTTATGAGCCAACAGGGGAAATTTAGCTGTATTATTGTTGTTTAAATGTAATAATTTATGATTTCATGTTCCAATATTTCACTTTTCCCAACGTTTTGTTATCATTTGGTCTGAAAACCATGACAAACAGCAGTGTTACAGTTGTTAGCATTAGCTGCTATAGAGCACTCAGTCACTGTATTGGTGTTAGCGACATGAACATATCTGAGCTAACTGTGTGTTCCAGATGTGCAGCAAACCCAACTGTCCCTGTGTTTTCCTTCTGTAGACATTATCCCCATGATGCTGACGTCCTCTGGTGGGACGAGCTCACACGTTTATGGATTCAGATGCTAACTGGACCAGACTGGTGTCAACCTTTGTGCTATAGAAGCAAATCAAAGAAGAACCAGTTGAACCTGAGCTGTCTGTAGTGGTGACACCAACACCATGTCACCTGCACATGCTGACCCAATCAGAAACCAGTGTTGACGCTGAGACCCGTCTCTGTAACAGGAAGTCCATGAACAGGCAGACCCTCTGCAGCAGGCTGACCTGTGACCTCTGAGACAGAGGGAGGAGTTTGTGTCAGCAGGGGGCGCTGCAGCATCGCCTGAGAGCTTTAAGAACAACAGCAATAAACAGGAAGTGAAAGTCACACTTCTGTTGTTGTGCGTCATCAGCAGACCTCCACCCTCTGCAGGAAGCTGAGATAAGAAGCAGCCAATCACAGAGCAGAGAGCGTGTGACTTCCTGTTCCTGCTGTTACTGTGACAACAGCTCCTGGGACAGAGAGCAGCTTTCTAAAGAGGAAAGATGCTGCTGTCACCCCCGGGTGTCATGTGACCCGCCTGATGTACCGATTTAAGACTGTAAGAACAATAATAACAACATGTTTTAGTCAGGTGATCCATGCAGAGCAGATCCATGTGACCAAACACAGCTGGATCACATGTTTCCTCTCCTGGAAACAGAAAGCCTTCATGTATAAAGGCTCATGTACCCACTGAGCCCTGCTCTCAGATCTGTGAGGCTTTAACAAACAACAGTTTAAAGTCATGTTTAGCATCTTCTGTCAGTGTGGAAGGTCACACACTTTCCTGAGTGTTGAACCCTGAACTACTAGCTGTTCATGTCAGCCTGGACATAAATACAGACCTGCCTGCTGTCATAGACCCCAGCACTCACATGTTACTTATAAGTGACTCATATGTATGCATGTATATATTGTGTATGTTGTGCTATTTCTTACTTAGTGTGTTGTGTCTTTGTTCCTGTTTGTGCTGCAGCACTGTAACCTAAATAATTTCCCCTGGGGATCAAAAAAGTATTCTGATTGTGATTAAACGAAACCAGTCAGAGCAGAGGACGGTGATGTAAGGAATGGGATTTTAATCAGCCAGTCTCCTTTAACTCTCAGCATCACAAAGTAATGTGGTAACATCTGGACTGATGTGTTTACTGTCAGCTAGTTTAAATGCTGTAGGCTGCAGCCGCTGCTCTAACACTATAACTGTAACAGGGCTCAGTGCTGCTTCTAACAGTCTGAGCTGCTTCAGGCTTTATTTGTGAGGAGCACAGCAGCTTACAAACACGTGGCTGGGCCTGGACCCAAAGGAGTGTTTGTTAAAGCCTGCAGTGAATCCAGCAGCAGAATGATGGAAATGCAACACAGCAATGATGAAGAGGAGCAGCATTAAAGCCAAAGTCCAGTTCATACAGTTAGGTCCATAAATCAAATAAGGGAAAATAAAATGTTGTTGGATGCACCTGTCTGCACCCTTAATGCTCTCTGGTCGCTATGGTAACGCGTAAACATTTCTTTCAAAATAAGACACACGACTACAACACGGGAAAAGACCCAGGGAAACGAAGTTAAGGATAAAAACCCTGAAAACCATTGTTGGATTTATATTTTATCATTGTCATTGTTATTGGGGAATATCTAACCATATATGCTCAGAGGTGTAGAACCAATTGTGTAATGATAGTAGTCTTTAAAGACTTTGTGTGACTCCAGAGTGTTCTGGCATTCACACCCACGTCCTGGGATCATGGGAGAGGTGCTACCTTCTTATTGTTTTGTGGTGGGATGTCTGTTTTAGTCTAAGTGCCTTTTGTTTAGATGAACTGCTGGACTTCCAGACCAGCAGGTTTAGGGAAGTCGTTTATGGGGTCACACACACACACACACACACACACACACACACACACACCTACATAACATACAGACTGGTACCTTTGTTCACGTGTATGTTAATGAACCTATGTATATTCATGTAACCTCAATAAAAGAGCAGTGTTACGAGGGAACGGACGAGAGCGACTGTGGTCAAGCGAAGGAACGGCATTGGTCCAGTTCTCTCCCGTGCACGAGAAACATAAAGAACTACTCGTGTCTTGCTTTGCTGTGTAGCTGGATTGAACAATCCAGCGAACAGGTTTATGCTACAAACCTATCAACCATCAATTTCACACCGAGCCTCGACTCTCACGGCCCGGTACCAAACGACTCACGGACCGGTCCGTGACCCGGGGGTTGGGAACCGCTGAGTTAACGCATGAGTATTTCAGGGCTGCACGTCATTTTCATTGTTAATATCTTTGTGAAAAGCACATTGATGTGAAAATCTTCATGAGAGTCAGAGGCCCTACAACACGATTAAAGATTCATTCAAAAGAAAATCACAAGTTATTATCATCTTCAGAACATTTCATTAAACATTAGAGACAGACTGCTGAGTACATCTCATCTCTATCCAAACAACCTACAGTCCACAAACACATCATGAACCAGTGCTCTGGGCTGTGGTCTGTCCCCAGTTACATGGATCAGCTGGTTCCCTGGAGGTGACTGCTGCTGTGGTTTGGAGCGGATGAATAAACCTGAACTGAATCAGGTGTCCAGTTACTTTTGGTCCCTTTAAACCAGGCTGTCACATGTTCAGCATGTGAAACTCCTCCTCCTCCGTGAAAACGGGTGTGGGTCTCAATCAGCCAAGGTCTTGGGTGAACCCATTGTGAGATCTAGCCCCACGCTATCATGTGATTTCCTGTGATCAAATGTCCCAGGATGTGAGTGGGCGTTAAGACGTCCATGTCCATCTTCAAGCAACTTAAAGAAGTCCAGACGCTTTTCTTTCCAAGCTCCTTCAACAACATCATTCATAGAACAGCTTCCAGCTTCTTTTGCTCGGCTACAGTTTGGATGGATTTGCATTTAAAGATGCAACAAGAAAAAATGGTTAGGGTCAGGAGGTCAAAGGTCAGAGCTCCTGTGGGTCTGAGGGCGGCCTCACGCTGGAGAAGGATGAAGGAGTCTGACCTGAGCCAGTGTTTGACATGAACACATCAGCACTGCTGTCAGTGAGCCTAACGACAGCCGTTAGCATCATTTCGGTGTTTCAGTCATAAAAACACTTCCTGTCACTGTGGTGGTTACAGTGACATCATGCAGTTTGTGCTTTGACCTCCAGAGGGCGACAAATCAGCACAGACAGAGAGCTCCATTCAAACTTTGCTGCCATCAGGAATAATTCTTCAAATATAATCATCAGTGTTTGAGCAGTTATGATATCAGGGACAATCTAGACATGTGTGACAACACTGAACATGTCACATGACACACCTCAAACATCATGTGATCCACTCTCAGTCTGCACTTTCATTCATGACTTCAACAGGTTGAAATCAGCTTTGAAGAAACATCAGTTCAGTGCTGAAACATTTAAACGCTGCAGGAAGAAAAACAACAAATTGATGACGGATGTTTGTGCTTCAAACAGGAAAACCAGCAGAAATAAATAACAGCCTGCCAGAGGTTTGGAGTTTCCCAGGTGCACCTGAACGCAGCACAGTGTTCCAATGCTCCTGATTGTCCTCAAACGTCTCTTTGGGTGTTTCCTTCCTGCTCAAAGTTTAATTTCACTTCCTGGGCCCTGTTTCAGGAAGCCGGTTTGGAAAACTCAGAGTGAAAAACGACACTCACGGTTGAGTAACCCCGAACTGTCCAACTCGGAATATTCCGTTTCAGAAAGGCTGATAACAATTAGTTCAATCAAGGCGGAGTTGCTTTAACCCCAAGTGAAGCGCGCGGACGAGGATACATAAAGCCCTGATAAGCGGAGCACAGATTAAGCGAGTCACCATGGAGACGGAGGGAAAGAAGGCGCGGTCAATGTATTTTACAGCGCTTGAGGCCGAAATGCTGATGGCAGCATATGCCGATAACATGCAAATTCCGCGGAAAAAAGTAACACAGCGACAGCTGCAAAAGAAAGTGAGCATGCATGGCAAAACAAAGCCGACAGAGTCAATGCGTGAGTGTTAATTTAAACATTGATCTAGGGATTTCCACCCATTTAACACGTTATTTTATCATATGTTATCTTATTTGTCATTTTATACATTTTATTTTGTGACGTGATGTGAGCGCAGGTGCAACCCAACAGGCCCCAAACGTGCCTGGCAGCAAGTAAAAATGAAATATAAAAATATAGTCCAAACAGGTAAGGTGTAATTGTATTATGAGCCATAGTGCTTGGTCTGTTTGTCCGATGTAAATCAATTGCAGTTAGAGGTTACATTAATTTTCTGTCTGTAAGCACTTATTGAAATTATCTGAGCACATTACAAGTACATATTTGCTTACTCTGTATGCTCAAATGTGACCCGTTATAGCCAACAGAAAAAAAGCGGAGGCCCGAAAAACAGGTGGGGGTCCTCCTCCACCACCACTCACAGAGGCTGAGCAGTTGGCCCTCAGCCAAAACAGTGGGCGCCCTGTGGCCGAAGGCATCTCTGCGGGGACATCCTCTGAGTCAATAACCCCGCAAGACACAAGTGCCTACATAGGGGGTAAATTCAAAATAATACATGATGTGCATACATCCTTTCTTCACAGTCACCTTCGCAGTGCTACTCATTCATTTGATAAACTCTTTACCATAATGGATTATTTTGTAGTGAAGTAATTTCCCTACTGATTTTGCCTTGCCTCAGTCTTGGTTGTCTTTGAGAGCATAATGACAATGAAGTGTAAGGTGATTGGTATGTTTGTTAATTGCCATTTGGTCCCTTGTAAGTCATAAGTGACCTGTATAAACCTCATATTCTATCAGTTGATGGTGATGGTGTACTGCATCTGGTGCAGCCTCCTGTTGAGCCAGACCAACATGCAGTTGTGAGTAATACTCCACAGATTATATGAGTTTACAGTAGAACAGCAATGTTGTCTATTTCTTTACTACAGGAAAATAATGAAGAAACATTGACAGCTGTTACAGAGGAGGAAGCAACAGAGACACTTTATGAGGTTTACATCTTTTAATACTTTGTGTACAGGAAATACAGGCGACCAATAAAGCCAGTTGAACAAAAAATCTGTTTATTCTTCTTTCAACATGTTGAGGTGATGGGTCAAAGGAAATGATTGTGACATATGGTGTCTCTGACTGCTCTTCCATCTTGTATGTCCGTGGGAGGGTCAGGATGTTCATGGTTTGGATCACTGCTGATGTTTGGTTCAGAAGGACAGTGTTCTCCTCTAATTGTGGCAATGTTGTGAAGAATCACACATGCCACAATAATGTCACATGCCCTTTCTGGGGTGACCCTGAGTCTTTGCAGGCACTGGAACCGGGCCTTAAGCATTCCGATAGTCATTTCAACTCTGGCTCTTGTCCTGCAATTAGCCAGATTATATCGCTGCTGTGGGCCCGGTTCAGGGTCAGGGTAAGGGGTAAGCAAATAGGGTAAACATGGATACCCCCTATCACCAAGCAAGTAGCCAGTGAACTCTCCTAAGACAGAAGGATACACTTCAGTTCAAATGTCCCTGAAGCAATTGGTCTTTATATATTTTAAAGTATTCTCAACTCACCATGTCCAAATTTTGTGCTCAGTGTACATTCACGGAATATTTGTGAGTCATGGACAGAGCCTGGCCACTTGGCTTCCACATTTGTGATAATGTTGGCAGCATCACATATGATCTTCACAGTGCAGAGAACACAAATTAGCATCCATTACTATGATGAAATAATTTGTTAGTTTGAAATGCTACAGGGAACTATGTACCTGTACATTAATGCTGAAGGAGCAATAATTGGAATGTGAGTACCATCTATACAGCCAATCACGCCTGGGAACCCTGAAAATAAATGTAAAATTTAAGTAGTAGTTCAAGTATCACCACATCATAAATTAAGTTTTGTTCATCCTGATACCTGCAATTTTGTGGCATCCCTCTTTGATGAATCTTGTGGGTCTATGACCGGGGAACACCACAGACGAGTACAGGAGACGTTTCAGTGCAACTGTAACATTCCTGACTGCCCGACAGACGGTAGCCTTGGAAACGTGCTCAGCGTCACCAATATTATACAGAAAGCTCCCGTTTGCAAAAAACCGAAGTGCAATACAAATAATATGTACAGAACTGAGAGCATGTCCGCGATGTGTCACATGCGTAATATATGGCCTGAGGATGTTATCCAAATAACTTAGAGATTGTGCTGAGAAACGGTAACGTTCGCACAGGAAATCATCAGGTAATGATAAGATGTCCAGACGCGCTCGAATCACTCTCTTCCGGCGGAGAGCTCTGCGGAGAATTTGGGCTTCGATATCTACCGGCTCTTCAAGGAAGGGACACGCCATGTCTGAGACTTCCTACTGTCAGGTTTCCGACAAAGGGGCGGAGACAGTCAGGGTTAGTTGTGGTAAACCTGCTAGGGGGCAGGTTAGCTTCACGGCGTGTGTCGTCATAGTGACTCACTCAGGCTGCAGCTGAACTCGCTTTGTGAAACCGAAAACCCAGAGTTTTCGTTAACTCAGGGTATACTTACTCAGTTTTTCCACTAAACCGGCTTCCTGAAACAGGGCCCTGAACTTCGTGGAGTGGAGCTTGTTGTTGGTGTGTGAAGAAACTGTAAGTTTGCTTTGTTTCCTCCTTTAACAGTTTGTCTTTAGGAACTTTACTGTTTGTTCAGCTCGTGTTTGATTTCTTCACACAACAAACTGTGTGTGTTTGTATTTCCGGTCTCTCCATTAAAGTCAGTGTGTAATGTTTCCTGGCTAACATCAGCTGTGTGCAGCTTAGTTCAGCACAAATCTGCCGCTCCATAGTTCACGGTAACGGACTCACAGCTGGACCAACGAGGCCGAGTGTGTCCGCCACTCTGAGCTACGTTCGTGTTTGTGTACTTGTAGTTTGTACTTTGAGTTCAGTCAGAGCCCACAGAGGACGCAGCGTACGTGATGACGTCACAGCCCTTTACCTCCTTTACTGTCACTGTGATTAATGTTTACACACGAGACACCTGCAGAGCTCTGACGCTAAGCTAGCACACAGCATGCTAACACTAAGCTAACACTAAGCTAACGCTAAGCTAACACTAAGCTAACGCTAAGCTAACACTAAGCTAACGCTAAGCTAGCCAAGAACCCAGAGTGAGTTAAAGCTGAGTAAACACTGACCCCAGACCAGCACCGTGATAAAGTGAGCTGCTGCTGCTGAACTTGAACAGGTAACAAAGTGATGAGCAGTCAGGCTGCAGGTTTCTACCTGTTCATGTTTCTACAGTAGAATCACTTTGAAGTGTCTTTGTGCTGTTTCATCTTTGATTTGTGTTCATAAACACTCAGAGAAACATCACGTGACCTCATCAGGATCTGTGTTGGTGTGTGGGGCTGTACCTCAGCTTTATGTTGTTACATGCTCATTTGTTCATTTTAACATCAAAGTAATGTTATGAGGAGTAATGAAGTAACGTACTCCATTACTTTTAATTAAAGTGTTCTGTGTAATATGTGTAATAATGACTGTTTTGAGTAATGACCAACACTGATCACAACAAAGAGGAAATGCCTCCAACATGCACAAACATTTGAGCCACAACATGCAGTTAATGTGCACAAATGTCTTTGATATGCTGCTCAGTGATGGTGGTGACTGTCAGAGCAGAGCTACTGAGAATCAATAAGTAATATCAATGATGGGATCAGAATCACTAAATTCTTCTCATCCCTGTCAGTATCATACATGTGCTGTATAATGTGATAAATGTAGAGGTGCTGGCTGTTCTCTCACTCTGCTGTTTAGCTGTAAAGGACGCCTCCCTGCCTTTGTCTCATTCATGACCTTTAATAGTCTCTTCTAACATGCAGAGATCTGTATGATCTGTTTCATAGAGTCTAACCAGCCTGTACAGGTAACAACAACAGTCACTGCATCACTGACACACAAACGTCATCTCTGTCAATAACAACATTCATACATGGAATAAAAACACATCAGTGGATCATTGCTGGAGCTGATGTTTGTGCTCCTGGTGCAAAGGCTCTCAGTTTCCTCCTTGAAATAACATCAGTGGTGGGTCAGCGACATGCTTTCTTTCCCTCTCAGGTTTAAATATCTGGGACTCTCCACCGTTTGGTTTTAGAGCTGAAGAAGCTTCTCAGATGAAACGTCTTCCAGAAACTTAAAGACGTCTCTTTTCTCTCCAAGCTCCTTAGATCACATGACCTGGATGACTGAACCTACAGACATATTGACCTGGTTTCATGGTCACATGACAGGTCAGAGGTCAGCGACTGTAACTCAGTTCCTCCTGTTAATGTGAACTCACTGAGTGTTTGTGGTTTACCTCTCAGACTGACTGAAGATGATGATGGAGGAAGAGGAGGACAGAGCAGAGTCTGCAGGGTCCAGCTGTCCGTCTGTGAGGAGTGACCGGTCCAAAGATCTAAATCCAGGCTTCAGTGGTGAACCTGGAGCAACGAGGTCAGAGAGCTGAACTCACTGAGTAACAGAAATAATTCTGCACTGACATTATAATCAGTGTTGACTCTGGTTGATTGTCTGACTGTGTTTGTGAGCTGAGAGGAAATGAAAATGAGTTTGTAACAAAAATCTGTTTTGTCCAGTTTTCCTGTAAAAAGCTGAACTCTAATCTAAGAGGATGTTACTGACAGGAAACAGCTGCATTATCTGCAGTCTGTGTGATCACAGCTGCTTCAATCATGTTTGTGTCTGCAGAGGTCAGAGGTCACAGTCTGCAGGGTCCAGCTGTCCGTCTGTGAGGAGTGACCGGTCCAAAGATCGACCTCCACTCTTCAGTGGTGAACCTGGAGCAACGAGGTCAGAGAGCTGTGATGACTCCTTTACATGTTTGTGTTTCCTGGATAAATATGACCTGAAACATCCTCAGATTGTTACAAAGATTCATTAAAAAGAAAACAATGAAAGAGAAAAGATCCAAATGTTCGACTTGGTCATTTGCTGTTTGAGGACAGTGATGCTCATATCTGTGGGGAAAGTGTGACCTGAGTGGGTTCATGTTTGTCTTTAAAGAACAGAGCTGCTCTGATTCTCTTTGTGTCTGATCTGTTAAACAGTCTGAGAGGTCACACAGAGACCCAGCAGCTAAAGCCTGGATCATACTGGCTGCTGTTACTCCATCAGGACAACACTGAACCACAGTGGTGTGGATGTAGTGGATAAATCCCACCATACTGATGCTCAGAGTTAACCACAGGGAACAAAACCAGATGTTACCTTCAGATTGTGACCTTTGGAGTGGACGATGCAGATTTCAATAGAGAATAAATGTTGTTGTTTTTCAGCTGTGAAGAAAGAATCTAATTTTCTGAACTTAAGAATTTATGATGCTGGAAACAACATGGAGACTATAACACAACATTTCCACTGTGTTCATAGAATGAATGTAAAACTGTCAGACATTCATTAAATATGCAAAATGTCTACAGAAGCATCAGAGGGTCAGACGTGAAGCACTCAGTGATTTTGATCAAATGACTCATCAGTTATTGATCTGTACTACACTGATCTACCACGTTAGTAAAGCTGGTGTTCTGGTGGTGGAGGGAGACTCGGATCATGTTCTGGTTTTGGAGCAGTGATCTGCTGATGGTTCAGTTTGATGAGCTTCTTCAAAATCATCCCTGACATCACCACTGAAAGGACGTCCATGAAAACAGACTGAAAATTACTGATATGTTCACAATCTGAGAGTTTAAAACTTGACAGACTTGATTCAGATGAAGTTATTTGAGCAGACACTCCTGGATCTTTATCCTGTGTTGATCTAATCCTTCATGGTTCCTCCACAGAGTGGACCAGCAGAGCTCAGAGGTTCCCAGTGGTCAGTCTGCCCAGCAGCATCAAACACAGCTGGACTCCATATTTATGGTCTGTACATGTACAACAACTACTGTTACATCTGTTCTGTTCACAGTCATCTCCATGCTGCTCTTTGTAGACCAGTGGATCGTCAGTGTGTCCAACATGGATCTGATGTTTGGCTCCATGATTTCAGTCTGATTGGCTCATTCATAAATATTCTGTTCCAGCTGCTGGAGGACAACATCATCACTTTTGTGAAGAACGAGCTGAAGAAGATCCAGAAGGTTCTGAGTCCAGATTACCCAGAATGCTTAGAGAGTCAGAGGAGCAGCAGCAGAGAGGCGTTTGTGAAGATCACAGTGGACTTCCTGAGGAGAATGAAGCAGGAGGAGCTGGCTGACCGTCTGCAGAGCAGTAAGAGGATTTATCTAAAGATTTAAGCTGCTGGATAAATGAACATTTTCCAGAGATGGAAGATGGAGCAACATGTTTTAAAGATTAGTTCTTTTTGGAATTGAGTGTTTATTTTTCTTCTCATTCAGAGCTTCAAGCTGCAGTTTGTCATCGTAACCTTAAATCCACCCTGAAGACGAAGTTCCAGTGTGTGTTTGAGGGCATCGCTAAAGCAGGAAACCCAACCCTTCTGAATCAGATCTACACAGAGCTCTACATCACAGAGGGAGGGACTGCAGAGGTCAATGATGAACATGAGGTCAGACAGATTGAAACAGCATCCAGGAAACCAGACAGACCAGAAACAACCATCAGACAAGAAGGCATCTTTAAAGCCTCACCTGGAAGAGATGAACCAATCAGAACAGTGCTGACAAAGGGAGTGGCTGGCATTGGGAAAACAGTCTTAACACAGAAATACAGCCTGGACTGGGCTGAAGACAAAGCCAACCAGGACATCCAGTTCATATTTCCATTCACTTTCAGAGAGCTGAATGTGCTGAAAGAGGAAAAGTTCAGCTTGGTGGGACTTGTTCATCACTTCTTTACTGAAACCAAAGAAGCAGGAATCTGCAGCTTTGAAGACTTCCAGGTTGTGTTCATCTTTGATGGTCTGGATGAGTGTCGACTTCCTCTGGACTTCCACAAAACTACAATCCTAACTGACCCTAGAAAGTCCACCTCAGTGGATGTGCTGCTGATAAACCTCATCAGGGGGAAACTGCTTCCCTCTGCTCGCCTCTGGATAACCACACGACCTGCAGCAGCCAATCAGATCCCTCCTGACTGTGTTGGCATGGTGACAGAGGTCAGAGGGTTCACTGACCCACAGAAGGAGGAGTACTTCAGGAAGAGATTCAGAGATGAGGAGCAGGCCAGCAGGATCATCTCCCACATCAAGACATCACGAAGCCTCCACATCATGTGTCACATCCCAGTCTTCTGCTGGATCACTGCTACAGTTCTGGAGGATGTGCTGGAAACCAGAGAGGGAGGACAGCTGCCCAACACCCTGACTGAGATGTACATCCACTTCCTGGTGGTTCAGGCCAAAGTGAAGAAGGTCAAGTATGATGGAGGAGCTGAGACAGATCCACACTGGAGTCCAGAGAGCAGGAAGATGATGGAGTCTCTGGGAAAACTGGCTTTTGATCAGCTGCAGAAAGGAAACCTGATCTTCTATGAATCAGACCTGACAGAGTGTGGCATCGATATCAGAGCAGCCTCAGTGTACTCAGGAGTGTTCACACAGATCTTTAAAGAGGAGAGAGGACTGTACCAGGACAAGGTGTTCTGCTTCATCCATCTGAGTGTTCAGGAGTTTCTGGCTGCTCTTCATGTCCATCTGACCTTCATCAACTCTGGACTCAATCTGCTGGAACAACAACAAACAACCTCCTGGTGGTTTAAACCATCTCTCCACCTGATTGCTGTGAACAAGGCCTTACAGAGTCCAAATGGACACCTGGACTTGTTCCTCCGCTTCCTCCTGGGTCTTTCACTGCAGACCAATCAGACTCTCCTACGAGGTCTGCTGACACAGACAGGAAGTAGCTCACTGACCAATAAGAAAACAGTTCAGTACATCAAGAAGAAGCTCAGTGAGAATCTGTCTGCAGAGAAAAGCATCAATCTGTTCCACTGTCTGAATGAACTTAATGATCGTTCTCTAGTGGAGGAGATCCAACAGTCCCTGAGATCAGGAAGTCTCTCCACAGATAAACTGTCTCCTGCTCAGTGGTCAGCTCTGGTCTTCATCTTACTGTCATCAGAAGAAGATCTGGATGTGTTTGACCTGAAGAAATACTCTGCTTCAGAGGAGGCTCTTCTGAGGCTGCTGCCAGTGGTCAAAGCCTCCAACAAAGCTCTGTGAGTACATTTGTACTCATGTCTTTACTTTTAACATCCAACTGTGTCAGTAATTTATTTCACCAGGCTTTCTCTCTTTGTATGAATTTGTAAAGTTTTGGGATTTCTCCAATACAACTGTGACCTCTTTGATGCCTCCAGAACTCGAGACGCTGGATTCACCATAAACTGATCATCACTGCTGCTGTTATGTTATCAGTCTTTGTTTAAACACTTAGGCTGCATGTGCCTGATGTTGTGATACTTTATATTCACATGCATGCTCCTAGATACATTTCTACTGCAGGTCTATTTTAGTCACAAATGTTGGTGAAACACTTGCTTTTACATGCATGGTGGGTCCTGCATTAAAGAAAGCATTTGAATTACTCAGTGAATCCTGGCAGCCAGAGAAACATCCTTAGTTCCACTTTAAACTAAACTCTGCTTCGGTCTTCCACAGTGTGTTTGTTGTTTCTTTGTTGTTGTTGGCCTGCTCTCTCCTCTCACTCCAATCTGGTTGCAGCAGATGTTTGTCCCTCCCTGAACCTGCAGACTTGGGTGCAGCACCTCAGTTCATCTTCAGTCTGAAACCAGCTGTTGTAGCTATATCCCCTCAAGCACACCTTCCCTGGTCATCTCTGCTGTGGTTGCTATAAAATTTAATCTTGATTAAAAAAAAAGAACAAAAAAAGTCAGACTTGATGCCATTTGTTGGCAGCATGGTGCCTGTTTGTCAGTCTTTGATGATAAACTGCAGCACAGTCTAAAGCAAACCTTCTGACTTTATTGACTTTATGCATGTATATATTCTTCCTGTTCACCTTGGACACACAGCAGCTCTCTGTTTGTTGTGATTGGATCTAGAACAGCCAACATATCCTAATCTAGATGATTTCTAAGGTGGTATCTGGGAGGAAAAGTTAAAATCAGCTTGGATGGCCTGTACTGTATGATGGCCTTGGTTGCACCACATTGATAGCCATGCAGGGTGGTTCACTCCTTGGGCAAGAAGACCGAGGAGTGAGCCACCCTTGGTCAAAGCTTGGCCATTCAAGCTCACTGTTTTCCCCTTGTTGGTTGATGATAGTATTTTTTTTACCTGACTTATAGTCATCATTGTCTTCAAATTAACTCACACACTGCTGACTGCTGTAGCTTACCTGGCTGAGCAGGTGACCCATGCACTGAAGGTTAGAGTCGTGACTCCAGGGCCTGGTTTGAGTCTGCCCAAGACCATTTCCTGTGTGTTATTCTCCTCACTTCTCCCTCCCTTCCTGTCTTCTCTGTCCTGTACAGTGAAGACAAAAGGCCTCGAGTTGTGAAAACTCTTCCCCTTCATCATCTTCCAAATCATCTCTCTCATCTAAAATCACCAGTATTCTCTGAGTAGAGAATCTTTTCACAATCTTGAATGATAAGGATCCAAGTGGGTAAAGTTATTTATTTGTTGTGTTCCTATTTGCAGCTGGGATAGATTAAGAAAAACTATCGGCTGCCCAAATTACATCCAGTTTAGAAGACAAACATTGAGTGAAGTGTTTGTTTCATCGTCCTTCACAACTCATCAACCAGGTGTCACAAACTGCAGCAGGACAGTACAAAGCATGTCATACTGGATGGCTGCAACAACCAGAGTTTTACCTACCTTTGGTATTTGGTGACAGCATGAGCGTAATATTTACTGAACAGAGTCGTCTTCTGTAATCTTTTCAGATTCAGATTCAGAACACTGTATTTATTTTCAAGGGGCAATTAGGATACTGAGCTTTCCAACCGTACATACAATACACAAACATCACATTGGGGAGACGGGTCAGGCTAGGTAGCTGGCCGGTCAGCCGCTAGAGCAGCGACCCGGAACCGAACAGCAGAAAATGCACAACATCAGGAAAGATGAGGAGAAACATGAACACCCCCAGACTGAGCTCCAACAGGGAGATCAGTTTGAGAACAGACAAAAAAAATGACCCCAGCGCAGAGCACATGAAAACTCTTAATGCGCCATAGAAACACATGACGAGCAACAGGGATGGGTAAAAGGTGAGAGACAGCCGGTGTAGACAGCGCATCCGGGCCTGCAGCATTTGCGCTGGTCCCCTCGACCCACCGTCTGCACCGGGAGGGGATAAGCATGCTTAGGATGGGAAGGAACAGTCTAAACACCGTCTGTTATCAGGGTGAGATTTATGTTCAGCTCCAGCCTTGAGACCACAGCTGGCGCCGGTATGTTAGCCGCATGAGATGATGGTGGCTTTCTTTGGTGCGAACAACTGCATGTCAATTTCACAGCTGATCTAACAGTCCGTCACTCGTCTCTCAATCTCCCGTTGGAGAGCCACGAGCTTCTCCGAGAGGTTATCGGTTTTGCGCTCAAAGAGCAAAGTCTGAGAACTCACGACCGCCATGAGCTTCTTCAAGATCTTATCCGTGCTGCGTTCAATGAGCCCATTTTGAGAAGTCACGACGCGTCCCATTGTTTCAGTCACAGCGGGCAGCCTTGTGGGGGTTTGAACAGCTGATTCCGCTTTCTTTAATCTTCAATAAGCCAGGGCCAAGCCAGCTCAGATCAGCAAGAACCCTTTGCTGCTGTGAATGTCCGTGCTGCTATATTTCAGGATCAGGCTCTAAATGTACAAATGGATCTGAGAAGATTTCCAATCATGTTTCTACTAGATTTACAGTTTGTTTTCATGTCGTCTGACTCAGATGGTGGAGCAGGTGGAGCTTACAAGGAGTAAGTGCTGCTATAGAAGAAGAGTTGTGTTTTAATGAAGCTATTTAGTTAACCAATAATTGTATTGCATGCTGGCATTAAAAATGTTTCATTTGACTGATTTAATTGTTTTTTTGTTTTCTTCCAGACTGAGTGGCTGTAACCTCTCAGAGAGAAGCTGTGGTGCTCTGTCCTCAGTTCTCAACTCCCAATCCTCTAGTCTGAAAGAGCTGGACCTGAGTAACAATGACCTGCAGGATTCAGGAGTGAAGCTTCTGTCTGCTGCACTGCAGAGTCCACATTGTACACTGGAAACTCTCAGGTCAGGATCCAAACATCCCCACTGCTGATCATTAAATGATATTATTGTATGAACAACCAAGCTTTATAGAATTGGCAGGTGAACTTTTCTTATCTTTGGATTGCTTAGGAGATTCTTAATTACTGTCTGTCACTGTGGTTTCATTTGTAAAGCCACTTCTGCTGCTTTCATTCATTTGGAAGTCCTGTAGCTGAGTTTGGGAGAGACTAACAGCCTCGGCAGCAGAGGGGAGAAAGGCTGTAACACCACCACTTTACTTTACGTCTACCTGTCACATCATTTTATCAGGAAACAAATATGCTCATGTTTTTACTATGTTTGTCTTGAAGATGTAAGAAGATCACATGGTGCTTTTTATTATTGTGTTGGTTTGTTTCCTGTCTCTTGGATGGAGCCCAGCTTTGCGTGGCCCCTGGGCCTGTGGTCAGAGTGTGTGCTGGATAATCCGTCCCAGGATGAGGCCAAACTGACATGGGATGAAATGTCTGTCACATATTTGAGCCCAATTTAAAAACATCCTCCATAAATATTGAATAATAACAATAATAATAAAGGGTCAGAAGATGACTTGTTGGAATGAAAATGAGCTTGTAGTTTTTCTGCTTTAATAATGTGACTGGAAAAAGGTGTTGGACTTCAAATATGTCCATTTCTTTCACACTTCACCTTTAAAAGTGAAGCCTTGTTGTTCCTGGAAGGAAAAACACGACTTTTTCAAGTCTTTGTCCTGTTTTTATGATAAATGTACGACTTTAATGTGAAACATTCAGAGTTTTTTCTCTTGTTGTGTTTGTTTGAAGCTGCTTCCTGTTGGCTTCAGCTGTTTGGAGTTTCCATTTTCTAAACTTCTACATTCTGAACCTTCTTCAGCTCTGAACAGATGATGAAACACTGAATGATTTCAAGCACTTTGTCTAATAAACTTACATCTTTCATTCTTTATACAGATTGTGGGGCTGTGGTTTGTCAGAGATCAGCTGTAATTATCTGGCAGCAGCACTGAAGTCCAACCCCTCCCATCTGAGAGAGCTGGACCTGAGTGACAACAACAACCTGCAGGATCCAGGAGTGAAGCATCTGTGTGGTTTCCTGGAGAGTACAGGATGTGGACTTGAAACTCTGAGGTCAGTCAGCATGTTTTAGTTGTGCTGAGATGAATATGATGTGAAAGTTGTGCTGACACTAAACTGCAGACATCAGGCTGATATTATACTGATCCACACTGAGGATCTTCATGGTAAAGTCTGTTTTCTTCTTCTCTGGTTTAGTCCATTGACTGCAGCAGAACAATGTTTGCATTTCAAACAGTGAGACTCAACGTATGGCCCGCGGCCCACACGCGGCCTGCCCACCTTTCCTGATTCAGAGAGAGGGGACCCTGATTAACTGTGTAGTGTTCTTCCTCACAGTTCTAAGTATCAGACACAACAATGAATAATCCACAGCTGACTGTCTTTAGCAGGTCAAAGGTCACGGCACACAGCAGACAGTGGGAAATATTATAATTCTGATCATTTATCAGCACATATCCATATGTATAAAAACAAAGCTGACACTGTGAGACTTGATCAGAGGTGTGATCATCACAGCAGAGGCCTTTGTGTCAAAGTCACTGAGGATCAAACAGAAACACATGAAGCAGATTTTCCTCTTCTGGCTTTTTATAGCAGATAACCTTCAAAATATTCTGCAGTCGATCAAAACCTGAAGCAAACCATGAATCAACATGTGAACATGACCTGATGCTGCTGAAGTGAAGCAAAGTTACAGAGGTTTGATTACAGACACAGCTGAGAGTTTGTAATCTGTCATCATTTTAAAAGGTTTAAATTTCTTCAGTATTGAACAGCAGAAATGAGGCTTTGTTTTCGGAGGCCGACAGCAGTGAACACAACAGCAGACTGGTGCGTAATAAGCAGTGAATAATGCAGGAAACAGATTTTTGAAGGTAAACTGTTCTTGAAGTACACTGAGAGAGGGAGCGCTGTGCAGGAAGTAAACGTCAAAGTCAGAGAGAATTCATGACGATGTTCATCAAACGTAAAGCGTAGTTTGGATCTTCTTTTGCTGCTGGTTCAGTCAGTTTTGGTTGGAGACAGATGAAACCTGCAGCTTCAGGATCTGTGAGCTGTCCACTTTCAGCCCCGACGGCGTGTCCGTGTACGTGCCGTCGAGTAAACGATCCACGCTCTGTGTTTCCATCTTTGTGTGTTTAGCTGCTCTCATTTACTGTTTTATCTGTTTGCTGCTTGTTGAAATACTTTTGGGAGCTTTAACCTGAGATTCTGGCAAAATACATTTATATTAAAAATCGATTCAGGATTGAATGAATCAACATCGCTTTATTCAAATTAAAACCATTTAAATAGGAAAATCCTTTTTTTTTTTTACAGCCGCCTCTAATGCTGGGTAATGTCAGCTGGTCCATGTGCAGCTGGCTGTGAGGCTCAGGGAGCGTCTACAAAGTGCAACACTGAAAGAACATCATCCATAAATATTGAGTAATAACTGGACTCTCATACAGTGAGACTCAAATGCCTTTAAACATCAGCTTATCCTGCTGATCCAAGTCCAACACTGAGTTTGTAAAAACATGTTTGTCAATCATTTTGTTTGGTTTCTGAGGAAAATGATTCAATAACTTGCTGCTAATACACAACATTTCATCATATTTCCTCAAATGAGTGTGTGATGTTCTTTCACTGTTGCACTTTGTAGACGCTCCCTGAGCACTGGTCTCACAGCCAGCTGCACATAGAGACCAGTGTTGTTAGTCCAGGTCAGAAGATGACTTGTTGGAATGAAAATGAGCTTGTAGTTTGTCTGCTTTAATAATGTGACTGGAAAAAGGTGTTGGACTTCAAATATGTCCATTTCTTTCACACTTCACCTTTAAAAGTGAAACCTTGTTGTTCCTGGAAGGAAAAACACGACTTTTTCAAGTCTTTTTCCTGTTTTTATGATAAATGTACAACTTTAATGTGAAACATTCAGTTTTTTCTCTTGTTGTGTTTGTTTGAAGCTGCTTCCTTCTTTTTTAAAACATTTATTTATTGTTTTTAACTGGTTTTACATGGTGCACCGTGAGCAAAAAGCTTGAAGCTGCTTCCTGTTGGCTTCAGCTGTTTGGAGTTTCCATTTTCTAAACTTCTACATTCTGAACCTTCTTCAGCTCTGAACAGATGATGAAACACTGAATGATTTCAAGCTCACACTTTGTCTAGTAAACTTACATCTTTCATTTTTTATACAGATTGTTTGGCTGTGGTTTGTCAGAGATCAGCTGTAATTATCTGGCAGCAGCACTGAAGTCCAACCCCTCCCATCTGAGAGAGCTGGACCTGGGTCACAACAAAACCCTGCAGGATTCAGGAGTGAAGCATCTGTGTGGTTTCCTGGAGAGTCCAGGATGTGGACTTGAAACTCTGAGGTCAGTCACATGTTCTAGTTGTGCTGAGATGAATATGATGTGAAAGTTGTGCTGACACTGTGGATCAGTAGGCCCACAAACCTCTATACAGGAAGTCTGGTTCTACTCTTTGTAGAACTTCTGATCCCTGATCCTCTGAGTCTGACTCAGTAAATAATGAATTATCTTCACTTCACATTTCAGTCAGTTCAGATTTCATTAGCACGTTCACTTTAGCATAATCCATTTTAATCCAAACACCTTTCTCTTTAAACTCTGTTTGTCAGTCACAGTATATCCAGTACAATCCTCTTTTTCACTGCGTCACACACATTCAGAGATCAGAGTGTCCTGTGTGTGCTCTCATTCACTCACACTCACTCTCATATGGCTGAAGTCTGTTTGTACACAGGCTGTCAGCTGGCCTGAGTTAGGCCTGTCTCTAAAATCATTATTTTATTACTTTTATTCTGATTCATCAAAGCCAAACTCAAACATATTTATATTTACTGATTATGTTCTCATCAATAATTAACAGTCAGTACATTCAGATATGAATCATAATTCAGTGTTTAACATATTATCACAGATGGACTGCACAGGAGATCTCCTTTATGAAGAAACTGTGAAAGTTTGTCCAACAGTGGGAAACATTTCAGAGAACATCTCAGAGAATATCTGTGAAGCAGAAACTAAACATAATAATAGAAGAAAAGCCAAATAATGATCCAAATCCTGCTCTGAGACTATCAGACAGTAAAGGCTTCCAAAGACTGCTCACCTCTCAGACTTACTTAAAGATGCTGGTGCTGTCCACAGATCAGCTGACCTGCTGGGTCTCCATGATCAGCTTTGTTTCTTGGAGATAAAGGCTGAAGCTTTTAGAGCTTCAGTTCTCCAGAGCAGCAGGATGTCTGAGGTCCGCAGAAACACAAAAACACAGCAGCTAAAAATAGTTGTTCAAAGAAAACGAGGTGGGAGCTGCTGATTCCTGAGCTTTGATACTGGATTAGCTTCAGTAGTTATTCCCATCACTGCTGTAGGAGCTACATTTAGTCACAGCTGACTGTCTTCTTTGACCAATCAGAATGACTACTGTTGTAAAAACAAGCACACAAAGACCCAATGAGAGTGAAGAACAGGATAAAGAGCTCTTGTGATGGTGGTAAAGAAATGAGCAGCAGACGGCCGTCTACATGTTGTAGTGGTTTACAGTCACCAGGGGGCGCCGTCACGGCCACGCAGTCAGTGGGCTGCTCTGCTTGTGCTGTTGTTGGTGAAGCTGAAGTGAAAGCGAAGTTAAAACAATGAAAAGTGTCCACTGCAACCTCCATCTGAGCTTGTCATGTTCTTCTTCTTTGATCCTTCGTGTTTGTGCTGAACGCTGCTGCTGCTCTCTTCCCTGTTCTGGAAGAGGGAAGAGAGCAGGGATACTCAAAGCTTTCCAGTTTTCAGACCAAGTGCGCACTCATACTAATCAGCATTGGAGCGTGCACAGCGTCGTCCACACTGAGCTTTGTTGTGAGCGCATGGACTCGTCTGCAGAACATTTCCAGTACAATAACCAGCTGTGCATGCGCCCCAAGCAGCAGCTTCAAGCTCACCTCAAAGAAGTTTAACAGGAAGGACGACTCATCCATCATGCGTCCAGCTGTGACCGTGTCCACAGCAGAGTGTCACCGCGGCTTAATGCTAACATGCACACATGAAGCTAATACCACCACGAGCAGCTGCTCAGTGGATTTGGAGGAGAAATGTCTGCAGCTTCTCACAGGCAGTACGCAGAATGTGGATCTCCACAAAGACTGTGGAGACCTCGTCCCAGACTCAAAATCAACACTTGTCTGCTCAAAACTTCTCACACGTTCCCGTCACAAGTGTCTTCTAAGTGAAGTTACCAGGTTCAGGTCCAGCTCTGTTTATCTGGAGCTGCAGTAAATGATCCATCCTCACAAAGCAACACAGACACCAGATATGCAAACACAGCATCATACAACACAACCAAGAGATCCAAAGAATTATCTCTGCATTTCTGTGGCTGATGCTGCTGGAACGAAGCTGTTTGAAACCTTGTTGTTCTGCACTTTGGGACCTGAAGAGGAACTTGAACCTCTATGCAGAGGGTTCAACTCTGAGGATTCCTGTTCAGTTTTTTCTCTTTCACACGGCAAAACTTGACAACTTTATGATAAATGTACGACTTCAATGTGAAAAATTCATTTTTTTCTCTTGTTTGTTTGAAGCTGCTTCCTGTTGGCTTCAGCTGTTTGGAGTTTCCATTTTCTAAACTTCTACATTCTGAACCTTCTTCAGCTCTGAACAGATGATGAAACACTGAATGATTTCAAGCACTTTGTCTAATAAACTTACATCTTTCATTTTTTATTCAGATTGAAGGACTGTGGTTTGTCAGAGATCAGCTGTGATTATCTGGCAGCAGCACTGAAGTCCAACCCCTCCCATCTGAGAGAGCTGGACCTGAGTAACAATAACAACCTGCAGGATCCAGGAGTGAAGCATCTGTGTGGTTTCCTGGAGAGTCCAGGATGTGGACTTGAAACTCTGGGGTCAGTCAGCATGTTTTAGTTGTGCTGAGATGAATATGATGTGAAAGTTGTGCTGACACTGTGGATCAGTAGGCCCACACACCTCTATACAGGAAGTCTGGTTCTACTCTTTGTAGAACTTCTGATCCCTGATCCACTGAGTCTGACTCAGTAGATAATGCAGAGTTCTGAGCTGATGTGGGTGAGAGGACTCAGGCAGCCTGACAGAGTTGATGTCCAGGTCTTCCCTGCTTGTCCTGATACAAATAAACATGAGTATCAGATCTCATCAGTCACACCTGTTAGTGCAGCTCTACTCTAGATTGTACTGCTTGTTAAACTAGGATGATTTTAGAAGCCTGGACCGCAGACTCCAAGGGAAGATATGACTTGGAAAGACTAAACCAACCTATTAGAGGTGTTTGCACTAACATACAGTGGGGCAAAAAAGTATTTAGTCAGCCACCGATTGTGCAAGTTCCCCCACTTAAAATGATGACAGAGGTCAGTAATTTGCACCAGAGGTACACGTCAACTGTGAGAGACAGAATGTGAAAAAAAAAAATCCATGAATTCACATGGTAGGATTTGTAAAGAATTTATCCGTAAATCAGGGTGGCAAATAAGTATTTGGTCAATAACAAAAATACAACTCAATACTTTGTAACATAACCTTTGTTGGCAATAACAGAGGTCAAACGTTTACTATCGGTCTTTACCAGGTTTGCACACACAGTAGCTGGTATTTTGGCCCATTCCTCCATGCAGATCTTCTCGAGAGCAGTGATGTTTTGGGGCTGTCGCCGAGCAACACGGACTTTCAACTCCCGCCACAGATTTTCTGTGGGGTTGAGGTCTGGAGACTGGCTAGGCCACTCCAGGACTTTCAAATGCTTCTTACGGAGCCACTCCTTTGTTGCCCGGGCGGTGTGTTTTGGATCATTGTCATGTTGGAAGACCCAGCCTCGTTTCATCTTCAAAGTTCTCACTGATGGAAGGAGGTTTTGGCTCAAAATCTCACGATACATGGCCCCATTCATTCTGTCCTTAACACGGATCAGTCGTCCTGTCCCCTTGGCAGAAAAACAGCCCCATAGCATGATGTTTCCACCCCCATGCTTCACAGTAGGTATGGTGTTCTTGGGATGCAACTCAGTATTCTTCTTCCTCCAAACACGACGAGTTGAGTTTATACCAAAAAGTTCTACTTTGGTTTCATCTGACCACATGACATTCTCCCAATCCTCTGCTGTATCATCCATGTGCTCTCTGGCAAACTTCAGACGGGCCTGGACATGCACTGGCTTCAGCAGCGGAACACGTCTGGCACTGCGGGATTTGATTCCCTGCCGTTGTAGTGTGTTACTGATGGTGACCTTTGTTACTTTGGTCCCAGCTCTCTGCAGGTCATTCACCAGGTCCCCCCGTGTGGTTCTGGGATCTTTGCTCACCGTTCTCATGATCATTTTGACCCCACGGGATGAGATCTTGCGTGGAGCCCCAGATCGAGGGAGATTATCAGTGGTCTTGTATGTCTTCCATTTTCTGATGATTGCTCCCACAGTTGATTTCTTCACACCAAGCTGCTTGCCTATTGTAGATTCACTCTTCCCAGTCTGGTGCAGGTCTACAATACTTTTCCTGGTGTCCTTCGAAAGCTCTTTGGTCTTGGCCATGGCGGAGTTTGGAGTCTGACTGTTTGAGGCTGTGGACAGGTGTCTTTTATACAGATGATGAGTTCAAACAGGTGCCATTCATACAGGTAACGAGTGGGGGACAGAAAAGCTTCTTAGAGAAGACGTTACAGGTCTGTGAGAGCCAGAGATTTTCCTTGTTTGAGGTGACCAAATACTTATTTTCCACCCTGATTTACGAATAAATTCTTTACAAATCCTACCATGTGGATTCATGGATTTTTTTTTTCACATTCTGTCTCTCACAGTTGAAGTGTACCTCTGGTGCAAATTACTGACCTCTGTCATCATTTTAAGTGGGGGAACTTGCACAATCGGTGGCTGACTAAATACTTTTTTGCCCCACTGTAGATAAATGCTCAGATTTACACGTTTAGTGTCTCACAAAGGGTTGAAAAGTGAATGTGCACAGAGAGGTTGGTGGTGAGACGGGCACTTCCAGCACTGTAGATGTGTTCCAGCTCAGTGTTCGTGGAAATAATCCAGAGAGCAGGATTCCTTGATGAATGTCACATCTTCTTAAAGTTATAATCCACAGGGAAAACTGTGAAACTGTCGATCTGATATCTACTCAACCAATCAGGTGTTTACATCCCCTTCACTGATCTTCAGCCTCACCTTATCATCACCCCCTCTCTCTCTCTTTTACATCTGAATTATCTTCACTTCACATTTCAGTCAGTTCAGATTTCATTAGCACGTTCACTTTAGCATAATCCATTTTAATCCAAACACCTTTCTCTTTAAACTCTGTTTGTCAGTCACAGTATATCCAGTACAATCCTCTTTTTCACTGCGTCACACACATTCAGAGATCAGAGTGTCCTGTGTGTGCTCTCATTCACTCACACACACTCTTATATGGCTGAAGTCTGTTTGTACACAGGCTAATCTGGGACTCTCCACTATTTGACCCTTGAAATAAAGAAGCTTCTTGGATGAGAGGTGAAAGGCGAAACGTCTTCAAAAAACTTAAAGAAGTCCAGATGCCTTTTTTTCTAAGCTCTTTAGATAACTGCGAACCTTCACAGAAACCTCATCAGTGGGACTCTCAGAGCTACCGGCCCTTT
Organism: Aulonocara stuartgranti; assembly: GCF_965226115.1. Lineage (NCBI taxonomy): Eukaryota > Metazoa > Chordata > Actinopteri > Cichliformes > Cichlidae > Aulonocara > Aulonocara stuartgranti. Next base: position 5,856,311 of record NC_138941.1, read on the forward strand.
GCTACAATCACAAAGATCTTCATTGAAATCAATGATATCAAAGCTGGAATTATATGAGTCCAAGTCTTCTGCTGATTCAGCATCACATTCATCTTTGGTCCTTGTTCTGCATCCCCACCATGGACTTCATTCCTTTCCAAGCCAGCCTTGAGTGTCCTTTATTCAGCTCATCCTCTGCTTTACTTTTAGACCTGATTTTAGCTGCTTTATCTCTCTTTCAACAAGTTTCTGTGCCTCGATCTTTTTCTTCTCTCCCTCATAACAAGACAGCTTCTTCTGACTGAGAACATGTTGGAGTGATTTACTAATCAAGGGCTGATTTTTGGGGAAAATAGTTCCTGTTTTCAAAGTAATCTCCATTTTTCCCAGAAAGAAATGTAAGTAGAAATCGATGATCTAAGTGTGAACACGAGCCTTTAAAAAGGCTCTACTGAGGCTGCTGCCAGTGGTCAAAGCCTCCAACAAAGCTCTGTGAGTAAATCTGTGATCATAGCTTTAGCTTTTAAATGTTTATTCTAGTTAACACAGATCAGGTGGAACAACTCAAATAAACTATCAAAAATATTAAGTGGTCATCGGTACTCAGTTTGTTCAATACTGAATACAATGGAGCACAAATTGTCCACGTTTCTGAAATATTTCTGGGTGTAACTGTCACCAAAGTGCAATTTAGACCTGGCCTGTGGTTGTTATCTAAGTGATAATCATCAATTCTACTAAAACAAATACAAAATAAAGAAGTTTGACACATTCTGTTGATATCAAAAGCACACTGAACAATTCAGTGTTGTTTTACTGCTGTTCTCTCTTCACTTCTTCTCCTCTGATTCTCTCCACATGTTGCTCTGCATCAGTGCTCAGTTTCCTGACAAAAACAAGATGAAATATTGCTAAATATAATAGTATCTCATTACGCTTCAACATAAGTGTTTTATTTTTGTAATTGTTTATCTGTTATTTTTCAGACTGAGTCACTGTGACCTGTCAGAGAGAAGCTGTGAAGCTCTGGCCTCAGGTCTCAGCTCTCAGACCTCTAATCTGAGACAGCTGGACCTGAGTAACATCAACCTGAAGGATTCAGGCGTGAAGCTTCTGTCTGAAGGACTGAAGAGTCCACACTGTACACTGGAAACTCTCAGGTGAGATCAAGCATTTTTCTTTCATCAACTGACAGAATTAGCAGATTAATAATAAGGCAGTCCTCTAATAAGAGGAGAAGTGGAGGTGTTTTGAAGGGCAACATACTCTTATGTTAACAAGACAGGAAGTAGTTCCTGGGAACTGCTTCCTTTGTTATTGTCTAAGTACACTCAACAAAAATATAAATGCAACACCTTTGTTACTGCTCCCATTCCCCATGGGATGGACGTAGAGACCTAAAATTGAGAGCATACTCACCGGACATGTCACCCATTGAGCATGTTCGGGATGTGCTTGACCGGCGTATACGACAGCGTGTACCAGTTCCCACGAATATCCAACAACCTCGCACAGCCATTGAAGTGGAGTGGACCAACATTCCACAGGCCACAATTGACAATCTGATAGACTCCATGCGACGATGTGTTGCACTGCATGAGGCAAATGGTGGTCACACAAGATACTGACCGGTTCTGGGTCCCAGACCCCCAATAACGCAAAAAACTGCACATTCCAGGGTGGCCTTTTGTTGTGGGCAGTCTGAGGTACACCTGTGCACTACTCATGATGTCAGATCAGCATCCTGATGTGGCACACCTGTGAGGTGGGATGGATTATCTCAATATAGCAGATGTGCCCACTACCACACATTTGGACTGATTTGTGACCACTGTTTGGGAGGGATGGTTATATTGTGTATCTGGAATGAATTTTAGGTCTCTACGTCCATCCCATGGGGAATGGGTGCAGTAACAAAGGTGTTGCGTTTATATTTTTGTTCAGTGTAGAAACATGATGGTGAAACAGTGATGAGTTTGCAGAGGTGAATCCACAGCACACAACACAACAATGCTGTTGCGAGCTGAAAGCAGACTTCTCACAGATTCTGAGACTGCAGGTTTCATCACTGTCCAACCAAAATTCACTGAACCAGCAGTAAATGAACGTCCAAAACTACACTTCATGTTTAAAAAACATATGATCAGGGGGATTTGTGTTTATATCTTTTTTGTGTGATCTGTTCACCTGCTGTTTCAGCTGTTTGGTGGTTGTTGAGATGGTTTTGTGAACTTTTAGCTGAGATCCTGACGTTTCTGTAGATACCACACATGTCTAATTACTTTGTACAGCATGAATGGCCATAACGAGGTTTTTAACAGTAAGAAAAGTTGTAAAACTTCAGAAAATATAGTTAAAAGTCCAAAACCTTCTACGTCTGGTGGCTTGTGGTAAGGAGCAGATCAAACGAGTAAAGAATTACGTTATAATTATAAATGGCTTCAACAGCACATTCAGGTCTGTGAGACTCATTCAGACACTGAGCCGTGGCTCTGTGCTACATGCACATATTTCTGCATCTCTGCCATTCAGACACACTTTATATATAGTTTATTTTATGTAGTATTCAATACTGAACTGTACATTTAGTCTTTTTAAAGGCAGCAAGTTTTATTCAGTGTTTTCATGAAAGCCTTATTTCTATCCATTTACTGCTATTAGGAAGAACACGTGAGGTTTAAGACCTGGACCAGTTTGAAACCTTTTGTCCTCCACAGTGGAAAATGGGTGGAAATAAAAATGGGTCTCACTTTAGCCAGCTCCTAATTTTATCAGTTCTACTCTCAGCGTCTCCTGTATATCTCCTGTATAAATGTTGCACTCAGCTTTGTGGTCTCCAATATCACTGAAATGCAGCCAGATGCTGCTCATTTTGCCTTTTCACTCTTTCCTGACACGCTTGCATTTCAATACAGCTCCCATTTCTCTGTGTACTGGTCTCTACCACTACCCTTGCTGTCTATGGGACATGTCCTCTTTCACATAATGGTATGATCCCAGTCTGTCTCTGAAAGTGTTTGGCCACATGGTTTGCTCATCAGAATAAAACCTCAGCCGTGCTCACATTGATTATCAGCAAGCCTGAAAATTCATCAATATTTGACATATGAAATTATCTCAAGGGCTGGATTTGGCCCACGGGCCATATGTTTGACACCCCTGGTTTACACAGTTTGGTATTCAATGTACAAGTGAGTTAGCTCTCAGCTAACTAGCAGACAAGCTAACTGCTGGGACTGCGTCTTTCTAACAAGAGCGTCAGACACTCAGACTGGTTTCCTTTGTGGATGATGATGTGTTCTCACACTGATCCTTCATGCTGATGCTGCCATCCACCCACTGCTCCTGGATTCATCATCTCCATCAGCCCTCACAATACTCCACCTTCTTCAGCTTCATGTTCAGCAGCCTGGATGGACAGTAATTCTTTCCATGGGTTATGGTGGGACATTGAGAGCTGAAGTCAAACAGCAGTGAGAATGAAAGACTGATTCATTTCTATTTAGTCTTGTGATGTGCAGCTTTGTTCAGAGCATTAAGGCCCAGCAAAGATTACTGAGGTCATAGAGTCCTGATGAAACCTGTGTGCTTATAGAAACTGAAACCAGATGAACCAGAATAGAAGGACATTAAAATGAAGTGTCAGCTACACAAAGGCAAAGCTATTCAGTTGTTGCTGTGAGTTATTTAAATGGAGGATGGAGTCAGACTTTAAGCTGCTGGACTCAGTCACTATATCCTGTTGTCCTCATAGAACCTGGACACACAGACTCACCTGTGACACAGTGACACACAGTGTGGGCTACACACACATTAGAAAGTGGATCAGTCACACTTGTGCAATCATTTGTTGTGCTGGGAAACCATGAACACTTTGAATCACATTAATGGCTTTGTTACAGCAACATTCAATCATGAGTTCAAAAGTAGTGCATTGTGTACTTATTTTAATAGTACTGCAGTATGAGAAGTGCAACATTCAGTGTGCAGAAACAGATCAGGTGCTTTCTAACAGCAGTGTTCCCTTTAACACAGCAGCAGTTCAAATATTTCTGTCAGTCTGAGCTGAAACATGAATCTAATCAAATATCAAATCAAAGTTCTTTGCCTCTGCCAGGACGTTAACATTTGATCTAGTTTTTTACAAAGTTCCCTCAGCGTCCAGAGCCACCAACATACCTTTGATCAACAGCAAGTGAACATTTATAAATGTGTGTTTGCAGAACAGGAAGCAGCAGAACTATTGTTCTGTTATCAGGCAGCAGCACAAACGCTCATCAGCTCATTTACTGTGCAGGACTTTGAGTGTGTGAAGTGTGTGTTTGTGCTGGATTTCCTTTGGAGAATCTCAGTCAGAAACCAGACAAAGAAAAACTCTTTCAACAGTCCAGGTTGAGTTGACAACATGAACTGCATTTATCTTCCTCTGACTTGACATGTTCTTCCTCCTCTGCACCGAGCCAGCTGCTAAGACTCACAAGCTCATTGACATTTTCTGATGATAAAGAAACTCTCTTCTTCTGCACAATATGAGCAGCAACAGAGAAGAAGCTTTCACAGGTACAGATGTTGCAGCTGTGGCCAAGTACATGTGCTGCATGTTGGAGCAGCACTCTAATGGACAGGCCTCTGTACTGATGGTGGGCTCTGCTCTGTATCCACCACACTGTTCTCAGCTGAGTCTTCCTCCTGTTCACAATCACACTCTGATCAAGCATGTTCACGTTGTAACGCCGTGGCTTTCGTAGTCTCTCCTTTTTCTACAGCTCATGTGTTCTTCTTGTGATGCTGCGTCTTGAGGCTCATACATGCCGTCATTTGTTGATCCTAAGAACGTTCCTCAGACCGACTTCTTCAACAACAGATAACTTTAGTTGTATCAACACTGCCTCCTGGAACAGTTTAAAATGAACATGTCAAAGATCTGTACCTGTCTCCATGTTTCTGTCCCCGCCCCTTTCTCTCTGTCCTGGGTCATGTGAGCGCTGCAGTAGTATTAGGCCCACCCTCAATGCTCCCATTGGCTGAGACCCATAATGACGCCCATTTCAAGCCAGCACTGATCAACATCCCTCCTGTGACCCATGGCTGTTATATTCAGAGCCAGTGAGCACTTTCACAATAATCATGATTTTAAAAACTGTGATTAAAATAATTGCTGACGTTAATCAGTTAATGAGTTAACGAGATAATAACAGGTTAAGTTGCCCTAATAATTAGACTTTGGTGACAAACTGATGTGATCTCCATGTTTCCTTTGTTGGACTGTGGGCGAGTGTCAGAACTGAATGTACTGAGTAACATGTGGAGTTTAAATATGTGTCAGTTCCAGTTTTAGAGCTCTAAAGTGCAGCTATCATGTTAGGAATATGTTAGGAATAGACAGGAACACTGAGCACACTGAGGTCAAATCTTTATTTTACCACTCGCTGCATTCTTGATGTTCATGAATTCAGCAGCTTCATGATTGTCTGCAGCATTAATCTCATATTTCCATTAAAGTGTTGAATTTGACTGTTTGATGTTCTTTATGATCTCTGGCACCAGTTCATCTGTAGGCTGAGCTCAGTCCATCCATTTAGTGAAATGATGTTTAAAGGTCTCCTTGTTCTGTGAGCGTGCACAGATCCTGAAGCAGAAAGCCTGGGTTACAGAGAAATGATCATCACTGTGATGATGCTCACCATCTCTGACTGGGATTTGAGGTTTTGTCAAAGCAGCAAAGAAAGCCTGGCTATGTTGGACTGGGTGTGGCAGCAGCTCCCAGTTTGAGTCCAGGAGACAGACGCCCTCTCTACTTTGAAGATCAGCTTCAAACTTTCCTTTTTGATAAAGCTTATAGTTCGAGCTGGATCAGGTGACCCTGAACCATCCCTTAGTTATGCTGCTATAGGCTTAGGCTGTTGGTGGACTTCCCATGATGCTCTGCTTTCTTCTCCCCTCTTTTCACTCCTGATGCTTTTATATGTCACTACTGCATGTCCTTAACTTTTGTCTCTCTGTTTTGTTCTTGTCTCTCTGAGCTCACCTCTTCTCTTTCCCCTCACGGTGCAACCAGTCATGGTAGATGCTCCTCCTGGAGCCTGTTTTCACTGGGAGGATCTTTGTGTCAAAGGGAGCTCTTCTTCCCACCATCACCAAGTGCTGCTCACAGTGGAGGCGGTTACCTTACACTGTTAAACAGCTTCAGATGACTGTTGTTGTCTGTTGGGTATTGTCACTTATAAATAAAGTTACAATGGATGGATAGATGTTATTGTGACAAAGAGAAAACAACTGTTGACAAACGGATTGTTGTTTTGTGTGTCTGCAGTCTGTCAGGCTGTCTGATCACAGAGGAAGGCTGTACTTCTCTGGCCTCACCTCTGAGCTCCAACCCCTCCCATCTGAGAGAGCTGGACCTGAGCTACAATCATCCAGGTCCCTCAGGAATGAAGCTGCTGTCGGCTGGACTGAAGGATCCAGGCTGGAGACTGGACACTCTCAGGTATGGAGAGAAAATCTGATAGAGGAGGAAGAGCTGGAAACATTTCCCGTGTCTATAACTCACTTCCTGTTTGTTTCCTGCAGATGACACATGAACAATCACACATGCAGGAATATTTTCAGGGACAGACACACTAGTCTAGCTGGATAGTTCATGGATATTTGTGTAGGGGTCTCCAAGGAGTCTGTTTGCAGGAACATTTAGGTCACAGGTGTACCTGATATAGATACCAGTGTACCTAATAAAGTGTCAGCTAACATTTGGAAATGGAAGCTTAAATAATGACAAACTGTACATTCACAGCTGAATTCACAATAAATTTGTTCTCAAGTGCACATTTTTCTGTTATTGTTCTCAAACAACAGAATGAGAATGAAATATTGATTCTAACAGGGCCCATAAACAGCATTAGCTTAGCAGCATTAGCTTATCAGAGTTTCTATCATGGTCACAGAAATCTTTAGCAGAGCAAAGTGGCCTACTTAGCAATAGCTGCTCAAGTTGTATAAAGCAAGAGAAAACAGTATTAGCATTAGCACATAATGCTAATTCACGTCAAAGTAGCATTAGTTAATAATGGCAGCCTACTTAGCATTAACTGCTCACTAATATAATGCTAATTCACCTCAAATTAGAATTAGCTGCTCACATTGTTAAAAGGGAAGGGAAAACAATATTAGCATTAGCTGCTAATAATTATTCACCTAATTAGAGTTAGCCCCTAATGGCAGCCTAGTTAGCATTAACTCCTGACATCAATATAATGCAGGGGAAAAGGGTTACCATTATCGGATAATGCTAATTTACATCAAATTAACAATAGTTAATAATGGTAGACTTCGTATCATTAGCTGCTGTCATTCTTACAAAGCAAAGGAAAACAATATGAGCATTAGCTGCTAATGCTTTTTCATCTAAAATTAGCATTAGCCACTAATGGCAGCCTACTTAGCATTAACTCCTCACTAATATAATGCTAATTCACGCTAATTTACTCATATATGCTTAGAGTTGTATAATCGATTGGATGATGATAGAGGTTTGATCCTGAGTAGTCTGTAAAGACTCTGTGTGCCTTCCAGAGTGCTCTGGCATGCACACACCACTTGGGGCCATGAGAGAGGTCGTACCCTCTCTTACTGATTTATGGTGTAGGACAGGGGTCTCAAACTCAATTTAGCTGGGGGCCGCTGCAGGCAGAGTCTGGGTGAGGCTGGGCCGCATTAGGTTTTCCACAAGAAAGGCATGGTTAAAAAATTCCAATCCTCTCAAATCTCTTTATTTTTATTTTTTAACACAAAATATGAAAAATAAATAAACAAATTAACAATTAATAAGAAAATAAATCAATCTGTAAAACATAAATAAAATAATAATAAGATATTTTTAGTCAGTGAACTTGTGTGTTTCTTTCAGTCTTCTATATCTGCTGTATTTAGATTGAAATGTCTGTATTAACAGTTCTATAACCTTCTTCTGAACATGAATGGAACACTGTAGAAAATGAACTGTTCTTCTGAACATGGCTTCTCTTGCCTACTCCTTGCTGCTAGAGACCTGGCAGCGTTTCCTCTCGCATAGCCGAGCCAGATTTGGCCTGAGGGAGGAAGCAGTTGCGACCCTCAGTATGTCTTGAAGATGATCATCCGTAAGTCTGGACCTGTACTTGGACTTATTGAAGTTCAAAGTGGAGAAGAGCTTTTGGCACAAGTATGTGCTACCAAAAAGGCACATGGTCCACTTGAACATTCGGGAAAGCCGAGGGAAACTAGGGCTCAAGTCTCTCAAAAATTGTCCAAGCTTGTCTGCTTTTCCACTCACCTCCCTGAACTTTGCTTTGAGTTCAGAGTTGCACTGCAGCTCAATGAGCTCCATTTGAAGCACAGAAGGGGCATCTTGCACATCAAAGGAGACGGGGTCCGCAAAAATGTGAAAGGTGGCTCTGTGTGTCTTGAAGTCAGCAAACCTGTGATCAAATTCCTCCTGTAGCCTCAAAATGACATCAACATACTCGTCAGCACTGAATGGTGTGCCTGCATCCACGAGTGCCTTGCATGCTGGGAAATGGCAAAGGTTTGTCTGAGAGAGCTGAGCTTTCCAGAGCGCCAGTTTTGTGGAGAATGCTCTCACGTTGTCATAGGCAGCACTGACAAGTTGCCCCTGGCCTTGTAACGTCTTGTTCTGGGCCCTGTTTCAGGAAGCCGGTTTAGAAAACTCAGAGTGAAAAACGATACGCAGGGTTGAGTAACCCCGAACTGTCCAACTCGGAATATTCGGTTTCAGAAAGGCTGATAACAAGTAGTTCAGTCAACGCGGAGTTGCTTTAACCCCAAGTGAAGCGCGCGGACGAGGATACATAAAGCCCTGATCAGTGGAGCACAGATTAAGCGAGTCACCATGGAGACGGAGGGAAAGAAGGCGCGGTCAATGTATCTTACAGCGCTTGAGGCCGAAATTCTGATGGCAGCATATGCCGATAACATGCAAATTCCGCGGAAAAAAGTAACACAGCCACAGCTGCAAAAGACAGGGAGCATGCATGGCAAAACATAGCCGACAGAGTCAATGCGTGAGTGTTAATATAAACATTGATCGAGGGATTTCCACCCATTTAACACGTTATTTTATCACATGTTATTTTATTTGTTATTTTATACATTTTATTTTGTGATGTGATGTGAGCGCAGGTGCAACCCAACAGGCCCCAAACGTTCCTGGCAGCAAGTAAAAATGAAATATAAAAATATAGTCCAAACAGGTGAGGTGTAATTGTATTATGAGCCATAGTGCTTGGTCTGTTTGTCCCATGTAAATCAATTGCAGTTAGAGGCTACATTAATTTTCTTTCTGTAAGCACTTATTGAAATTATCTGAGCACATTACAAGTACATATTTGCTTACTCTGTATGCTCAAATGTGACCCGTTATAGCCAACAGAAAAAAAGCGGAGGCCCGAAAAACAGGTGGGGGTCCTCCACCACCACCACTCACAGAGGCTGAGCAGTTGGCCCTCAGCCAAAACAGTGGGCGCCCTGTGGCCGAAGGCATCTCTGCGGGGACATCCTCTGAGTCAATAACCCCGCAAGACACAAGTGCCTACATAGGGGGTAAATTCAAAATAATACATGATGTGCATACATCCTTTCTTCACAGTCACCTTTGCAGTGCTGCTCATTCATTTGATAAACTCTTTACCATAATGGATTATTTTGTAGTGAAGTTATTTTCCTACTGATTTTGCCTTCCCTCAGCCTTGGTTGTCTTTGAGAGCATAATGACAATGAAGTGTAAGGTGATTGGTATGTTTGTTAATTGCCATTTGGTCCCTTGTAAGTTATAAGTGTACTGATGATGATGGTGTACTGCATCTGGTGCAGCCTCCTGTTGAGCCAGACCAACATGCAGTTGTGAGTACTCTCAATACTCCACAGATTATATGAGTGTACAGTAGAACTGCAATGTTGTTTATTTCTTTACTACAGGAAAATAATGAAGAAACATTGACAGCTGTTACAGAGGAGGAAGCAACAGAGACACTTTATGAGGTTTACATCTTTTAATACTTTGTGTACAGGAAACACTGGCGACCAATAAAGCCAGTTGAACAAAAAATCTGTTTATTCTTCTTTCAACATGTTGAGGTGATGGGTCAAAAGAAATGATTGTGACATATGGTGTCTCTGACTGCGCTTCCATCTTGTATGTCCGTGGGAGGGTCAGGATGTTCATGGTTTGGATCACTGCTGATGTTTGGTTCAGAAGGACAGTGTTCTCCTCTAATTGTGGCAATGTTGTGAAGAATCACACATGCCACAATAATGTCACATGCCCTTTCTGGGGTGACCCTGAGTCTTTGCAGGCACTGGAACCGGGCCTTAAGCATTCCGATAGTCATTTCAACTCTGGCTCTTGTCCTGCAATTAGCCAGATTATATCGCTGCTGTGGGCCCGGTTCAGGGTCAGGGTAAGGGGTAAGCAAATAGGGTAAACATGGATACCCCCTATCACCAAGCAAGTAGCCAGTGAACTCTCCTAAGACAGAAGGATACACTTCAGTTCAAATGTCCCTGAAGCAATTGGTCTTTATATATTTTAAAGTATTCTCAACTCACCATGTCCAAATTTTGTGCTCAGTGTACATTCACGGAATATTTGTGAGTCATGGACAGAGCCTGGCCGCTTGGCTTCCACATTTGTGATAATGTTGGCAGCATCACATATGATCTTCACAGTGCAGAGAACACAAATTAGCATCCATTACTATAATGAAATAATTTGTTAGTCTGAAATGCTACAGGGAACTATGTACCTGTACATTAATGCTGTGGAAAGACTTCCTGTTCACATAGTCTCCTTCATTTACTGAAGGAGCAATGATTGGAATGTGAGTGCCATCTATACAGCCAATCACGCCTGGGAACCGTGAAAATAAATGTACAATTTAAGTAGTAGTTCAAGTATCACCACATCATACATTAAGTTTTGGTCATCCTGATACCTGCAATTTTGTGGCATCCCTCTTTGATGAATCTTGTGGGTCTATGACCGGGGAACACCACAAACGAGTACAGGAGACGTTTCAGTGCAACTGTAACATTCCTGACTGCCCGACAGACGGTAGCCTTGGAAACGTGCTCAGCGTCACCAATATTATACAGAAAGCTCCCGTTTGCAAGAAACCGAAGTGCAATACAAATAATATGTAATGAACTGAGAGCATGTCCGCGATGTGTCACATGCGTAATATATGGCCTGAGGATGTTATCCAAATAAATTATAGATTGTGCTGAGAAACGGTAACGTTCACACAGAAAATCATCAGGAAATGATAAAATGTCCAAACGCGCTCTGATCACTCTCTCCCGGCGGTGAGCTCTGCGGAGAATTTGGGCTTCAACATATACTGGCTCTTCAAGGAAGGGGCACGCCATGTCCGACACTTCCTACTGTCAGGTTTCCGACAAAGGGGCGGAGACAGTCAGGGTTAGTTGTAGTAAACCTGCTAGGGGGCAGGTTAGCTTCACGGAGTGTGTCGTCATAGGCTTCATCTGAATTCGCTTTGTGAAACCGAAAACCCAGAGTTTTCGTTAACTCAGGGTATACTTACTCAGTTTTTCCACTAAACCGGCTTCCTGAAACAGGGCCCAGGTCTTCCCTGCTTGTCCTGATACATAAACATGAGTATCCTTGCAGGTCAGATCTCATCAGTCACACCTGTTAGTGCAGTTCTCCTCTAGATTGTAGTGCTTGTTAAACTAGGATGATTTTAGGAGCCTGGACCGCAGATCTAAGGGAAGATATGACTTGGAAAGACTAAACCAACCTATTAGAGGTGTTCGCACTAACACAGATTAATCCTCAGATCTACACCTTTAGTGTCTCACAAAGGGTTGAAAAGTGAATGTGCACAGAGAGGTTGGTGGTGAGACGGGCACTTCCAGCACTGTAGATGTGATCCAGCTCAGTGTTCGTGGAAATAATCTGGAGAGCAGGATTCCTTGATGAATGTCACATCTTCTTAAAGTTATAATCCACAGGGAAAACTGTGAAACCGTCGATCTGATATCTACTCAACCAATCAGGTGTTTACATGCCCTTCAGGGCTTTCAGAGGGGGCAACAAAGAGGAGGTGAGGAAGACCCAGGTGTTACTAAAGGACAAGATCAGAGAGGCTAAGGACAATTACAGGAGGAAGCTGGAGTGGAAACTCCAGCAGAACAGCATGAGAGAGGTGTGGAGGGGCATGAAGACCATCACTGGATTCAGGCCAACCAACAGCAGGGGAGCTGAGGGAGGTGAGAATAGAGCCAATGAGTTGAATCTGTTTTTCAATAGATTCGACACCACAGTGTCTGCTCCCACCCCCACAACCTCACCTGTAGTCAGCCTGGAATCCAGAGCCACACCACTGTGCCAGCCTCTCTCTTCACATGTTGCCTCCTGTGAGATTCCTGACACCCCTCCCCCACCCATCACCTTCACTCAATACCAGGTTGAGATGCAAATGAGGAGACTTCACTCAGGCAAGTCTGCTGGACCAGACGGAGTGAGTCCCCTTGTCCTCAAGACCTGTGCCCCCCAGCTGTGTGGAGTCTTTCATAAACTGTTTATGCTGAGTCTGAGTCTGCAGAGGGTCCCGGTGATGTGGAAGACATCATGCCTCGTCCCTGTACCAAAGACGCCTCGTCCCAGTGGCCCCCAGGATTACAGGCCCGTGGCATTGACCTCCCACATCATGAAGACCCTGGAAAGGCTCATCCTGGACCAGCTGCGACCCATAGTAAGACCACATCTGGATCCCCTTCAGTTCGCTTATCAGCCTCGTCTCGGAACTGAGGACGCCATCATCTACCTGCTCAATCGTGTCTACACCCATCTGGACCAGCCGGCGAGCACTGTGAGGGTCATGTTTTTTGACTTTTCCAGTGCTTTCAACACCATCAGGCCGACCCTCCTGGGTGATAAGTTAGCAGCGATGCAGGTGGATGCTTCTCTGGTGTCCTGGATTGTTGATTACCTGACAGGAAGACCACAATATGTACGTCTCCCACAGTGTGTGTCTGACAAGGTGATCAGCAACACAGGGGCACCACAGGGGACTGTCCTCTCCCCCTTCCTCTTCACCCTCTACACCACAGACTTCAGCCACTGCACAGAGACCTGCAATCTTCAGAAGTTCTCTGATGACTCTGCGGTGGTTGGATGCATCAGCAGGGATGATGAGACAGAGTACCGGGCTGTGGTCGACTCCTTTGTCACGTGGTGTGAGCAGAATCATCTGCAGCTCAACGTGGCAAAGACCAAGGAACTGATCGTGGACTTCAGGAAGACCAGGAAACACTTGACCCCTGTTTCAATCCAGGGGGTCAGTGTTGACATTGTGGAGGACTATAAATACCTTGGAGTACACATTGACAATAAACTGGACTGGGCTAAAAACACCACAGCACTTTACAGGAAGGGCCAGAGTCGTCTCTATTTCTTGAGGCGACTGAGGTCCTTCAACATCTGCCAGAAAATGCTGAGGATTTTCTATGAGTCTGTTGTGGCCAGTGCGATCCTCTATGCTGTTGCATGCTGGGGGAGCAGGCTGAGGGTCGCAGATGCCAACAGACTTAATAAACTAATCCGTAAGGCCAGCAATGTTGTTGGGACGGAGCTGGACTCCCTCAAGGTGGTGTCGGAGAGGCGGATGCTGTCCAAGATAAAGACAATGTTGGATAACCCCTCCCACCCACTCCATGACATGCTGGTCAGTCACAGGAGCTCGTTCAGTGAGAGACTGAGATTACCAAAAAGCACCACTGAACGACACAGGAAATCATTCCTGCCTGTGGCTCCCTGTACAACGCATCCACTTAACACACTGTTTGCTACTACAACTACACATGTTTCTTTTCCAAATATTTATTTATGAGTGACTTATGTATGTATGTATGTATATATATGTATATATTGTACTATTCTTAGTTAGTGTATTGTCTGTCTTGTCTTAATGTTGTTTTAAAATGGAGCACTGTAACAAAAAATAATTTCCCCCAGGGATCAATAAAGTATTCTGATTCTGATTCACTGATCTCCAGCCCCACCTTATTATCAGTTTCTGTCTCTTTTACATCTGAATTATCTTCACTTCACATTTCAGTCAGTTCAGATTTCATTAGCACGTTCACTTTAGCATAATCCATTTTAATCCAAACACCTTTCTCTTTAAACTCTGTTTGTCAGTCACAGTATATCCAGTACAATCCTCTTTTTCACTGCGTCACACACATTCAGAGATCAGAGTGTCCTGTGTGTGCTCTCATTCACTCACACTCACTCTCATATGGCTGAAGTCTGTTTGTACACAGGCTGTCAGCTGGCCTGAGTTAGGCCTGTCTCTAAAATCATTATTTTATTACTTTTAGTCTGATTCATCAAAGCCAAACTCAAACATATTTATATTTACTGATTATGTTCTCATCAATAATTAACAGTCAGTACATTCAGATATGAATCATAATTCAGTGTTTAACATATTATCACAGATGGACTGCACAGGAGATCTCCTTTATGAAGAAACTGTGAAAGTTTGTCCAACAGTGGGAAACATTTCAGAGAACATCTCAGAGAATATCTGTGAAGCAGAAACTAAACATAATAATAGAAGAAAAGCCAAATAATGATCCAAATCCTGCTCTGAGACTATCAGACAGTAAAGGCTTCCAAAGACTGCTCACCTCTCAGACTTACTTAAAGATGCTGGTGCTGTCCACAGATCAGCTGACCTGCTGGGTCTCCATGATCAGCTTTGTTTCTTGGAGATAAAGGCTGAAGCCTTTAGAGCTTCAGTTCTCCAGAGCAGCAGGATGTCTGAGGTCCGCAGAAACACAAAAACACAGCAGCTAAAAATAGTTGTTCAAAGAAAACGAGGTGGGAGCTGCTGATTCCTGAGCTTTGATACTGGATTAGCTTCAGTAGTTATTCCAATCACTGCTGTAGGAGCTACATTTAGTCACAGCTGACTGTCTTCTTTGAACAATCACAATGACTACTGTTGTAAAAAACAAGCACACAAAGAACCAATGAGAGTGTAGAACATGATAAAGAGCTCCTGTGATGGTGGCAAAGAAATGAGCAGCAGACGGCCGTCTACATGTTGTAGTGGTTTACAGTCACCAGGGGGCGCCGTCACGGCCACTCAGTCAGTGGGCTGCTCTGCTTGTGCTGTTGTTGGTGAAGCTGAAGTGAAAGCGAATGTTAAAACAATGAAAAGTGTCCACTGCAGCCTCCATCTGAGCTTGTCATGTTCTTCTTCTTTGATCCTTCGTGTTTGTGCTGAACACTGCTGTCGCTCTCTTCCCTGTTCCCGCCCACTTTCTAACCAATCAGCATTGGAGCGTGCACAGCGTCGTCCACACTGAGCTTTGTTGTGAGCGCATGGACTCGTCTGCAGAACATTTGTATGGGCTCAAAATGTGGTCATAAATATTTTGTACTTGTAAATCAGGATTTGTATGTGTAAAAAGAATTTGTGTGTGCGTGAAAAAAATTTGTATGTGTAAAAAAGATTTGTGTGTGTGTAAAAAAAAGATTTGTGTGTGTCTGAAAAAAGATTTGTGTGTGGACTTAGCCAAAAAAAAAACCCTGCAAGTTACAAGTACGAATTTTGACCCTATTTTTCTTCCTTTCATCTGATTGGTCAATGTCATGTCAATCACAAATGTAACTATCCAATCAGAGAACAGATGGGTTTGTCTGTCGGAGGGGCACTTTTTTGACCTGACGTTCCCGTCACAAGTGTCTTCTAAGTGAAGCTACCAGGTTCAGGTCCAGCTCTGTTTATCTGGAGCTGCAGTAAATGATCCGTCCTCACAAAGCAACACAGACACCAGATATGCAAACACAGCATCATACAACACAACCAAGAGATCCAAAGAATTATCTCTGCATTTCTGTGGCTGATGCTGCTGGAACGAAGCTGTTTGAAACCTTGTTGTTCTGCACTTTGGGACCTGAAGAGGAACCTGAACCTCTGTGCAGAGGGTTCAACTCTGAGGATTCCTGTTCAGTTTTTTTTATTTCACACGGCAAAACTTGACAACTTTATGATAAATGTACGACTTCAATGTGAAAAATTCATTTTTTTTCTCTTGTTTGTTTGAAGCTGCTTCCTGTTGGCTTCAGCTGTTTGGAGTTTCCATTTTCTAAACTTCTACATTCTGAACCTTCTTCAGCTCTGAACAGATGATGAAACACTGAATGATTTCAAGCTCACACTTTGTCTAATAAACTTACATCTTTCATTCTTTATACAGATTGGAGAGCTGTGGTTTGTCAAAGATCAGCTGTGATTATCTGGCAGCAGCGCTGAAGTCCAACCCCTCCCATCTGAGAGAGCTGGACCTGAGTAACAATAACAACCTGCAGGATCCAGGAGTGAAGCATCTGTGTGGTTTCCTGGAGAGTCCAGGATGTGGACTTGAAACTCTGAGGTCAGTCAGCATGTTTTAGTTGTGCTGAGATGAATATGATGTGAAAGTTGTGCTAACACTAAACTGCAGACATCAGGCTGATATTATACTGATCCACACTGAGGATCTTCATGGTAAAGTCTGTTTTCTTCTTCTCTGGTTTAGTCCATTGACTGCAGCAGAACAATGTTCACATTTCAAACAGTGAGACTCAACGTATGGCCCGCGGCCCACACCTTTCCTGATTCAGAGAGAGGGGACCCTGATTAACTGTGTAGCTTCTTCCTCACAGTCCTAAGTATCAGACACAACAATGAATAATCCACAGCTGACTGTCTTTAGCAGGTCAAAGGTCACGGCACACAGCAGACAGTGGGAAATATTATAATTCTGATCATTTATCAGCACATATCCATATGTATAAAAACAAAGCTGACACTGTGAGACTTGATCAGAGGTGTGATCATCACAGCAGAGGCCTTTGTGTCAAAGTCACTGAGGATCAAACAGAAACACATGAAGCAGATTTTCCTGTTCTGGCTTTTTATAGCAGATAACCTTCAAAATATTCTGCAGTCGATCAAAAACTGAAGCAAACCATGAATCAACATGTGAACATGACCTGATGCTGCTGAAGTGAAGCAAAGTTACAGAGGTTTGATTACAGACACAGCTGAGAGTTTGTAATCTGTCATCATTTTAAAAGGTTTAAATTTCTTCAGTATTGAACAGCAGAATTGAGGCTTTGTTTTCGGAGGCCGACAGCAGTGAACACAACAGCAGACTGGTGCGTAATAAGCAGTGAATAATGCAGGAAACAGATTTTTGAAGGTAAACTGTTCTTGAAGTACACTGAGAGAGAGAGAGCTGTGCAGGAAGTAAACGTCAAAGTCAGAGAGAATTCATGACGATGTTCATCAAACGTAAAGCAGAGTTTGGATCTTCTTTTGCTGCAGGTTCACTCAGTTTTGGTTGGAGACAGATGAAACCTGCAGCTTCAGGATCTGTGAGCTGTCCACTTTCAGCCCCGGCGGCGTGTCCGTGTATGTGCCGTCGCGTGAACGATCCACGCTCTGTGTTTCCATCTTTGTGTGTTTAGCTGCTCTCATTTACTGTTTTATCTGTTTGCTTGTTGTTGAAATACTTTTGGGAGCTTTAACCTGAGATTCTGGCAAAATACATTTATATGAAAAATCGATTCAGGATTGAATGAATCAACATCGCTTTATTCAAATTAAAACCATTTAAATAGGAAAATCCATTTTTTTACAGCCGCCTCTAATGCTGGGTAATGTCAGCTGGTCCATGTGCAGCTGGCTGTGAGGCTCAGGGAGCGTCTACAAAGTGCAACACTGAAAGAACATCATCCATAAATATTGAGTAATAACTGGACTCTCATACAGCGAGACTCAAATGCCTTTAAACATCAGCTTATCCTGCTGATCCAAGTCCAACACTGAGTTTGTAAAAACATGTTTGTCAATCATTTTGTTTGGTTTCTGAGGAAAATGATTCAATAACTTGCTGCTAATACACAACATTTCATCATATTTCCTCAAATGAGTGTGTGATGTTCTTTCACTGTTGCACTTTGTAGACGCTCCCTGAGCACTGGTCTCACAGCCAGCTGCACATAGAGACCAGTGTTGTTAGTCCAGGTCAGAAGATGACTTGTTGGAATGAAAATGAGCTTGTAGTTTGTCTGCTTTAATAATGTGACTGGAAAAAGGTGTTGGACTTCAAATATGTCCATTTCTTTCACACTTCACCTTTAAAAGTGAAGCCATGTGGTTCCTGGAAGGAAAAACACGACTTTTTCAAGTCTTTGTCCTGTTTTTATGATAAATGTACGACTTTAATGTGAAACATCAGAGTTTTTTTCTCTTGTTGTGTTTGTTTGAAGCTGCTTCCTGTTGGCTTCGGCTGTTTGGAGTTTCCATTTTCTAAACTTCTACATTCTGAACCTTCTTCAGCTCTGAACAGATGATGAAACACTGAATGATTTCAAGCTCACACTTTGTCTAATAAACTTACATCTTTCATTCTTTATACAGATTGATGGACTGTGGTTTGTCAGAGATCAGCTGTGATTATCTGGCAGCAGCGCTGAAGTCCAACCCCTCGTATCCCAGAGTGCTGGACCTGAGTGGAACCTACAACAACCTGCAGGATTCAGGAGTGAAGCAGCTGTGTGTTCTTCTGGAGAATCCACGATGTCGATTTAAAACTCTGAGGTCAGTCACATGTTTTAGTTGTGCTGAGATGAATATGATGTGAAAGTTGTGCTGACACTGTGGATCAGTAGGCCCACACACCTCTATACAGGAAGTCTGGTTCTACTCTTTGTAGAACTTCTGATCCCTGATCCTCTGAGTCTGACTCAGTAGATAATGCAGAGTTCTGAGCTGATGTGGGTGAGAGGACTCAGGCAGCCTGACAGGGTTGATGTCCAGGTCTTCCCTGCTTGTCCTGATATACATAAACATGAGTATCCTTGCAGGTCAGATCTCATCAGTCACACCTGTTAGTGCAGTTCTCCTCTAGATTGTAGTGCTTGTTAAACTAGGATGATTTTAGGAGCCTGGACCGCAGATCTAAGGGAAGATATGACTTGGAAAGACTAAACCAACCTATTAGAGGTGTTTGCACTAACATAGATAAATACTCAGATTTACACGTTTAGTGTCTCACAAAGGGTTGAAAAGTGAATGTGCACAGAGAGGTTGGTGGTGAGACGGGCACTTCCAGCACTGTAGATGTGATCCAGCTCAGTGTTCATGGAAATAATCCGGAGAGCAGGATTCCTTGATGAATGTCACATCTTCTTAAAGTTATAATCCACAGGGAAAACTGTGAAACTGTCGATCTGATATCTACTCAACCAATCAGGTGTTTACATGCCCTTCACTGAACTCCAGCCCCACCTTATTATCAGTTTCTCTGTCTTTTACATCTGAATTATCTTCACTTCACATTTCAGTCAGTTCAGATTTCATTAGCACGTTCACTTTAGCATAATCCATTTTAATCCAAACACCTTTCTCTTTAAACTCTGTTTGTCAGTCACAGTATATCCAGTACAATCCTCTTTTTCACTGCGTCACACACATTCAGAGATCAGAGTGTCCTGTGTGTGCTCTCATTCACTCACACTCACTCTCATATGGCTGAAGTCTGTTTGTACACAGGCTAATCTGGGACTCTCCACCATTTGACACTAGAAATAAAGAAGCTTCTTGGATGAGAGGTGAAAGGTGAAACGTCTTCAAAGAACTTAAAGAAGTCCAGATGCCTTTTTTTCTAAGCTCTTTAGATGACTGCGAATCTTCACAAACACCTCATCAGTGGGACTCTCAGAGCTACCAGCCCTTTGCTACAATCACAAAGCTCTTCATTGAAATCAATGATATCAAAGCTGGAATCAAATGAGTCCAAGTCTTCTGCTGATTCAGCATCACATTCATCTTTGCTCCTTGTTCTGCATCCCCAACATGGACTTCATTCCTTTCCAAGCCAGCCTTGAGTGTCCTTTATTCAGCTCATCCTCTGCTTTACTTTTACACCTGATTTTAGCTGCTTTTCTTCTCTCCCTCATAACAAGACAGCTTCTTCTGACTGAGAACATGTTGGAGTGATTTACTAATCCAGGGCTGCTTATTGGGGAAAATACTTCCTGTTTCCAAAGTAATCCCCATTTTTCCCAGAATGAAATGTAAGTAGAAATAAATGATCTAAGTGAGAACATGAGCCTTTAAAAAGGCTCTACTGAGGCTGCTGCCAGTGGTCAAAGCCTCCAACAAAGCTCTGTAAGTACATATGTGATCATAGCTTTAGCTTTTAAATGTTTATTCTAGTTAACACAGATCAGGTGGAACAACTCAAATAAAATATCAAAAATATTAAGTGGTCATCGGTACTCAGTTTGTTCAATACTGAATACAATGGAGCACAAATTGTCCACGTTTCTGAAATATTTCTGGGTGTAAGTGTCACCAAAGTGCAATTTAGACCTGGCCTGTGGTTGTTATCTAAGTGATAATCATCAATTCTACTAAAACAAATACAAAATAAAGAAATTTGACACATTCTGTTGATATCAAAAGCACACTGAACAATTCAGTGTTGTTTTACTGCTGTTCTCTCTTCACTTCTTCTCCTCTGATTCTCTCCACATGTTGCTCTGCATCAGTGCTCAGTTTCCTGACAAAACAAGATGAAATATTGCTAAATATAATAGTATCTCATTACGCTTCAACATAAGTGTTTTATTTTTGTAATTGTTTATCTGTTATTTTTCAGACTGAGTCACTGTGACCTGTCAGAGAGAAGCTGTGAAGCTCTGGCCTCAGGTCTCAGCTCTCAGACCTCTAATCTGAGACAGCTGGACCTGAGTAACAATAACCTGAAGGATTCAGGCGTGAAGCTTCTGTCTGAAGGACTGAAGAGTCCACACTGTACACTGGAAACTCTCAGGTGAGATCAAGCATTTTTCTTTCATCAACTGACAGAATTAGCAGATTAATAATAAGGCAGTCCTCTAATAAGAGGAGAAGTGGAGGTGTTTTGAAGGGCAACATACTCTTATGTTAACAAGACAGGAAGTAGTTCCTGGGAACTGCTTCCTTTGTTATTGTCTAAGTAGAAACATGATGGTGAAACAGTGAAGAGTTTGCAGAGGTGGATCCACACAACACAACAATGCTGTTGCGTGCTGAAAGCAGACTTCTCACAGATTCTGAGGCTGCAGGTTTCATCACTGTCCAACCAAAATTCACTGAACCAGCAGTAAATGAACGTCCAAAACGACGCTTCATGTTTAAAAAACAGATGATCAGGGGGATTTGTGTTTACATCTTTTTTGTGTGATCTGTTCACCTGCTGTTTCAGCTGTTTGGTGGTTGTTGAGATGGTTTTGTGAACTTTTAGCTGAGATTCTGACGTTTCTGTAGATACCACACATGTCTAATTACTTTGTACAGCATGAATGGCCATAACGAGGTTTTTAACAGTAAGAAAAGTTGTAAAACTTCAGAAAATATAGTTAAAAGTCCAAAACCTTCTACGTCTGGTGGCTTGTGGTAAGGAGCAGATCAAACGAGTAAAGAATTACGTTATAATTATAAATGGCTTCAACAGCACATTCAGGTCTGTGAGACTCATTCAGACACTGAGCCGTGGCTCTGTGCTACATGCACATATTTCTGCATCTCTGCCATTCAGACACACTTTATATATAGTTTATTTTATGTAGTATTCAATACTGAACTGTACATTTAGTCTTTTTAAAGGCAGCAAGTTTTATTCAGTGTTTTCATAAAAGCCTTATTTTTATCCATTTACTGCTATTAGGAAGAACACGTGAGGTTTAAGACCTGGACCAGTTTGAAACCTTTTGTCCTCCACAGTGGAAAGTGGGTGGAAATAAAAATGGGTCTCACTTTAGCCAGCTCCTAATTTTATCAGTTCTACTCTCAGCATCTCCTGTATATCTCCTGTATAAATGTTGCACTCAGCTTTGTGGTCTCCAATATCACTGAAATGCAGCCAGATGCTGCTCATTTTGCCTTTTCACTCTTTCCTGACACGCTTGCATTTCAGTACAGCTCCCATTTCTCTGTGTACTGGTCTCTACCACTACCCTTGCTGTCTATGGGACATTTCCGTCCTCTTTCACATAATGGTATGATCCCAGTCTGTCTCTTAAAGTGTTTGGCCACATGGTTTGCTCATCAGTAGTGCATTGTGTACTTATTGTAATAGTACTGCAGTATGAGAAGTGCAACATTCAGTGTGCAGAAACAGATCAGGTGCTTTCTAACAGCAGTGTTCCCTTTAACACAGCAGCAGTTCAAATATTTCTGTCAGTCTGAGCTGAAACATGAATCTAATCAAATATCAAATCAAAGTTCTTTGCCTCTGCCAGGACGTTAACATTTGATCTAGTTTTTTACAAAGTTCCCTCAGCGTCCAGAGCCACCAACATACCTTTGATCAACAGCAAGTGAACATTTATAAATGTGTGTTTCCAGAACAGGAAGCAGCAGAACTATTGTTCTGTTATCAGGCAGCAGCACAAACGCTCATCAGCTCATTTACTGTGCAGGACTTTGAGTGTGTGAAGTGTGTGTTTGTGCTGGATTTCCTTTGGAGAATCTCAGTCAGAAACCAGACAAAGAAAAACTCTTTCAACAGTCCAGGTTGAGTTGACAACATGAACTGCATTTATCTTCCTCTGACTTGACATGTTCTTCCTCCTCTGCACCGAGCCAGCTGCTAAGACTCACAAGCTCATTGACATTTTCTGATGATAAAGAAACTCTCTTCTTCTGCACAATATGAGCAGCAACAGAGAAGAAGCTTTCACAGGTACAGATGTTGCAGCTGTGGCCAAGTACATGTGCTGCATGTTGGAGCAGCACTGTAATGGACAGGCCTCTGTACTGATGGTGGGCTCTGCTCTGTATCCACCACACTGTTCTCAGCTGAGTCTTCCTCCTGTTCACACTCTGATGAAGCACCAACAGGGCCAACTTCTTCTCTGGTGGCTCGGATGTTGTTGCTTCCACAGGTTTCCCTCCAACAACCCTCTGTTCCTGCAGTGAGTTCAGTAAGATCTGGGTAAACACTTGAGCTCCTTGAATCTGGCTCCAGCAGCAGTTTTCACATATACAATGTTGGCATTTTGCTTGCGTGTCTCCAGGTCTGTTCTGAATGTAGACTTGAATTTGACCACGTAGGCGGGGTCATCATCTGAGCTGTCCATCACCTGAGAGAGATGACAAAACACAGAATCACAGAGCATGAAACCAACGTTTCTCCTCCCAGAAGTTCAGTCACAGACCTGCAACAGAAACAAGAAGATTCAAATGACGCAGAGCTTTCATTTACTTATATCCACAAACATGTCCTCTACATATTCATGCTGTATTTACACACACATACAGAGGCTGTTTGTCTCTCACACACCGACAGGACACTGAGAAATACATCATGTTAAATATACCTGCAGGCTTCCAGCTGTGCGCTTTGTCCCTGTCAGCTGTGATCGCCATGGCAACCTTGGTGTTGTGCGTGATGCAGGGACGTGTTCAAAGGCAGACGTCTAGCAGCAGCATCATATTTGATGCACTATCTGTATGGAGTGTGCTGACTGTATTTCAAATGTCCCACTGCTGTGCAACATGAATCACATGTTCTGCACGTTTCTGTAACTCCCAGGTAACCATGGTTACCCAGCCACGCCCAGTAGTCTCCAGAGAGACCAACAGCTGTTTCATGTTGTAACACCGTGGCTTTCTCAGTCTCTCCTTTTTCTACAGCTCATGTGTTCTTCTTGTGATGCTGCGTCTTGAGGCTCATACATGCCGTCATTTGTTGATCCTAAGAACGTTCCTCAGACCGACTTCTTCAACAACAGATAACTTTAGTTGTATCAACACTGCCTCCTGGAACAGTTTAAAATGAACATGTCAAAGATCTGTACCTGTCTCCATGTTTCTGTCCCTGCCCCTTTCTTTCTGTCCTGGGTCATGTGAGCGCTGCAGTAGTATTAGGCCCACCCTCAATGCTCCCATTGGCTGAGACCCATAATGACGCCCATTTCAAGCCAGCACTGATCAACATCCCTCCTGTGACCCATGGCTGTTATATTCAGAGCCAGTGAGCACTTTCACAATAATCATGATTTTAAAAACTGTGATTAAAATAATTGCTGACGTTAATCAGTTAATGAGTTAACGAGATAATAACAGGTTAAGTTGCCCTAATAATTAGACTTTGATGACAAACTGATGTGATCTCCATGTTTCCTTTGTTGGACTGTGGGCGAGTGTCAGAACTGAATGTACTGAGTAACATGTGGAGTTTAAACATGTGTCAGTTCCAGTTTTAGAGCTCTAAAGTGCAGCTATCATGTTAGGAATATGTTAGGAATAGACAGGAACACTGAGCACACTGAGGTCAAATCTTTATTTTACCACTCGCTGCATTCTTGATGTTCATGAATTCAGCAGCTTCATGATTGTCTGCAGCATTAATCTCATATTTCCATTAAAGTGTTGAATTTGACTGTTTGATGTTCTTTATGATCTCTGGCACCAGTTCATCTGTAGGCTGAGCTCAGTCCATCCATTTAGTGAAATGATGTTTAAAGGTCTCCTTGTTCTGTGAGCGTGCACAGATCCTGAAGCAGAAAGCCTGGGTTACAGAGAAATGATCATCACTGTGATGATGCTCATCATCTCTGACTGGGATTTGAGGTTTTGTCAAAGCAGCAAAGAAAGCCTGGCTATGTTGGACTGGGTGTGGCAGCAGCTCCCAGTTTGAGTTCAGGAGACAGACACCCTCTCTACTTTGAAGATCAGCTTCAAACTTTCCTTTTTGATAAAGCTTATAGTTCGAGCTGGATCAGGTGACCCTGAACCATCCCTTAGTTATGCTGCTATAGGCTCAGGCTGTTGGTAGACTTCCCATGATGCTCTGCTTTCTTCTCCCCACTTTTCACTCCTGATGCTTTTATATGTCACTACTGCATGTCCTTAACTTTTGTCTCTCTGTTTTGTTCTTGTCTCTCTGAGCTCACCTCTTCTCTTTCCCCTCACCCTGCAACCAGTCATGGTAGATGCTCCTCCTGGAGCCTGTTTTCACTGGGAGGATCTTTGTGTCAAAGGGAGTTCTTCTTCCCACCATCACCAAGTGCTGCTCACAGTGGAGGCGGTCACCTTACACTGTTAAACAGCTTCAGATGACTGTTGTTGTCTGTTGGGTATTGTCACTTATAAATAAAGTTACAATGGATGGATAGATGTTATTGTGACAAAGAGAAAACAACTGTTGACAAACGGATTGTTGTTTTGTGTGTCTGCAGTCTGTCAGGCTGTCTGATCACAGAGGAAGGCTGTACTTCTCTGGCCTCACCTCTGAGCTCCAACCCCTCCCATCTGAGAGAGCTGGACCTGAGCTACAATCATCCAGGTCCCTCAGGAATGAAGCTGCTGTCGGCTGGACTGAAGGATCCAGGCTGGAGACTGGACACTCTCAGGTATGGAGAGAAAATCTGATAGAGGAGGAAGAGCTGGAAACATTTCCCGTGTCTATAACTCACTTCCTGTTTGTTTCCTGCAGATGACACATGAACAATCACACATGCAGGAATATTTTCAGGGACAGACACACTAGTCTAGCTGGATAGTTCATGGATATTTGTGTAGGGGTCTCCAAGGAGTCTGTTTGCAGGAACATTTAGGTCACAGGTGTACCTGATATAGATACCAGTGTACCTAATAAAGTGTCAGCTAACATTTGGAAATGGAAGCTTAAATAATGACAAACTGTACATTCACAGCTGAATTCACAATAAATTTGTTCTGAAGTGCACATTTTTCTGTTATTGTTCTCAAACAACAGAATGAGAATGAAATATTGATTCTAACAGGACCCATAAACAGCATTAGCTTAGCAGCATTAGCTTATCAGAGTTTCTATCATGGTCACAGAAATCTTTAGCAGAGAAAAGTGGCCTACTTAGCAATAGCTGCTCAAGTTGTATAAAGAAAGGGAAAACAGTATTAGCATTAACTGCTAATGGCAGCTTACTTAGCATAAACTGTTCACATCTTTATAATGCAAGGGAAAGGAGTCACTCATGGAAGCCTATTTAGCATTAACGTCTCACATCATTATAACACAAGAGAAAAGGGTATTAGCGTTAGCTACTAATGCTTATTCACCTCAAATTAGCTTTAGCTGCTAATGGTAGCCTACTTAGCATTAACTCCTCACTAATATAATGCTAATTCACATCAAATTAGCATTAGCTGCTCATATTGTTATAAGGAAAGAGAAAACGGTATTAGCATTAGCTACTAATAATTATTCAGCCCTAATTAGAATAAGCCTCTAAAAGCAGCCTACTTAGCATTAACTCCTCACATCGTTGTTACCCAACGGAAAAGAGTATTAGTATTAGCTACTATCATTTTTAATAAGTAAGAGAAAACAGTGTTAGCATTATTGAATAATGCTAATTCACACTAAATTAGAATTAGCTATTTACAAGAGCGTACTTAGAATTAGCCGCTCACATTGTTAAAAAGTAAGGGAAAACAGTATTAGTATTAGCACATAATGCTAATTCACGTCAAAGTAGCATTAGTTAATAATGGCAGCCTACTTAGCATTAACTGCTCACTAATATAATGCTAATTCACATCAAATTAGAATTAGCTGCTCACATTGTTAAAAGGGAAGGGAAAACAATATTAGCATTAGCTGCTAATAATTATTCACCTAATTAGAGTTAGCCCCTAATGGAAGCCTAGTTAGCATTAACTCCTGACATAGTTATAATGCAGGGGAAAAGGGTTACCATGATCAGATAATGCTAATTTACATCAAATTAACAATTGTTAATAATGGTAGACTTCATATCATTAGCTGCTGTCGTTCTTACAAAGCAAAGGAAAACAATATGAGCATTAGCTGCTAATGCTTTTTCATCTAAAATTAGCATTAGCCACTAATGGCAGCCTACTTAGCATTAACTCCTCACTAATATAATGCTAATTCACGTCAAATTAGCATTAGCTGCTAGCATCAGCCTACCTAGCACTAGTTGTTCACATTGTTAAAAGGGAAGAGAAAACGATATTAGCATTAGCTACTAATAATTATTCACCCCTAATTAGAATTAGCCGCTAATGGCAGTATACTTAGCATTAACTCCTCACATTGTTATAATGTAAGGGAAAAGAATTAGCATTATCTAATAATGTTGACCTTGGCCCACTGGAAAAGTTCAGAACTAAAGATTTAGGAGTGTTTCTCGATAGCTCTTTCTCATTTGAGAAACAAATGAATTCTGTTATTAAAACCAGCTGTAAGGTTTATATTGTTGATTGATGCTTAGAAATATTTACTCATATATGCTTAGAGTTGTATAATTGATTGCATGATGATAGAGGTTTGATCCTGAGTAGTCTGTAAAGACTCTGTGTGCCTTCCAGAGTGCTCTGGCATGCACACACCACTTGGGGCCATGAGAGAGGTCGTACCCTCTCTTACTGATTTATGGTGTAGGACAGGGGTCTCAAACTCAATTTAGCTGGGGGCCGCTGCAGGCAGAGTCTGGGTGAGGCTGGGCCACATTAGGTTTTCTACAAGAAAGGCATGGTTAAAAAATTCCAATCTTCTCAAATCTCTTTATTTTTATTTTTTAACACAAAATATGAAAAATGAATAAACAAATTAAGAATTAATAAGAAAATTAATCAATCTGTAATACATAAATAAAATAATAATAAGATATTTTTAGTCAGTGAACTTGTGTGTTTCTTTCAGTCTTCTATATCTGCTGTGTTTAGATTGAAATGTCTGTATTAACAGTTCTATAACCTTCTTCTGAACATGAGTGGAACACTGTAGAAAATGAACTGTTCTTCTGAACATGGCTTCTCTTGCCTACTCCTTGCTGCTAGAGACCTGGCAGCGTTTCCTCTCGCATAGCCGAGCCAGATTTGGCCTGAGGGAGGAAGCAGTTGCGACCCTCAGTATGTCTTGAAGATGATCATCCGTAAGTCTGGACCTGTACTTGGACTTATTGAAGTTCAAAGTGGAGAAGAGCTTTTGGCACAAGTATGTGCTACCAAAAAGGCACATGGTCCGCTTGAACATTCGGGAAAGCCGAGGGAAACTAGGGCTCAAGTCTCTCAAAAATTGTCCAAGCTTGTCTGCTTTTCCACTCACCTCCCTGAACTTTGATTTGAGTTCAGAGTTGCACTGCAGCTCAATGAGCTCCATTTGAAGCACAGAAGGGGCATCTTGCACATCAAAGGAGAAGGGGTCCGCAAAAATGTGAAAGGTGGCTCTGTGTGTCTTGAAGTCAGCAAATCTGTGATCAAATTCCTCCTGTAGCCTCAAAATGACATCAACATACTCGTCAGCACTGAATGGTGTGCCTGCATCCACGAGTGCCTTGCATGCTGGGAAATGGCAAAGGTTTGTCTGAGAGAGCTGAGCTTTCCAGAGCGCCAGTTTTGTGGAGAATGCTCTCACGTTGTCATAGGCAGCACTGACAAGTTGCCCCTGGCCTTGTAACGTCTTGTTCAGTACATTAAGCTCATGTGTCATATCAACAAGAAAAGCTGAGTCCATGAGCCATTTGGGATCAGTTAGCACAGGAACACTAACTCCATCCTTCTCCATGAAGGCTTCACTTCTGCTCTCAACTCAAAAAGTCTCTTTAATACATTTCCCCTGCTGAGCCAACGTACCTCAGTGAAGTCGAGCACATCCCCATATTCTGACTCCATTTCCTCTAAAAAAGCACAGAACCTTCGGTGCTTTAAGCCCCTGGATCTGATTTGGTTGATGCATTTCACAACAATAGACATCACATTGTCAAACTTCAGGCATTTGCTGCAAAGGACCTGCTGATGGATGATGCAGTGCAGAGCAATGGCCTCCTCCACGCCTTCCTCTTCCAGTTTGTTTTGTGCCACCAGTCCATGTTTCCTCCCTGTCATTGATGGCGCTCCATCTGTTGTTATTCCAACAAACCTCTTCCATGGCAAACCAACATTCTCAATGGCATCACACAGCTTGTAAATATCTGCTGAGCGGTGGTCTGGCCATGCATTGGAATTACTGTGAGCAGCTCCTCCATCACTTCAAAACTGTCATCAACACCACGGACATACATTGGGAGCTGGGCAGTGTCGGTGATGTCTGTGGTCTCATCAAGAGCGACTGAGTATACACTGAAACATTTGGCTTTCTCACACAGTTGGTCATAAATGTCACTTGACAGGTCAGAAATGCGATCTGCTGCGGTGTTGGCAGAAAGGCTGATGTTGCTAAACTGACCTTTCTTTCCCGGACAGACTATATTTGCAGCCTGCAATATGCACTTTTAGACAAATGCACCTTCTGTGAATGGCTTCCCTGCTTTAGCAATCATCTCACTAACCACGTGGCTCCGACTGCTGCATTATTCTCTTTGGTTGCTTTCTTGGAGAAATCTTGCTGCCTCAGTAGATCTGTTTTAAGACTGGCAACCCGGTTCGCTCTCTCGTCTCCCTGGTATTCTGCATCCAGCTCAGCATGTCTAGTTGTGTAATGACGCTTAAAATTGTATTCCTTGTGCAGCGCAACTTTCTCTGTGCAAATAAGACAGGTCGGGGTGCCCCTGTGCTCAACAAAGAAATATTGCATTTCCCACTTTTCCTGAAATTGTCGGTGCTCATCACCAACCTTTCTCTTCACCGCAGGCTTTGAAAAAGACATGTTTGGGGCTATGTGACATTTATAATTCTACTTGGTGTCACTGTCGCATTGAAGTTTCAATCAAGCGTTTAGCCGACGGACGGGGAACGTCTCAACGCGTAGAGAACGTCATTTCTGCTTCTTTTTCTTGCAACCGTAGCACGGCGATCGGCAGATAAAAAGCCGGTAGCAGTCTCCTTTGTTTTTACGCTCGATGTTCATGTCTTTCATGACGACACGAACACCGTGGCGTTTGCAGATGGTAGAAAGTGCAGGGATAGCGAGCGCAAAAAAGGCGACTGCTCACGGCGCCGGGCTGTTGTTACAGGAGAAAGAAGCGGAAATGACACCGTGACATATAACAAATAACATCAGCTGTTTCTGATGTTAGTTGTTTTGACTGCTTTTACATTATATTGAAATATATGTAATGTTCATGTTTGCTGCAATGCAAACGCAGTGATGCAAATAAAAACATGGAGCCACAAATTACGGTGCGACCCTATAATTAGTCCGGGTTACCGGGGACTGTTGTTGCCGATGAACAGGTGTCGCTATGTGACTGCAGACTAAATTGGGCTGCATTGAGTTCATGACTTTTCTTTTATCCCGCCGCCTACGCATCACTGTGAGAGTTAATATGAGATCTCTCTCTGTGGAAAAATAACTTTAAATCCCACTGACGTGTGTATAAATCTATATACGTATAATGTCCCGCTGGGCAGCAACTTAAAAAACAACTTTTTTTGAAGTGTTGTGAACGCAGCGCGCTGGGGCGAATGTCGGCGTTTGCCCAATAGAAAGGAGGAAGCCAGCCAGGCACAGGAAAGAATGAAACACTCCAGGGCAACGCTGCTGGAACTTTGACTCATTGAGAAATGTTTCCCTGCTTGCATCAAGCCCGGCTGGTGTCCCCTGAGATCCATATCCCACCCTGATTGGTGGGTTAATTCAGCTCCGCCCACAACACTGTAAAGTGTCATACATTATCAAACTAACATTACATTTTCATATTAAGGTGGGGCCAAAAACTATCGTCCTGCGGGCCGCAATTGGCCCACGGGCCGCGAGTTTGAGACCCCTGGTGTAGGAGGACACCTGCTCTGTGTCTGGTTAAGTATAAGAGCCCTTTGTTAGGGGGACCGCTGGACTCTTAGCACCAGCTTTGGGGTCACAGGGTCACATCTGGAACACACACACACACAGACACACACACACACAGACACACACACACACACACATACACACACACACACACACACACACACACACACAGACACACAGACACACACACACACACATACACACACACACACACACACACAGACACACACACACACACACACAGACACACACACACACACATACACACACACACACACACACACAGACACACACACACACACACACATACACACACACACACACACACACACACACACAGACACACACACACAGACACACACACACACACACACACACACACACACACACACACTATGCACAGACTGGTACTCTTTGTTCATACCTGTGTAAGACGTCATAATGAACTTGTGCATATTCATGTAAGCTCAATAAAGAGCAGTGTTACGAGGGAGCAGACGAGAGCGACTGAGGTCAAGTGAAGGAACGGCGCTGTCACAGTTCTCTCCCTCATCAATTGTCTGCTTCCAGCGGTGGGTCTGTGCTAGACGACCCATCACCAGCTTTTTCCACTGGTTACCAGTACGTGGTAGAATCCACTTCCAGATCTGGTTGTCTTTAAATCTGTGAATGGATTGGCTCCATCTTATCTCTCTTTAACAAAAGAATCCAAGTGGAGCCCTCAGGTCTGCAGATAAGCAGCTTCTGACCAGAACTAGACGTAAAAACAGAGGTGAGCTTTATCGATGGCTGCAGCCAAACTCTGGAACAGTCGCCCTTCACATCAGGTCGTCACCAACACTGGACATTTTTAAAAGCCGGTTGGAAACACATTTGTACTCTGTAGCTTTCAATCCTGACCAGTCTTTATAGTCATTACTGTGTATGTTTCCTATTTTCTCTCTACTCTGTGCAGCACTTTGGCTCAAGCTGTTTTTAAATGTGCTGATAAATAAATGTAGATTTCTTTGAATAAAACAGTGGAGCCGAGCTTTGAGCTCAGTGTGTAACAGTGTGTGTGTGAGAGCCATGTAATGTCCATGTGTGCATGCTGACTGTGCTGCTCTGACCCCCCTCCTCCTTTCAGGGTGGAGCCTGCTGGAGTCCGATGGTTGAGACCAGGTCTGAGGAAGTGTAAGTGTGTTTTTAATGGGATTCATGAAAACAAAGCAGCACACATTCAACCATCTTCATCATGTCAGGAGTCATCATCAAAGTGTCAATCAATGAACAGATGATGGATCAATAACTGCAGCTGGATTGTGTTTGTTCTCTCCATCAGATTCCTGTCAACTCACAATCGACACAAACACAGTGAACACAAAGCTCCAACTGTCTGACAACAACAGGAAGGTGACACATGTGGAGGAGGTTCAGTCATATCCTGATCATCCAGACAGATTTGATGTTTATGAACAGCTGCTGTGTAGAAATGGTCTGACTGGTCGCTGTTACTGGGAGGTCGAGTGGAGAGGAAACGTTGATATATCAGTGAGTTACAGAAGCATCAGAAGGAAAGGAGACAGTAATGACTGTTTGTTTGGACTCAATGATCAGTCCTGGAGTCTGATCTGCTCTGATGATGGTCCTCAGTCTGTCTGTCACAATAACAGCTACACATCCATCTCCTCCTCCTCCTCCTCCTCCTCCTCTGTCTCTAACAGAGCAGCAGTGTATGTGGACTGTCCTGCTGGCACTCTGTCCTTCTACAGAGTCTCCTCTGACACTCTGATCCACCTCCACACCTTCAACACCACATTCACTCAAACTCTTTATCCTGGGTTTGGGTTCTGGTCTCGTGGTGGCTCAGTGTCCCTGTGCTGAGTGGAGTGTAAAGAGTGTCTCCTGTTACAGAAACACTCTGACTGTTGAACAGATAGTTCAGTCTGTACATGTCTGTCTCTTTCACTCACAAACACGTTTTCAGATTCATGGATTCAATCAGTTGATGTTTGAAACTCTTCTAAATGATTCCTTGTAAACTTCTTCAGTCACAAACAAACAGGAAGTGATGTCACATGTGTTCCTGTCCACACAGCAGAATGAGTCTATTGCTGACAGTGATGTACAAACAGAGTGAGCATTTCTGAGGCCCAAAATAAACTGAGTAGTTCACTGAATGAACAATGGACTGTGAGCTCAGTTCCTTCATCATTAGTATGGATTATATATGTATATGTATTATATTAGTATCATATATATCAGGTGCTGCTGCTTTCAGTCATTGTGCAAATGTGCTGTTTGTAAGGTTGTAAAGCTGCAGTCAGCTGAGACTGAAGAAGTCACCTGATCAGTGAGCAAACGTTTCTGAAAACGTCCAGATGAACAGAATCAACCTTTTGGGATCAGCCAGCAATGCAGCATCATTGTTGTTCAGCTTCAGAGGTTTGCAGGAATGAACTGATGACCAGAAACAGCTGCAAAGTCCAAGAAAATACCAGCTGGAGTTCAGCTGCATTTGAAGAAGTCAAAGAAAAGTAAGGATGGCAAAGGGCGACGTTTTCTTCCAAAGAGCTGCAAACATGGTCGACGCCTCATTAGAAGAATCATCTGGACGTTTGTGAGGAACTCTAACCAAGAAAGCAACGTCACACAGATCCAACAGACAGTTTCCATGACTGCAAGTGTTGAGTGGAAAAATGCTACATTGCATTATTGCATCCTCTCACCACAGGAGGCGCTGTTGGCACCACTGATTGCTGATCAGCTGTTCTCTGATGATCTGATTGATACTGTGAATAACGGGACTCACTGAACTCTGTGACACAGTGAAGATTACAGAGTTTAACTTCACCCTTTAAGACTGACCACAGAACCAAGTCCGCCAGAGCTTTTGTTATATTTTTACATGCTGTGGAGCCATTTGTGGGAGCATTTCAAGTTGCTATACATCAATACAACTGTTATAGCCCTAATTTTAATAATATGTATGCATTAAGTCCATAGTAACTACATAAATTGCAAAAAAAACCCTCTGCTCATCCATCTCTGTGTGTATCAGGATACATTTGGTTCATAATACACAGAAAAATCAGAGTTATTACCTGTAATAAATGTGAAAGATTCCTGCAGTGATAACCAGGCAGGACTGAAACACATCCAAGCTGTCACCACGGTAACAGCACCGCCCATCCACAGGTGAGGGGAGGAGCAAAAAGAGGGACTTTCACCATTTTATACTAAAAACACTCAACTAATGTTTCTAATATGAAACAAATAAGCCCACATTAATGTGAGCGTTTATTAAATAATAATAATGATGATTTACATATCCAGGTGGATGACTGGATATGTAAATATTATAATAATATAAATAAATATTATTATTTAACCTAACCTAACCCTAACCCTAACCTCCTAACCCTGCTGGACACACATGACCCACACTAGGCTGCCTTCATCCATCCTTTCCTCCTTTACTGAGACTCTGAATCAGCATGTACAGTGGGGCAAAAAAAACTTTTCTGAATCTCGGGCAGATGAACTTCCCTGAAGTGTTTCCAGCTGGGCGTCGAGTGTTTGACCGACGCATGAAACGACACGTTTGTGAGTATTTGTGAGTATTTATCACACGGCGTGCTGCGGGGAAAAGCCTGAGAAATCCCAGAGAAGCTTCCTTCCTGCCAGTATATGAGCCCACCAACAGAGACAGGACCAGTTCATCCTCCATCACTTACTGTGTGCACACGTAGCAAATGTTAAAGTTTCAGTTCAAATGGTGGTTTTGTTTGCAGGGACTGTGAGTGGATGGAGATCCTGGTCCTCCTCAGCTGTGAGTTCTTCCTCTGTCATGAGAACCTCAGGGGGAGAACATGTGCTCACTCTCAGCTGCTTTAACAGGAAACAAGCTCTTTTAGATCAAAGCTGAGAAACTGTTTGTAACAGCGAACTCTGTCACCTTTCTCTCCTCAGCCTGCTGCTGGACAGGCCCATGAAGCTCTGCTGTAAAGGCTTCCATGTCCCAGGCTTCACCTTTACCTGCTGACCAACGGGAGGCGTGGCCAAAACAGCGATGGGGAGTGGAGCAGCAGGTAGCAGAGGTGAGCCTCTTGTATGCAGCCTGTTATCTGTGGGACCAGGGAGGACGTGACAGCAGATGTTGCTGATTCAACATCTGTGTGACAGCTGGAGCAGCACAGTCTGCAGGAAACATCTGTGCATGTAGGAGACACCAAGGTTTACATGGTGGAAGCAGACGACTGACTCAAGCAGCCTCACATCACAGGCTGCTGGCTACAAGCACATGACCACAGTGACTGGTTTCACTGGTGTCTGTCCCAGTCTGTGGCAGAGATACAGGAAGTCACAGACAGCCTGCACACAGCGTTTCCTCTGGAGTGTGTTTCACACCCTGTTTGTGTTTCTCACTAACATGTTGTAGTTCTTCCTGCACACAGCAGCACTTTGATCATTTCTCCTGCTTTTCTTCCTTTTCTAGCTTTTATACACTGACAGTAACACAAAACTCCAAAGTCATCATTTGAGGAGCTTCTTAAGAGTTTCTGTGAGTTTAGTGAAGTCAGCCTCTCAACAATAAGTGTGTGTGTGTTGATTATCTAATGTTCAGAGAGGACTGCACTGATGTAGCATCCAGGTGAGCAGCTTATGAGCCAACAGGGGAAATTTAGCTGTATTATTGTTGTTTAAATGTAATAATTTATGATTTCATGTTCCAATATTTCACTTTTCCAAACGTTTTGTTATCATTTGGTCTGAAAACCATGACAAACAGCAGTGTTACAGTTGTTAGCATTAGCTGCTATAGAGCACTCAGTCACTGTATTGGTGTTAGCGACATGAACATATCTGAGCTAACTGTGTGTTCCAGATGTGCAGCAAACCCAACTGTCCCTGTGTTTTCCTGCTGTAGACATTATCCCCATGATGCTGACGTCCTCTGGTGGGACGAGCTCACACGTTTATGGATTCAGATGCTAACTGGACCAGACTGGTGTCAACCTTGGTGCTATAGAAGCAAATCAAAGAAGAACCAGTTGAACCTGAGCTGTCTGTAGTGGTGACACCAACACCATGTCACCTGCACATGCTGACCCAGGGTCAGTGTTGAACCTATAAGCTGTGTCCTCACAGTTCAATATGTCCTCACTGCACAGGTCAATGACATCAGAGCTGTAATGTTGTTCCCGTCTCACTAAAACTTCTGGCATAAGGTGACTTTTCTGGGTGATTCCTACTCCAGGGTCACCAGTTTGAATCCCTCTGTTACTGCTGGGAACGTGCTGCTAAAGTGCCCTTGAGCAAGGCCACGTCCAGCTTATGAAGCCAACCCTGGGCTCTGCTTGCTGGCAGTGACAGAGTAGATGAAACAGCTCAGTGGATGCTAACTCACAGCTAACTCTGTCATGGATAAGTGAAACAAAGCTGACTGACCCACAGCTGCACACAAACACCTCCAACACCTACAGGTCAGCAGGTCCACTGCTGTCTCTGATGGGCCCAAACTTTGCTTGTTCAGCGTTTGCTGCTGCTGACTTTGAAAATCACACCAAACAATGGAATCAAATATATCGACTCAGCTTAGACTACAGAGAAGCTCGGCACTGCTCACAAAACTCAAACACAAAAGGCTTTTTAAAGACAACAATCACTTTGACAGACACACAAACACGACTGAGTACAGAGCAGCTGCTGGTTTGAAGCCACAGAAATGTTCAAATGTTTAAACACACTGCAGCGTTGCAGCCGTGATGCATTTGTGCTGCTAAGGCCACACACATCAGCTGCCTTACATTTTAGCACCAGTTCATCTCTGACCATGGCAGCACAGTCTTTCCAGTACAGTGATGTTGGTGGGGACAGTGGGGACTGATTGTTCATTGGCTGTAAGCCGGTCACATGGACGTTTAACTGGTGCTTTGATTGCTCTGTAGTCTGTTGTGCCTGTGAGCTGCTCCTAAAATGAGACAGATTATAATTGTCACCATTCTGTTAATGACTCTTATTATGTGCGCTCTCCTCCACTGTCACACTAAACACATTAAACCTTTATTTTGGTGTAAAGTCAGGATTTATTGGCTCTTCTTAAAAGCGTCATGAAGTGCAAAACTCAGCAAACATTATACAAAAGTAGATTTAGAAGCTGAACTGAAAACATTTAAAGTGACAGTCAGCACAAATCCAGCTGACATCTCCATCCAACCCAAGTCTTCATTTAAAGTCATTATAACTGTGACACACGTTTGTTACAGTATTAATCCTGCCTGATGCTGCAGGGCCAACATCATGAAACAGGCTCAGCATTTATTTCCATTATGAAACTTTATCATTAAAAACAAACCATTGTTCTGCAGTCGTCCCAGGACTGTCGGTCAAACGTTCTCTCCACATGTTTAAGGCTGAGCTCACTTTATCGTCTGCCTGAAGGAGGGAAGCAGATGTTACTAAACATCACAATAAAACATATGAAATGGGTGCACATGAGGAACGTCTGCACTGTTAAAGCCATGCAAACATCTTCACACATGAAGCAGCAACACCTCTCAGTTTAGCAGCAGCTGGTAAAAGCCACAGTGATCCTGGAGCCTCCCTGAAGGACTCGTTCATCAGTAACTGTCAGGAGGACGATTAAACCTTCTGCACACGTCCTGTAGTTACACACTCGGGAGGAAAGACGACGTCCTCGCTCTGCAACATGATCTGTGTTTCATCCAGGACGCTCAAACACAGACTGGTTTCCAAATATTAGACGCACTGGTTCTTCATGCGTTTCTACCTGAGCACTCAGAGTCATTTCTACAACAGGCCTCCTTCACCTGCTGGTGCCTCTGTTTCTGTGTTTGGCTGTTTCCATCAGTGCCTGATGTTTGTGATCTTTGATCTGTTCTGAAGTCTCTCTTTGTAACACAAATGTTGTTTGGCTTCTTTTGCAAACAAGGCAAAAGAACTTTAATGGATTCATTTGCTGATCTTACTTTTCTGATGCAAAGCCGTCCTTTCAACGCTTTAGAAAGAAAACCAAACAATGTTTTTAAAACTTTCCCAAAATGTAAAAGCTATTAAAACCATAAACTTCTGCTCCTTGATCATGTGATTCTTCTTCTAGACTGTCTGTAATTGTTATTGCTGATTGTCAATAAAGTTGTTTTTTATAAGTTATGTTGTAAAGGAAGCTTGTGGCGAGGGAGGAGGGGCGACTAAAAGCAGGTTCATATAGTGGGAAAGTCCTCAGGTCATGTGAGGATATTTACTGATGCGTCAACACTGTCAGATAAAAGAACGGCTGCTGCATTTGTTCTCCCACAAATAAGTTTGGTGATGAGTAAAAGAATTACAGATGATGTGGCAGTTTATACTGGGAGCTGGTAGTGATGTTACTGGCTTGAACTGGGTGGAGGACGCACTAATATGCAGGTATGTGGTTTGCTGGGACTCTAGCAGCGTGCTAGTGAGCACAGGTGATATGTCTTCAGACTCTAGGCAACATATTGTTTTTGATATACTTCATTTACTGTATAGAATCAAACACAGAGGGATAGAAGTGGATTTCTTATGGCTCCCTGTGAATATCGGTGTTGATGCAATGAACAGGACGATAAGTTTAAAAAGGTGCAGCAAGAAGAAGTCGTGCAGGTTTGACTATAAAATACAGTGAAAGTGAGGTGAAGAGTATAATGAAGGTAAAGATGAAGGACGAGTGGCAGGCACACTGGGACAGAGACGGGAAAGGCAGATATTATTATACAGAAAACAGTCGTGTAGAAGAAGCTGCAGCAGAGACCAGGATGGAATCTGGAGAGTCAGAGTTGGTCACACAGGCTTGAATAGCACACTTAAAAAGGTAAACATGACACAGGAAGTGTGACTTCTGTGGACCAGAGGAGACGTTTGACGGGTTGTTAGCGTCGTCAGGATGCTGGATGGAAACGCTGTGCCTGATAGGATGATTACAGGCTGGACTTTGTCTTCCTGTTACAGATGGATCCAGGCCCTGGATGACTGCTGGACACACATGACCCACACTAGGCTGCCTTCATCCATCCTTTCCTCCTTCACTGAGACTCAGAGTCAGCATGTATGTATTTATCAGTGATTTGAATCCTTTCATTACAGAGTGAAGTTAAAGTAGACGTGTGAACACACTAATAAACACAAAGGGACACAACTACTACTCCATGATGGAAAGCTGAAGTATTACACAGCTTTATGAACCTCCTGTTATCCTGGTAGACGAGTACAGCAATAAATCTTTTACTTGAACATCTTCTGGCTCCAATAAGCTTTGAAATGTGACCATGAAGTTAGAGACACACTGACTGAAACCCACAGCTGTGACTGTGGATCACATCCACACACAGTGTAGCTGCTGTCTCTGTGTGAGGTCTGTGTATATATGTACATATTTATGCTTATATTCATATTCTCTTATTCCCCTTTATTTGATATCCTAATTCTGTGCTGTGTAAAAGTTTGTCGGTGTTCTGCTGCTACAAACTGGATTTCCTGGAGGATAAACATGAGGGATTCATAAAGTTCTATCTCTCTGTTAAAATCCCCCAAAATCAATGAAATGTGAATTTCAGGCAGACGTGTTTTTAAAAGAGTCTCTTTAATGGAAAAATGTGTTTTTAAAACCAGCCAATAGGAGCGTCTGTGGATATCAGCTGAGGCTGAACTCAGGAACACCATCACATATAAATACACAGAATTAAATCACTAGATAAAAGACGTCATTAAATAAGGATCAAATCAACATGTCAGAGGTCAAAGGTCAGTCAGAAGAGGTGTGGTTAAACACTGGCAGTGCAGTGACCTAATGCAGTTTGGTTACCGCCACGGGAAAAGCCCCGCCCCCTCTGAGCCTCCGCTGTGTCCTCAGCACATCCAGGAGCAGCAGGTCAGAGGGGGCGGGGCCATGTCAGGACTTATTTTAAGTAAAATTTAAAGTGGAGCGACGGCAGGAGTCACACAGCAGTAACCAGCTCTGTCTGCCAGGGTCAAAGGTCAAGCAAGTCCTGCAGCTGACCCACACACAGACTTACACTGATCCACAGAGAGTGATGAATCCATACATCACTCGGCTGGAGGAAGCTGGGGTTCCACACCGTCCAATCAGAAACCAGTGTTGACGCTGAGACCCGTCTCTGTAACAGGAAGTCCATGAACAGGCAGACCCTCTGCAGCAGGCTGACCTGTGACCTCTGAGACAGAGGGAGGAGTTTGTGTCAGCAGGGGGCGCTGCAGCATCGCCTGAGAGCTTTAAGAACAACAGCAATAAACAGGAAGTGAAAGTCACACTTCTGTTGGTGTGCGTTATCAGCAGACCCCACCCTCTGCAGGAAGCTGAGATAAGAAGCAGCCAATCACAGAGCAGAGAGCATGTGACTTCCTGTTCCTGCTGTTACTGTGACAACAGCTCCTGGGACAGAGAGCAGCTTTCTAAAGAGGAAAGATGTTGCTGTCACCCCCGGGTGTCATGTGACCCGCCTGATGTACCGATTTAAGACTGTAAGAACAATAATAACAACATGTTTTAGTCAGGTGATCCATGCAGAGCAGATCCATGTGACCAAACACAGCTGGATCACATGTTTCCTCTCCTGGAAACAGAAAGCCTTCATGTATAAAGGCTCATGTACCCACTGAGCCCTGCTCTCAGATCTGTGAGGCTTTAACAAACAACAGTTTAAAGTCATGTTTAGCATCTTCTGTCAGTGTGGAAGGTCACACACTTTCCTGAGTGTTGAACCCTGAACTACTAGCTGTTCATGTCAGCCTGGACATAAATACAGACCTGCCTGCTGTCATAGACCCCAGCACTCACATGTTACTTATAAGTGACTCATATGTATGCATGTATATATTGTGTATATTGTGCTATTTCTTACTTAGTGTGTTGTGTCTTTGTTCCTGTTTGTGCTGCAGCACTGTAACCTAAATAATTTCCCCTGGGGATCAAAAAAGTATTCTGATTGTGATTAAATGAAAGCAGTCAGAGCAGAGGACGGTGATGTAAGGAATGGGATTTTAATCAGCCAGTCTCCTTTAACTCTCAGCATCACAAAGTAATGTGGTAACATCTGGACTGATGTGTTTACTGTCAGCTAGTTTAAACGCTGTAGGCTGCAGCCGCTGCTCTAACACTATAACTGTAACAGGGCTCAGTGCTGCTTCTAACAGTCTGAGCTGCTTCAGGCTTTATTTGTGAGGAGCACAGCAGCTTACAAACACGTGGCTGGGCCTGGACCCAAAGGAGTGTTTGTTAAAGCCTGCAGTGAATCCAGCAGCAGAATGATGGAAATGCAACACAGCAATGATGAAGAGGAGCAGCATTAAAGACAAAGTCCAGTTCATACAGTTAGGTCCATAAATCAAATAAGGGAAAATAAAATGTTGGTTGGATGCACCTGTCTGCAGCCTTAATGCTCTCTGGTCGCTATGGTAACGCGTAAACATTTCTTTCAAAATAAGACACACGACTACAACACGGGAAAGACCCAGGGAAACGAAGTTAACGATAAAAACCCTGAAAACCATTGTTGGATTTATATTTTATCATTGTCATTGTTATTGGGGAATATCTAACCATATATGCTCAGAGGTGTAGAACCAATTGTGTAATGATAGTAGTCTTTAAAGACTTTGTGTGACTCCAGAGTGTTCTGGCATTCACACCCACGTCCTGGGATCATGGGAGAGGTGCTACCTTCTTATTGTTTTGTGGTAGGATGTCTGTTTTAGTCTAAGTGCCTTTTGTTTAGATGAACTGCTGGACTTCCAGACCAGCAGGTTTAGGGAAGTCGTTTATGGGGTCACACTCTGACTCCACACACACACACACACACACACACACACACACACACACACACACACACACACACACACACACACCTACATAACATACAGACTGGTACCTTTGTTCACGTGTATGTTAATGAACCTATGTATATTCATGTAACCTCAATAAAAGAACAGTGTTACGAGGGAACGGACGAGAGCGACTGTGGTCAAGCGAAGGAACGGCATTGGTCCAGTTCTCTCCCGTGCACGAGAAACATAAAGAACTACTCGTGTCTTGGGTGAACCCATTGTGAGATCTAGCCCCACGCTATCATGTGATTTCCTGTGATCAAATGTCCCAGGATGTGAGTGGGCGTTAAGACGTCCATGTCCCTCTTCAAACAACTTAAAGAAGTCCAGACGCTTTTCTTTCCAAGCTCCTTCGACAACATCATTCATAGAACAACTTCCAGCTTCTTTTGCTCGGCTACAGTTTGGATGGATTTGCATTTAAAGATGCAACAAGACTAAAATGGTTAGGGTCAGGAGGTCAAAGGTCAGAGCTCCTGTGGGTCTGAGGGCGGCCTCACGCTGGAGAAGGATGAAGGAGTCTGACCTGAGCCAGTGTTTGACATGAACACATCAGCACTGCTGTCAGTGAGCCTAACGACAGCCGTTAGCATCATTTCAGTGTTTCAGTCATAAAAACACTTCCTGTCACTGTGGTGGTTACAGTGACATCATGCAGTTTGTGCTTTGACCTCCAGAGGGCGACAAATCAGCACAGACAGAGAGCTCCAGTCAAACTTTGCTGGCATCAGGAATAATTCTTCAAATATAATCATCAGTGTTTGAGCAGTTATGATATCAGGGACAATCTAGACATGTGTGACAATACTGAACATGTCACATGACACACCTCAAACATCATGTGATCCACTCTCAGTCTGCACTTTCATTCATGACTTCAACAGGTTGAAATGAGCTTTGAAGAAACATTCAGTGAAATAAATCTTTCATGGATTCATGTGAGCAGCAGATGAACTTTGTACCAACAACATCTTCAATAACAGAGTCTGAATGAAGCTCAGGTGTTGATGCTGCTCCCTGATTGGACGCTTGGTTTCAGCTCTGCTCTCAGTCTTTACTGCACAGGTGAAGGTAGAAAGTGTGACTGGATCTATAGACTGGAAACAGAGAAACATGCTG
The DNA here is from genome assembly GCF_965226115.1 of Aulonocara stuartgranti. Lineage (NCBI taxonomy): Eukaryota > Metazoa > Chordata > Actinopteri > Cichliformes > Cichlidae > Aulonocara > Aulonocara stuartgranti. Next base: position 5,899,082 of record NC_138941.1, read on the forward strand.
AACATTTGAAGCTTTGCAGCAGAAATGTTCATGTTACAAATACAGCAGAGCTGATCTGGGATCAGTGTGTTCACACCTGCAGCTACAACAAGGTTTCATGTCTCCACACGTCAGCATGTGAACTTTACTCTGACTCAGTCTGAGCAGTCAGACGGCATATTTTTAAAGTTAACACATCAGCACACACAGAGCTGAGCCCCTCCCACCTGTGCTGAGTTTCAGGTGGAGCCCCGCCTCCTTCCAGGAAGCAGCTCACCTGTGTGTCCGTGTTTAGTGTCCAGGTGTGGAGTGGAGCTTGTTGTTGGTGTGTGAAGAAACTGTAAGTTTGCTTTGTTTCCTCCTTTAACAGTTTGTCTTTAGGAACTTTACTGTTTGTTCAGCTCGTGTTTGATTTCTTCACACAACAAACTGTGTGTGTTTGTATTTCCGGTCTCTCCATTAAAGTCAGTGTGTAATGTTTCCTGGCTAACATCAGCTGTGTGCAGCTTAGTTCAGCACAAATCTGCCGCTCCATAGTTCACGGTAACGGACTCACAGCTGGACCAACGAGGCCGAGTGTGTCCGCCACTCTGAGCTACGTTCGTGTTTGTGTACTTGTAGTTTGTACTTTGAGTTCACTCAGAGCCCACAGAGGACGCAGCGTACGTGATGACGTCACAGCCCTTTACCTCCTTTACTGTCACTGTGATTAATATTTACACACGAGACACCTGCAGAGCTCTGACGCTAAGCTAGCACACAGCATGCTAACGCTAAGCTAACCTAGAACCCAGAGTGAGTTAAAGCTGAGTAAACACTGACCCCAGACCAGCACCGTGATAAAGTGAGCTGCTGCTGCTGAACTTGAACAGGTAACAAAGTGATGAGCAGTCAGGCTGCAGGTTTCTACCTGTTCATGTTTCTACAGTAGAATCACTTTGAAGTGTCTTTGTGCTGTTTCATCTTTGATTTGTGTTCATAAACACTCAGAGAAACATCACGTGACCTCATCAGGATCTGTGTTGGTGTGTGGGGCTGTACCTCAGCTTTATGTTGTTACATGCTCATTTGTTCATTTTACACAGTAACATCAAAGTAATGTTATGAGGAGTAATGAAGTAACGTACTCCATTACTTTTAATTAAAGTGTTCTGTGTAATATGTGTAATAATGACTGTTTTGAGTAATGACCAACACTGATCACAACAAAGAGGAAATGCCTCCAACATGCACAAACATTTGAGCCACAACATGCAGTTAATGTGCACAAATGTCTTTGATATGCTGCTCAGTGATGGTGGTGACTGTCAGAGCAGAGCTACTGAGAATCAATAAGTAATATCAATGATGGGATCAGAATCACTAAATTCTTCTCATCCCTGTCAGTATCATACATGTGCTGTATAATGTGATAAATGTAGAGGTGCTGGCTGTTCTCTCACTCTGCTGTTTAGCTGTAAAGGACGCCTCCCTGCCTTTGTCTCATTCATGACCTTTAATAGTCTCTTCTAACATGCAGAGATCTGTATGATCTGTTTCATAGAGTCTAACCAGCCTGTACAGGTAACAACAACAGTCACTGCATCACTGACACACAAACGTCATCTCTGTCAATAACAACATTCATACATGGAATAAAAACACATCAGTGGATCATTGCTGGAGCTGATGTTTGTGCTCCTGGTGCAAAGGCTCTCAGTTTCCTCCTTGAAATAACATCAGTGGTGGGTCAGCGACATGCTTTCTTTCCCTCTCAGGTTTAAATATCTGGGACTCTCCACCGTTTGGTTTTAGAGCTGAAGAAGCTTCTCAGATGAAACGTCTTCCAGAAACTTAAAGACGTCTCTTTTCTCTCCAAGCTCCTTAGATCACATGACCTGGATGACTGAACCTACAGACATATTGACCTGGTTTCATGGTCACATGACAGGTCAGAGGTCAGCGACTGTAACTCAGTTCCTCCTGTTAATGTGAACTCACTGAGTGTTTGTGGTTTACCTCTCAGACTGACTGAAGATGATGATGGAGGAAGAGGAGGACAGAGCAGAGTCTGCAGGGTCCAGCTGTCCGTCTGTGAGGAGTGACCGGTCCAAAGGTCATAATCCAGACTTCAGTGGTGAACCTGGAGCAACGAGGTCAGAGAGCTGAACTCACTGAGTAACAGAAATAATTCTGCACTGACATTATAATCAGTGTTGACTCTGGTTGATTGTCTGACTGTGTTTGTGAGCTGAGAGGAAATGAAAATGAGTTTGTAACAAAAATCAGTTTTGTCCAGTTTTCCTGTAAAAAGCTGAACTCTAATCTAAGAGGATGTTACTGACAGGAAACAGCTGCATTATCTGCAGTCTGTGTGATCACCAGAGATGGGCAGTAACGCGTTACTTGTAACGCGTTACTGTAATCCGATTACTTTTTTCAAGTAACTAGTAAAGTAAGGGATTACTATTGCAAAAACGGTAATTAGATTACCGTTACTTTCCCGTAGGAACGCTGCGTTACTGCGTTACTAAAACCGTGATTTTTTTGCGAGAATGTCTCACGACAGTGACGTAAGCGAGTGCGACGTTTGTGACAACAGCTGTGTGCAGATCAACAATGGATCACATATCGAGTGCAGAGAGAGTATGAGTGTGCAGCGTTTAAAGCGTGGAAGTACTGACCTTACTTTGAGTTTGATTCCATAAAAAGTGACAAAAACATTAGTGTCCGCTGTGCGTGGGAAGAAAACTTCTTTTTACAGTGAAAAAACCCCTAAACTTCCAACAAGCACCGAGTAGCTACGACGTAATGGGAAACTCACAGAGAAACTCGCGGATTCTTCCACTGACCGCGGCACACCTGCACCAGGGTAAACCTCCGCCTACGCCACTCCTGCTGTACAGGTGAAAATAGAGCAACAGGACCGCTGAGTCTTTGACTTTATTTATTTTCTGCTGTGTTTTACTTGCATCTATTTGAAAGACTGAGTGTAAACACAAAAAAAAATATATATTTTATGTGCTGGAATGTGCAGAAAATAGGTTTAAATGTTAAACTAATTCCAGTCAGAGAATGTTGCAGATAATTAAATTAATAATTAAATTTTTGCTTGATGCATAAAGTTAAAAGATTAAAATTAATAAAACTATAAAAGTTTTAAAAAGAGACTTTTCCATTTGATTACATTTTGTATGATGGATTATGCAGAAAAAGTAGAATTGGGCTGAAAGATCTATCGCTTTATCACCTATTCAGGTTGTAAATCGTGTTTTTAAAAAGTAACTAAGTAACTAAGTAATTAATTACTTTTGAAAATAAGTAATCAGTAAAGTAACGGGATTACTTTTTGGGGGAAGTAATCAGTAATTAGTTACTGATTACTTTTTTCAAGTAACTTGACCAACACTGGTGATCACAGCTGCTTCAATCATGTTTGTGTCTGCAGAGGTCAGAGGTCACAGTCTGCAGGGTCCAGCTGTCCGTCTGTGAGGAGTGACCGGTCCAAAGGTGACCCTCCAGCCTTCAGTGGTGAACCTGGAGCAACGAGGTCAGAGAGCTGTGATGACTCCTTTACATGTTTGTGTTTCCTGGATAAATATGACCTGAAACATCCTCAGATTGTTACAAAGATTCATTAAAAAGAAAACAATGAAAGAGAAAAGATCCAAATGTTCGACTTGGTCATTTGCTGTTTGAGGACAGTGATGCTCATATCTGTGGGGAAAGTGTGACCTGAGTGGGTTCATGTTTGTCTTTAAAGAACAGAGCTGCTCTGATTCTCTTTGTGTCTGATCTGTTAAACAGTCTGAGAGGTCACACAGAGACCCAGCAGCTAAAGCCTGGATCATACTGGCTGCTGTTACTCCATCAGGACAACACTGAACCACAGTGGTGTGGATGTAGTGGATAAATCCCACCATACTGATGCTCAGAGTTAACCACAGGGAACAAAACCAGATGTTACCTTCAGATTGTGACCTTTGGAGTGGACGATGCAGATTTCAATAGAGAATAAATGTTGTTGTTTTTCAGCTGTGAAGAAAGAATCTAATTTTCTGAACTGAAGAATTTATGATGCTGGAAACGACATGGAGACTATAACACAACATTTCCACTCTGTTCATAGAATGAATGTAAAACTGTCAGACATTCATTAAATATGCAAAATGTCTACAGAAGCATCAGAGGGTCAGACGTGAAGCACTCAGTGATTTTGATCAAATGACTCATCAGTTATTGATCTGTACTACACTGATCTACCACGTTAGTAAAGCTGGTGTTCTGGTGGTGGAGGGAGACTCGGATCATGTTCTGGTTTTGGAGCAGTGATCTGCTGATGGTTCAGTTTGATGAGCTTCTTCAAAATCATCCCTGACATCACCACTGAAAGGACGTCCATGAAAACAGACTGAAAATTACTGATATGTTCACAATCTGAGAGTTTAAAACTTGACAGACTTGATTCAGATGAAGTTATTTGAGCAGAAACTCCTGGATCTTTATCCTGTGTTGATCTAATCCTTCATGGTTCCTCCACAGAGTGGAGCAGCAGAGCTCAGAGGTTCCCAGTGGTCAGTCTGCCCAGCAGCATCAAACACAGCTGGACTCCATATTTATGGTCTGTACATGTACAACAACTACTGTTACATCTGTTCTGTTCACAGTCATCTCCATGCTGCTCTTTGTAGACCAGTGGATCGTCAGTGTGTCCAACATGGATCTGATGTTTGGCTCCATGATTTCAGTCTGATTGGCTCATTCATAAATATTCTGTTCCAGCTGCTGGAGGACAACATCATCACTTTTGTGAAGAACGAGCTGAAGAAGATCCAGAAGGTTCTGAGTCCAGATTACCCAGAATGCTTAGAGAGTCAGAGGAGCAGCAGCAGAGAGGCGTTTGTGAAGATCACAGTGGACTTCCTGAGGAGAATGAAGCAGGAGGAGCTGGCTGACCGTCTGCAGAGCAGTAAGAGGATTTATCTAAAGATTTAAGCTGCTGGATAAATGAACATTTTCCAGAGATGGAAGATGGAGCAACATGTTTTAAAGATTAGTTGTTTTTGGAATTAAGTGTTTATTTTTCTTCTCATTCAGAACTTCAAGCTGCAGTTTGTCATCGTAACCTTAAATCCACCCTGAAGAAGAAGTTCCAGTGTGTGTTTGAGGGCATCGCTAAAGCAGGAAACCCAACCCTCCTGAATCAGATCTACACAGAGCTCTACATCACAGAGGGAGGGACTGCAGAGGTCAATGATGAACATGAGGTCAGACAGATTGAAACAGCATCCAGGAAACCAGACAGACCAGAAACAACAATCAGACAAGAAGACATCTTTAAAGCCTCACCTGGAAGAGATGAACCAATCAGAACAGTGCTGACAAAGGGAGTGGCTGGCATTGGGAAAACAGTCTTAACACAGAAATACAGCCTGGACTGGGCTGAAGACAAAGCCAACCAGGACATCCAGTTCATATTTCCATTCACTTTCAGAGAGCTGAATGTGCTGAAAGAGGATAAGTTCAGCTTGGTGGGACTTGTTCATCACTTCTTTACTGAAACCAAAGAAGCAGGAATCTGCAGCTTTGAAGACTTCCAGGTTGTGTTCATCTTTGATGGTCTGGATGAGTGTCGACTTCCTCTGGACTTCCACAAAACTACAATCCTAACTGACCCTAGAAAGTCCACCTCAGTGGATGTGCTGCTGATAAACCTCATCAGGGGGAAACTGCTTCCCTCGGCTCGCCTCTGGATAACCACACGACCTGCAGCAGCCAATCAGATCCCTCCTGACTGTGTCGGCATGGTGACAGAGGTCAGAGGGTTCACTGACCCACAGAAGGAGGAGTACTTCAGGAAGAGATTCAGAGATGAGGAGCAGGCCAGCAGGATCATCTCCCACATCAAGACATCACGAAGCCTCCACATCATGTGCCACATCCCAGTCTTCTGCTGGATCACTGCTACAGTTCTGGAGGATGTGCTGGAAACCAGAGAGGGAGGACAGCTGCCCAAGACCCTGACTGAGATGTACATCCACTTCCTGGTGGTTCAGGCCAAAGTGAAGAAGGTCAAGTATGATGGAGGAGCTGAGACAGATCCACACTGGAGTCCAGAGAGCAGGAAGATGATGGAGTCTCTGGGAAAACTGGCTTTTGATCAGCTGCAGAAAGGAAACCTGATCTTCTATGAATCAGACCTGACAGAGTGTGGCATCGATATCAGAGCAGCCTCAGTGTACTCAGGAGTGTTCACACAGATCTTTAAAGAGGAGAGAGGACTGTACCAGGACAAGGTGTTCTGCTTCATCCATCTGAGTGTTCAGGAGTTTCTGGCTGCTCTTCATGTCCATCTGACCTTCATCAACTCTGGACTCAATCTGATTGAACAACAACAAACAACCTCCAAGAAATCTAAATTATTTAGCAAACTAAAACTTCAATCTCTCCACCAGAGTGCTGTGAACAAGGCCTTACAGAGTCCAAATGGACACCTGGACTTGTTCCTCCGCTTCCTCCTGGGTCTTTCACTGCAGACCAATCAGACTCTCCTACGAGGTCTGCTGACACAGACAGGAAGTAGCTCACAGACCAATCAGGAAACAGTCCAGTACATCAAGAAGAAGCTCAGTGAGAATCTGTCTGCAGAGAAAAGCATCAATCTGATCCACTGTCTGAATGAACTGAATGATCGTTCTCTAGTGGAGGAGATCCAACAGTCCCTGAGATCAGGAAGTCTCTCCACAGGTGAACTGTCTCCTGCTCAGTGGTCAGCTCTGGTCTTCATCTTACTGTCATCAGAAGAAGATCTGGATGTGTTTGACCTGAAGAAATACTCAGCTTCAGAGGAGGCTCTTCTGAGGCTGCTGCCAGTGGTCAAAGCCTCCAACAAGGCTCTGTGAGTAAATCTGTGATCATGTTTATTTTTAAAATGTTGATTAAAAGTGGTCATAGATTTCTTCCATGACAGATCCATGTCCTAAAACCATGAGACAGCGTAGTTGTATAGTAACTTGAATGAACTTTTGATACAGCCTTTAAACATAAAATTTATGAACAGAATCGGTGACAAAGGGCAGCCCTGGTGGAGCCCATCACCCACCGGACTTATTACTATCCAACGTATTGCCGGCTATGCCAACCAAGCTCTTGCAATGGTTGTAAAAGGATCGAATGGCCATAAAATGTTTCTCAGTTTTATTATTTTCAGTCACATCTGTTTTTGATTATTAACTGAATATTTTAAAATTCAGGCTTTTTATGTTATACAAAACATCATATTTTCTTATGATGTCTTGTATTGATTCTGAAGGAATAGTTTTCATCAGTATCGCAGATACCAGCCTGAATTTTACTTTGTATTGGATCAGAAAGGAAATCAGTGGCATCACACATCACTTACAGCAACTTCAGTACCTCTTCATTTTAATAAACTGGGGGAGTTGCACCAAGATTCAGTATGAGATAAAAAATTATTTTTAACTGTAAGGTTGGAGAAATCTGTTGTTGGAAATTGGAAGAACAGGTCATCTTAAAAATCACTGCATTGTAGTTTTATTCAGGCCCCTTCAATCTGTGATCGCTGTTGCTTTGCATTGTAAATGCTATTATTACAAAAGTCACAAATATTAGTGTATGTGTGTGTTGTTGGGTAATAAACCAAAAGAACAGAATCTACCAGCACCTCACTGATTTCTGCTTAAAAACAATAAAAAAGCAATAAAGCTCTGATTTGTTTGGTTGATCTTGTCTCCCTTCCACCTTGATTTCAGACTGAGTGGCTGTAACCTGTCAGACAGAAGCTGTGAAGCTCTGTCCTCAGTCCTGAGCTCCCAGTCCTCCCATCTGACAGAGCTGGACCTGGGTAACAACAACCTGCAGGATTCAGGAGTGAAGCTTCTGTCTGCTGGGATGAAGAGTCAATACTGCAAACTGGAAACGCTGAGGTCAGATCAAGCAATATCGATTTTTTTTTTCATCAATTAACATCATTTAATCAATTTCATTTGGAAAAAATTAACAGTGTTAATGTTTTGTTTTTTTTAATGAATCCATCCAAATCACACTAAACTGCCACATTTGTCTTTTGTAACATGAGGCAATAAGGATTCCAGCATGTCCTGAAACAGTGTTGAAATATTGTAAATGTAGTAGCTCCTCATGGCACCATGAATATACTTTAACACAAGTGTTTCATGTCTTCTTGTCATCCTTTCTTCAGACTGAGTGGCTGTAACCTGTCAGACAGAAGCTGTGAAGCTCTGTCCTCAGTCCTGAGCTCCCAGTCCTCCCGTCTGACAGAGCTGGATCTGGGTAACAACAACCTGCAGGATTCAGGACTGAAGCTTCTATTTTCTGCAGTGGAGAGTCCAAAGTGTACACTTGGGATTCTCAGGTCAGGATTCAGTCTTTTCTGATGATGATTTAAAACCTGAGTCAGGTCGATAAATGGCTTACTCATTTACAACAGACATGATTTGTCAAATCACCTTATATCTAACCCAAAGGTCCTGTGTTTTACTACTTTGATTTTTTAGTAAAACACAGGACCTCTTAATATTTATCTAAGAGACCATGTATAATTTTTTTCCCTGGATCATGTGTGTACCCTCCTGGTTGGAGCTCCAGCAGCCTGTATCAGTGAATGGGACTTTAAATGAAATTGCTGCCCCTGTCAGGAAGAGGTCTGAGTGACACACAAAACAGAAAATATGAGCACTGCATGTGTCTGAGGCTACTCAGATACAGACCTGAATGAGACACTAACTTTGTCTCTGAGAGATAACTTTTATTATTAAATACACTTCATTTCTCATCTGTGTAGAGAATGTAGAGTTTTACATGCTAATATTACAAAATGAAAAATCACACTGAGTCACAAAGAAATTGTTTTGGAGTATTTATGGTTCAGCTGATGAAATTGTTCAAACAAACCAGTAATTTACACCGAAACAGCACAAGTGAAACTTTTTCGAGGGACTTACACTAAGCTTGTCCTGGTACACCTGTAGAGCCCAGCTTCTATGGACCATGAGCTTAAGTTCTGTGCTGCTCTGATTTATTGCCTGTGCTGTCTTTCAGTTCAGCTTTGTCGAGTCTCTGGTAGGATTTCTTTTACATGACCTGTGTAAAAACAAAACAGGAAACACATTAAGCTGAAGTAAGATGCACAATTTGAAAAATGGGGCACAAAAAATGTTGCTGCTTTCTGGAAAGTGCGTCTAAGAAGACCCAATGGAGAAAGTGAAGAGAAAAATCAAAGATTAAGAAGAAGAAAATGGCAGAGGCAGTTTCTCTTGGACTGCCTGCAGATGGGGTGAGACTCTAGAAACAGGGACGATTGGAGAAAATGCAAAGAGGCCATAGGATAAACCAGGAGATGAATACTCTGGTGTTCTGGGGATAGTGGGAGTGAGAGGGAGAGATGCCAGTAAATGATTTCAAGGATAAATTTGAGAGAATCAGAGCTAAGAAACCAAAGCAAGTGGGGAACTACAAACATATGGACAGACTCATAATTAGGCCAAAGACACATTAAAGCAATTATTACAGGTTTAGAAACAGGGATGGATATGAAGGAGCTTAGCATGAATTTGCATTGAGGAAAGAATAGCAACGAGCATCAGAGGAAACAGTTAGGAAAACTAAAAGGATGTACTGGCAGGAATACTGCAGTACTTTAGGAAGAACTACCGTATTTCCCGGACTACAGAGCGCACCTGAATATTAGCCGCACAAGCTAAAATCAGGGGAAAATCCTGTTTTGTACATACATTAGCCGCACCTGACTAAAAGCCGCAGGTGTTTCAATGTTGACTTATCATATGTAAGAGAATATGCACAAAGCGAATTGTCAGGAAAGAGATGGCTGTTTGGAGACACACCCCTTTTATTAATATTTTGAAAAACAAGTTATGGGTACATATTTGCATAACTTTTTAGGTATATGTACAAGTAGCGGTAATTACAAGTACAAAACATGTACTGTGCTTCATAAATGAGTAACAAATGTAGTACATAACAATAACCTACAGCACACCAGAACAATTGATTCGGACTACCTTTTAGGCTCAGGTGCAGTGACACGGCTTTAACAAGAAGAAAAGTCAGTCATTCACCACCATCTTCCTGCGCACTAAAACCACCAAAGTCCTCTTCTCCAGTGTCGGAAACAAACAGGCTCAGGGTGGCTTCGTCATCCACTCTCAGCTTCTTTCTTTCGTTGTCACTTTCAAAACCAAAGAAATCCTCGTTGTCAGTGTCAGAGTCGAACACCCTCAGAAGGGCCGTGGCGGTGTCCTCCTCTCCATCATGCAGCATTCAGCCCTTCGAAATCTGTTGGTGATCGTGGATGTTTTCACACTTTTCCACGCTGTCAGAATCCAATGGTGGAGTTGGGCATAACTTGCTTTTTGCAAGTTTATCGCCGCTCATCATCCAGGCCTCCAGCTGAACGGGTAGCGCTACTTTGAAGTTTGTTTTTCGCGCTACCTCGTACTGCACTACGTTGCCTGACGGATGGACATGTGACCAACATACCACTCTTGAACCCCGATCCTTCCGCCAGGCAACGTAGTGCCGTACAACAGCGGAACAAACAAAACAAATCCGCTCATGGACAATCCATAGAAAAGCCGCACCTGACTAAAAGCCGCAGGGCTCAAAGCTTGTGCAAAAAGTAGCGGCTTATAGCCCGACAATTACGGTACACCAGTTCAGAATGTGTGGAGTACAGTTAAGAACATGAATGCAGACAGGAAACAACAGCAGCTGTTGTAAAGTAAATTCAAACTCCTTCATTAAATGCAGCTGGTTGAGTTGAAAACAATGGAGAATGATTGTGTTACGTTGTTTATTCTCTATAGAAATGGAGCAGGAGTGCATGCAGAGCTGGACGTGGGCTGTATATACATGCGTGTATCTGTTTTGTCTGTGAGCAGAGAAAACAAAGCGCTGGAAATGTCATATTGAAATGTTAAATCAGGAAAATCCTGGAGAAGAGGATAGTTCTAATGTTCAGTTTGTAATGTTGAATTCAACGCAGCTCTTAAATGCATAAAAATGACTTCACCTGACGTCAGACTGAACAATCGGATTAGCTACTGATATTGATTTAACCCTTTAAGACCTACCATAGAACCAAGTCCGCCAGAGCTTATATTATATTTTTACATGCTGTAGAGCCATTTTTGGGAGCATTTCAAGTTGCTATACATCAATACAACCATTACAGCCTAAATTTTAATAATATGTATGTATTAAGTGCATAGTAATTACATAAATTGCAAAAAAGTGCAATAAACTACAAAAAAATTGAAAATCGTTTTTGTTTTTTTAACATATATTTCTAGTTAGAGAAATTTAAGAGGCTTATCCCTCAAAACTGTAAATACAAAAAAGTTGCACAAAATAGTTTCCCACCTCAGGAAATTTATTTTGAGTGCCTTCATAGTTTTATTTTTGAAATACACCAATTTTTATATACTGCAGGAAAAACGAAAATAAATATTATACTGCAAATTTGCAAAATAACAGCATATGCATCAAAATAAACTATTTCCAGCAGAGCAATATGAGTCCTAAGCATATGTGGAAGGAAACTGTAACCTAGGACAAGCTGATGGCATAAGATGTAAGTACAACTCCTCAGGTTTCATATGCAAAAAAAATTATTGCGCTAGCTCACGTGGTTACAGTGCTACCGGGATTTAAAAATAGTTGCGCAAAACGGAGTGTGCCCACTCTGACCAGTTTTAAAGGGTTAAAGCAAGAAAATATGGTATTAGCATTAGATGCCAATTCCTATTAACCTTAAATTAGCATTACCTGCTAATGGCAGTCTACTTAGCATTAACTCCTCACTAATGTAATGCTAATTCACATCAAATTATCTTTAGCTTTAGCATTAGCTGCTAGCTTCAGCCTACCTAGCACTAGCTGCTCACATTGTTAAAAGGGAAGAGAAAACGATATTAGCATTAGCTTGTAATAATTATTCACCCCTAATTAGAATTAGCCACTAATGGCAGCATACTTAGCATTAACTCCTCACATCGTTATAATGCAAATGATGCTAACTTGCATTAAATTAGACTGCTGTTATTAGCTAATTCTATTTAGCAGTAGCTGCTCACATTGCTATAAAGCAAAGGAAAACGATATGAGCATTAGGTTCTAATGCGTATTTGCCTTAAATTAGACGTAGGTGGGCAGCACGGTGGCACGATGGTTAGCACTGTTGCCGCACAGCAAGAAGGTCCTGAGTTCAATTCCACCATCAGGCCGGGGTCTTTCTGTGTGGAGTTTGCATGTTCTCCCCGTGTTTGCGTGGGTTCCCTCCGGGTACTCCGGCTTCCTCCCACCGTCCAAAGACATGCAGCTTGTGGGGATAGGTTAATTGGATAATCCAAATTGCCACTAGGTGTGAATGTGCGAGTGAATGTGAGTGTGAATGGTTGTCTGTCCCTGTGTGTTAGCCCTGCGACAGACTGGCGACCTGTCCAGGGTGTACCCCGCCTTTCGCCCTATGACAGCTGGGATAGGCTCCAGCGCCCCCCGCGACCCTGAAAAGGATAAGCGGAAGCGAATGGATGGATGGATGGATAGACGTAGGTGCTAATGGCGGCCTACTTAGCATTAGCAGCTCAGATGTTGTAATGCTAGGGAAAAGAGTGTTAGCATTAGCCGTTCACAATGTTATAAAGTTAAGGGAAATAGTGTTAGCATTAGCTACTCACATTGTTTAAAAAGTGTTAGCATTAGTGCATAATGCTAATTCACATCAAATTAGCATTAGTTAATAACGGCAGCCTATTTAGCATTAGCAGATAATGTTGACCTTGGCCCACTGGAAAAGTTCAGAACTAAAGATTTAGGAGTGTTTCTCGATAGCTCTTTCTCGTTTGAGAAACAAATGAATTCTGTTATTAAAACCAGCTGTAAGGTTTATATTGTTGATTGTCATTTATGCTTAGAAATATTTACTCATATATGCTTAGAGTTGTATAATCGATTGCATGATGATAGAGGTTTGATCCTGAGTAGTCTGTAAAGACTCTGTGTGCCTTCCAGAGTGCTCTGGCATGCACACACCACTTGGGGCCATGAGAGAGGTCGTACCCTCTCTTACTGATTTATGGTGTAGGACAGGGGTCTCAAACTCAATTTAGCTGGGGGCTGGGTGAGGCTGGGCCGCATTAGGTTTTCCACAAGAAAGGCATGGTTAAAAAAATTCCAATCCTCTCAAATCTCTTTATTTTTATTTTTTAATCAAAAATATGAAAAATAAATAAACAAATTAAGAATTAATAAGAAAATAAATCAATCTGTAATACATAAATAAAATAATAATAAGATATTTTTAGTCAGTGAACTTGTGTGTATCTTTCAGTCTTCTATATCTGCTGTATTTAGATTGAAATGTCTGTATTAACAGTTCTATAACCTTCTTCTGAACATGAATGGAACACTGTAGAAAATGAACTGTTCTTCTGAACATGGCTTCTCTTGCCTACTCCTTGCTGCTAGAGACCTGGCAGCGTTTCCTCTCGCATAGCCGAGCCAGATTCGGCCTGAGGGAGGAAGCAGTTGCGACCCTCAGTATGTCTTGAAGATGATCATCCGTAAGTCTGGACCTGTACTTGGACTTATTGAAGTTCAAAGTGGAGAAGAGCTTTTGGCACAAGTATGTGCTACCAAAAAGGCACATGGTCCGCTTGAACATTCGGGAAAGCCAAGGGAAACTAGGGCTCAATTCTCTCAAAGATTGTCCAAGCTTGTCTGCTTTTCCACTCACCTCCCTGAACTTTGCTTTGAGTTCAGAGTTGCACTGCAGCTCAATGAGCTCCATTTGAAGCACAGAAGGGGCATCTTGCACATCAAAGGAGAAGGGGTCCGCAAAAATGTGAAAGGTGGCTCTGTGTGTCTTGAAGTCAGCAAATCTGTGATCAAATTCCTCCTGTAGCCTCAAAATGACATCAACATACTCGTCAGCACTGAATGGTGTGCCTGCATCCACGAGTGCCTTGCATGCTGGGAAATGGCAAAGGTTTGTCTGAGAGAGCTGAGCTTTCCAGAGCGCCAGTTTTGTGGAGAATGCTCTCACGTTGTCATAGGCAGCACTGACAAGTTGCCCCTGGCCTTGTAACGTCTTGTTCAGTACATTAAGCTCATGTGTCATATCAACAAGAAAAGCTGAGTCCATGAGCCATTTGGGATCAGTTAGCACAGGAACACTAACTCCATCCTTCTCCATGAAGGCTTCACTTCTGCTCTCAACTCAAAAAGTCTCTTTAATACATTTCCCCTGCTGAGCCAACGTACCTCAGTGAAGTCGAGCACATCCCCATATTCTGACTCCATTTCCTCTAAAAAAGCACAGAACCTTCGGTGCTTTAAGCCCCTGGATCTGATTTGGTTGATGCATTTCACAACAATAGACATCACATTGTCAAACTTCAGGCATTTGCTGCAAAGGACCTGCTGATGGATGATGCAGTGCAGAGCAATGGCCTCCTCCACGCCTTCCTCTTCCAGTTTGTTTTGTGCCACCAGTCCATGTTTCCTCCCTGTCATTGATGGCGCTCCATCTGTTGTTATTCCAACAAACCTCTTCCATGGCAAACCAACATTCTCAATGGCATCACACAGCTTGTAAATATCTGCTGAGCGGTGGTCTGGCCATGCATTGGAATTACTGTGAGCAGCTCCTCCATCACTTCAAAACTGTCATCAACACCACGGACATACATTGGGAGCTGGGCAGTGTCGGTGATGTCTGTGGTCTCATCAAGAGCGACTGAGTATACACTGAAACATTTGGCTTTCTCACACAGTTGGTCATAAATGTCACTTGACAGGTCAGAAATGCGATCTGCTGCGGTGTTGGCAGAAAGGCTGATGTTGCTAAACTGACCTTTCTTTCCCGGACAGACTATATTTGCAGCCTGCAATATGCACTTTTAGACAAATCCACCTTCTGTGAATGGCTTCCCTGCTTTAGCAATCATCTCACTAACCACGTGGCTCCGACTGCTGCATTATTCTCTTTGGTTGCTTTCTTGGAGAAATCTTGCTGCCTCAGTAGATCTGTTTTAAGACTGGCAACCCGGTTCGCTCTCTCGTCTCCCTGGTATTTTGCATCCAGCTCAGCATGTCTAGTTGTGTAATGACGTTTCAAATTGTATTCCTTGTGCAGCGCAACTTTCTCTGTGCAAATAAGACAGGTCGGGGTGCCCCTGTGCTCAACAAAGAAATATTGCATTTCCCACTTTTCCTGAAATTGTCGGTGCTCATCACCAACCTTTCTCTTCACCGCAGGCTTTGAAAAAGACATGTTTGGGGCTATGTGACATTTATAATTCTACTTGGTGTCACTGTCGCATTGAAGTTTCAATCAAGCGTTTAGCCGACGGACGGGGAACGTCTCAACGCGTAGAGAACGTCATTTCTGCTTCTTTTTCTTGCAACCGTAGCACGGCGATCGGCAGATAAAAAGCCGGTAGCAGTCTCCTTTGTTTTTACGCTCGATGTTCATGTCTTTCATGACGACACGAACACCGTGGCGTTTGCAGATGGTAGAAAGTGCAGGGATAGCGAGCGCAAAAAAGGCGACTGCTCACGGCGCCGGGCTGTTGTTACAGGAGAAAGAAGCGGAAATGACACCGTGACATATAACAAATAACATCAGCTGTTTCTGATGTTAGTTGTTTTGACTGCTTTTACATTATATTGAAATATATGTAATGTTCATGTTTGCTGCAATGCAAACGCAGTGATGCAAATAAAAACATGGAGCCACAAATTACGGTGCGACCCTATAATTAGTCCGGGTTACCGGGGACTGTTGTTGCCGATGAACAGGTGTCGCTATGTGACTGCAGACTAAATTGGGCTGCATTGAGTTCATGACTTTTCTTTTATCCCGCCGCCTACGCATCACTGTGAGAGTTAATATGAGATCTCTCTCTCTGTGGAAAAATAACTTTAAATCCCACTGACGTGTGTATAAATCTATATACGTATAATGTCCCGCTGGGCAGCAACTTAAAAAAACAACTTTTTTTGAAGTGTTGTGAACGCAGCGCGCTGGGGCGAATGTCGGCGTTTGCCCAATAGAAAGGAGGAAGCCAGCCAGGCACAGAAAGAAAGAAACACTCCAGGGCAACGCTGCTGGAACTTTGACTCATTGAGAAATGTTTCCCTGCTTGCATCAAGCCCGGCTGGTGTCCCCTGAGATCCATATCCCACCCTGATTGGTGGGTTAATTCAGCTCCGCCCACAACACTGTAAAGTGTCATACATTATCAAACTAACATTACATTTTCATATTAAGGTGGGGCCAAAAACTATCGTCCTGCGGGCCGCAATTGGCCCGCGGGCCGCGAGTTTGAGACCCCTGGTGTAGGAGGACACCTACTCTGTGTCTGGTTAAGTATAAGAGCCCTTTGTTAGGGGGACCGCTGGACTCTTAGCACCAGCTTTGGGGTCACAGGGTCACATCTGGAACACACACACACACGCACACAGACACACACAGACACACGCACACACACACACACACACACACACACACACACACACACACACACACACAGACACACACAGACACACGCACACACACACAGACACACACACACACACACAGACACACACACACACACACAGAGACACGCACACACACACACACACACAGACACAGACACACACACACACACACACACACACACACACACACACACACTATGCACAGACTGGTACTCTTTGTTCATACCTGTGTAAGACGTCATAATGAACTTGTGCATATTCATGTAAGCTCAATAAAGAGCAGTGTTACGAGGGAGCAGACGAGAGCGACTGAGGTCAAGTGAAGGAACGGCGCTGTCACAGTTCTCTCCCTCATCAATTGTCTGGTTCCAGCGGTGGGTCTGTGCTAGACGACCCATCAGCAGCTTTTTCCACTGGTTACCAGTACGTGGTAGAATCCACTTCCAGATCTGGTTGTCTTTAAATCTGTGAATGGATTGGCTCCATCTTATCTCTCTTTAACAAAAGAATCCAAGTGGAGCCCTCAGGTCTGCAGATAAGCAGCTTCTGACCAGAACTAGACGTAAAAACAGAGGTGAGCTTTATCGATGGCTGCAGCCAAACTCTGGAACAGTCGCCCTTCACATCAGGTCGTCACCAACACTGGACATTTTTAAAAGCCGGTTGGAAACACATTTGTACTCTGTAGCTTTCAATCCTGACCAGTCTTTATAGTCATTACTGTGTATGTTTCCTATTTTCTCTCTACTCTGTGCAGCACTTTGGCTCAAGCTGTTTTTAAATGTGCTGATAAATAAATGTAGATTTCTTTGAATAAAACAGTGGAGCCGAGCTTTGAGCTCAGTGTGTAACAGTGTGTGTGTGAGAGCCATGTAATGTCCATGTGTGCATGCTGACTGTGCTGCTCTGACCCCCCTCCTCCTTTCAGGGTGGAGCCTGCTGGAGTCCGATGGTTGAGACCAGGTCTGAGGAAGTGTAAGTGTGTTTTTAATGGGATTCATGAAAACAAAGCAGCACACATTCAACCATCTTCATCATGTCAGGAGTCATCATCAAAGTGTCAATCAATGAACAGATGATGGATCAATAACTGCAGCTGGATTGTGTTTGTTCTCTCCATCAGATTCCTGTCAACTCACAATCGACACAAACACAGTGCACACAAAGCTCCAACTGTCTGACAACAACAGGAAGGTGACATGTGTGGAGGAGGTTCAGTCATATCCTGATCATCCAGACAGATTTGATGTTTATCCTCAGCTGCTGTGTAGAAATGGTCTGACTGGTCGCTGTCACTGGGAGGTCGAGTGGAGAGGAAGAGTTTTTATATCAGTGAGTTACAGAAGCATCAGAAGGAAAGGAGACAGTGATGACTGTGTGTTTGGACTCAATGATCAGTCCTGGAGTCTGATCTGCTCTGGTGATGGTCCTCAGTCTGTCTGGCACAATAACAGCTACACATCCATCTCCTCCTCCTCCTCCTCCTCCTCCTCTGTCTCTAACAGAGCAGCAGTGTATGTGGACTGTCCTGCTGGCACTCTGTCCTTCTACAGAGTCTCCTCTGACACTCTGATCCACCTCCACACCTTCAACACCACATTCACTCAAACTCTTTATCCTGGGTTTAGGTTCAGTTCCTGGTCTCCTGGTGCCTCAGTGTCCCTGTGCTGAGTGGAGTGTAAAGAGTGTCTCCTGTTACAGAAACACTCTGACTGTTGAACAGATAGTTCAGTCTGTACATGTCTGTCTCTTTCACTCACAAACACGTTTTCAGATTCATGGATTCAATCAGTTGATGTTTGAAACTCTTCTAAATGATTCCTTGTAAACTTCTTCCTCTTCAGTCACAAACAAACAGGAAGTGATGTCACATGTGTTCCTGTCCACACAGCAGAATGAGTCTATTGCTGACAGTGATGTACAAACAGAGTGAGCATTTCTGAGGCCCAAAATAAACTGAGTAGTTCACTGAATGAACAATGGACTGTGAGCTCAGTTCCTTCATCATTAGTATGGATTATATATTGTTACAGGAAAAATGTTTCTATGTTTCTTTACCTTCTTTTAAATGTGCAAGCATGCCCTTTTGTCTATGGTTAGATTAGTTTAGAATTATCTTTTTAGACTTTCTCAGCAAAGACATACTGTTTTGGGACATATTGTTTTAGATTGTTTTATCTCTCACAGCCTTCTCCCAGCTCTCTGCTGACGAGACTAGCGCCACATATGGAGTTGTTTATTTTATTTGTTTTGTATTTTCTTATCCTGTTCTCACTGTCTTTCCTATAAAAATTACCAAGCCACTGTGCATGGTGTGAGTTGTTCTTAGCAGCTCACCCGTGTACACGTTTGATAAAGAAAGTAACTTTGTCTCATTGTGTCTTTATTTCTCCTGGGTCTTTTACAGAGTTTTCCCCCAACATTTCTTGGTCCTTCGGAGCCGGAGCGCCTCCATCGTGTCCCATCTCCGTGACCAGTCCACGTTGCTCGTCTGTCGACAGCCCACACACTAGGTGTGTGGTCAAAGACCAAGGGCGTTAAATTCGAGTCTTGGCCAACGTTCTTAGAAAGCGACCCACGGTGGTGGGGCCCGATCGAGGTGGACCAGACCCGGCGACACTGACCAGGTAGATACAGACACACTGACACAATCTTGCGTAAAATCGTATTTTAAATTCAGGGAATTTAAAATAGCGAAAGTAGCTCGTCGCGACTGGAAGCTCCCCACTTCTGTGGGTTTAAAGTAGCTCGTCGGCTGGTAGCTTGGAGCTCGTCGACTGGAAGCTCCCCACTCTTGTGGGTTAGGTTTGGAGCTCTGGGTAGCTCCCCCAGCTGGGTCAAGGGAATAAGTAGCTCGTCTACAGAAAGACTGGCAGCTCCCCTTTATTATAAGGGTTCCGATCGCGCGAATAAGTGTGAATGTGAATGTATGCGTGTGTATTGTTGTAACTAACGGAGCAAGCTGACTTTTCACGGTCCGATAAGAGACTGAGCTGCTCCTACTGTGTTTTTCTTTTACTGCTATTCACTGACGTGCTGGTGAGTTGAGAGAACGGTCGAGTTCCGTCTCGTAAAGTTCACACCGCTTTTGGAAATAGTCCGAAAGTAGAAGGGCGTGTGAGCAACCACTCTCGTCTCTAATACCAGCGAAGGTGATAGCAGCTGTATTGTGTATATATTACTTAAACAAAAATAAGTAAATACATAAATAAGATGGGTAATCAAGCAAGTGAAATTAAAACTCACTCCTGCTGACGAGCAGTGGTGAGAAAAGAAAAGTCCAGACGCCGGACAAAAACAGTGTCTGTAAACTGAGAGATTTAAGAAAACAAAATATAAACAGTCGGGAGAACAGAATCCAACTGCCAGTTTAGTAAAACCAGAAGACGAGACACTGTGCAGTTCCCACAATCCTTTTAGTAAACCATCACTCATTCCTGCAGCCGCATCTGCAGCAACACCCATATCAGGAAGAACACAATAATCCCTTATTAGGTGAAAACTAGAGATCAAAGTAGTTTGAAGTAGTTTAAAAGGGTTGAAAACAGACCCCACTGAGTAGATATAAATATAAAAAGTACGAAATAAAGATGAATAAAGGGAAAATTACAGTAGAAATGATCTTTAGAGTATTTGAAATTAATAATAGCAAGGATAACAACCTGTAAAGTGATATTAACAATGAAACACAGTTGGCATGATGACCATGCCCAGCATGTATAAAATGAATATAAAGCAAATAATTCACACGAAAATATTTTAATAAAATAAATAAGGTATATTAAGGCTGTGTCATTGTTCAGCCAAGGACAGTGTGCGAAAAGGTAACTGTCTCCACCCTGGGAAAAGGATGATTCTGCAGGTCATCTGAAGCCCTTGATGGATACAAAATAAAATATAAATAATATATTATAATAGAACTGCCTGGTCCGCCATGCAACAGAGAGAACAAATGTGACCGCAGATTGGATGAATTCTAAATTATCTGTTTGCTGAATAAGATGATCCTAACTAACAAATTGGCTCAGGAGTAGTATAATGGTACACACTAATAGAATATTATAATATGCTATTGCTGTTATATAAGACAAAGGATAATATGAACAATGACATAATATTAATATGAAGAGGCACCTTAATCGGTTATGATGTGAGGTGGATAATTGTTAAGCAGTAGTCTGCATCAAGCTTAAGGTTTGCTAAAACTCAGTGTAATGACATGTGAGATGAAGACAATACAGAGAATAACTAAACTAATGAAGTGCATAGAGGCACTTGACCAGCTTGAAACCTATCATCCTAGAATGACACATTGCTGAGATATAGAGCACACCTATAATAACAACCAATAAGCAAAACCCTGTAGACAACAGCTAAAACTACAGGATTGAGAAGCTGAATTAAATATGTAGACACTGCTAAGCTGATGAGCATGTTCCACATTTTCTTTTCTTTTTATTTATTTGTTTCTTTTAGAGCAGAAGCTGCTGTAACACACCCAAAGAAAGACTCTAGGTCTGACCAACCGTCTCAGTCGTGGGCAAAAAGATGACAGTCAATAAAATTCTAAAAGATAATTTGTTGACAAAAAATATATCAAGAGATAAAAGATAAAACAGTCCAGTGTCCCATTTATGAATTGTATAAAAACACACAGTCCCAAGGCCAGAGCCAGCTATGCCACACAGCCAAGTTGCACTCCACATGTTGCCTTTAACAGGGTTAGAAGTTGTCCTTGGAGACCCACCACCCTGCAAGCATATAGTCAGTGGTCACTCAAGCCTCTGCAACCCTGCTGCCTTTAGGCTGTGGCATATAATAGGCCCTGGCCTGCACAGAGAGACAAAACGACACACCTAATATAAAATTCATAGGGCAAAACCCGGCCATCCCAAACATATCTGATTTCATCACATTACATACCTGCACAGAGAGACAAAACAACACAGCAGTGTTTGTAGTGTGGGCTATAAGAAGACCGGTGTATCAGTGCAATCAAGTACACCTGCCTCTAATTAGTCCAACCCCATTCCAGCCATTGGCTCACCAAAAATGTGACACACACAAAACCACTCCCAACCCAGTGCAACTTCACACAATAATATGGAGCTGAATTAACACAGGCACATTAGTCTACCATGTTACAAGCTGCATGCTATTACAAGCCAACATATGCAGACTTCTGCCTTGTTCGGGTGGCAGCATTTTTTTTTTTCTTTTTCTTTTGTGTCCTGACACGTTTATGTTTTTTGGTTTTGTTTGATTATTTTGTTGGTTTTGGAAACTAATTTAAACGAACTTGTGACAATACTTGAGAATCACAATGACACATAGTGATTAGGCATATGATTGAAAAATGCCTAGGTTTAGAGCTGTGAGCTATGAGCTGTGAGCAATGCAAAGTTAAATATATATATTTGTATAAATGGGAAACAACCCTAACTTGAAAGTTTGAAATGTGTGAGATCCATGATTTGTTTGAAGAACTAGAAATTATCTAAAACTGCCTTAAGTGAAAATGTAGAGTTGCATCTATTCTCCCAAACAAAAAACAAAAAAAGGGAGAAGCATTCTGTAACTTAAAAATAAGGCTGACTGTTGACAACAGACTAAAACACTAATTCGCAGGTGGCTATCAGGAACAGAGAGGCGAGCAAAGTCACAAACACCAAGGCTGCAGACAGCCACGCAGAAACAGCAGATAACATAGAGACAACGCCTGCTAGAACCGTGGAGAGGAAGGTCACTTCACACGAGATTGTTGCGCATGTGAAATACACAAAGATAAACAAATAACCATTTATATAGACAGCCAGTATGTTTTCTCTGCTGTGCATCATTTTGCAAAAAATCTGGAAAACCAGAGGAATGATTACACCAACTGGCAAACCAGCATGCCAACCTCTTACAACGCCTACTGACTCTTTCATTACTACAGGCAACAATTTTGCTGACAGAGCAGCAAAATAGGCGGCACAACAGGCAAACATGACATTGATGGCAGTAAACACACATCAGATTCCACTGGATGTGTTGAAAAATGAACAAAAAGCAGCAAGCACAGCAGAGCAGGCAAAATGGCTAAAACACGGTGCAGTTCTGACAAACGACTTAATGATGTGTTATGGCAAGCTAGTGTTGAAAAAATTCCTCCACAAAATGGCGGCATTAGTGACTCATGGCTGTACGCATTTGTCAACGGGGGGGACTGACCAGTATTGTCAACTCTCATTTCTACACTGTAAATTCTACACTGTAAATTTTGAAACCTCAGCAAAACAATTTGTCAGAACATGCATGACGTGTCAAAAATGTAATGCTCAGGGAAACCTGAGACCACACAATCCATATGGACTTTATTGAGCTAAATGAATGCCAAGGGTAAAAATACACCCTAGTGGTTATAGATGTATTCTCAAAGTGGCCAGAAATCTACCCAGTGAAAAAGGCAGATACAATTTCAGTAGCAAAATGTATGTCTAAGTTGTAGGAAAATAAAGAGATGATTGTAAATGACGAAGAATGTAATGATGTCTATCAAGTGTCTTGCAGATCACAGCCCGGTGACTGGGTTCTGATCAAAGTGCTCCAAAGGAAAAACTGGAGCTTGCAAAATAGCGGAACGACCATCTTGCATCCATCAGAGCCAGTAAGTGAAGCCATCTAAACACAGCTGACGGCAGGCTTGCCCGCTTGTTGTGATCTCGCCCGGTGGAGGGGTCAGCTTTCCTGGCCGGGGGGTCTACTCGCGACAGGAGGGTGTGTTCCGTCATCATGAGGTGGTGGCTCTTATCAACTGCAGCGGCCCTGACCATGGCCGGGCTCCTCACCTTTGTTTTCATGAGGGACAACAAGTCACGCTATATGGAGAAAAGGCAGACACTGTATGACAAAGGAAAGTACACTAAGTTTCCCCATGGATACGCCACTAACTTCTGGTGGCAGTTTATGAACACTACAGCTCATTTGAATAACAAAACTGACTGCTATGCATGTACCCATATGCCCCTATCCTCACAGACGTCTGGCCTGTGGCCGTACAGCATACCTGAAGATCGCAGTTGGTGTCTGTTGGGCCTGGCAACACATCCAGGCTACGGTACTCTTTGGTCCAAAGCCAACTACAGCATCCCAGCAAAAGCAACCTGGAGGTCATCATCACTCACAAATGTGAACTGTTCCGGACAGACCTACCTACTGACCTGGCCCCAAGTCTCAGACCCACTGCCTGATGTAATTCTACTGAACAAACTGAACGCAGCGCAACTGCCAGTATGTGTGATGAACAATGGATCGCGGGCAGTGGGGGAGCTGCCTACTCACCTATGTAAGTCCATATACACTTTCTGCCCACCAAGGAACGAGAGGAAGTGTATGGCCTGTTCAATCAACGCTACCTGTGCCAGTAACACGACGCTGATGGGCCTAAACTGTCGCTCCGACTACAGCTACCGAATGCCACTACAAACAAAGACTCAGTACCAGACAGGATGTGCACGGACGGCACCCAGCAGCAGAGGAACCAGAGTTTTGGCTGACTGGTACTTCCTATGTGGCAACAAGGCTTATCTGTCACTCCCTGAAGGTTGGGGAGGTCTGTGCGCCCTGGTGGAATTATCAGATCACGTTTTCTTCATGCAAAGTGTTGCACATCACCCAAGCAGCCGGCAGAGACGTGAAGTGGACATCGCCTCCCCCAATTCTTTCGGCATTACCGTGGACACTGGAGTGCCGGGAGAGTTTCGCATCTGGGGAGGAGGAGTGAAATTCTTACAGAGCTTGATCCCCGGCATTGGAGTTGCCGAGGTGCGGGATCACGTGGAGATCAACCGATATGCTCTGCTACGACACATCAACTTGACTAAGACCCTGGGAACTGCCTTAGCAGGAGAACAGCAGGCCATCAGAACGATGGTGCTGCAGAACAGACTGACACTAGACCTGCTAACAGCATCACAAGGAGGAGTTTGCAAGCTGATCGGGGAAACATGTTGCACTTTTATCCCTGATGGATACGAAACTGGAGGAGACATTTATGAAGCTTTGCAGAATTTGACCGCTCTGCAAAAATATGTCACTGAACACACACCTGGAGCAGCTACAGCACAAAGCTGGCTGGACTGGCTGTTCAGCGGTTCATGGCTGGCTGCTGTAGCAAAGCCATTTTTTCTTCTAGGTCTCATCATGATAGCACTGCTCATATTAGTGTTGTGTGTGTTGCCATGCCTAAGAGTAATGATTTCACAGATGATAACAACTACAATGACTGCTTATGTTGCCGTGCCTGAAGAAGAACAACATCCCGTTGCAATTCTGTTAGAGGAGAACTTGTACTAGCTGCTAATAAATGACGTGGTGATTAAAAATGACTTGTCAAGTGATCATGCACTGATTAAAACATTAGTAGGTTATGCAAGTTTTCATGCTTTTATTTTTTTGAAGTCTTGACTTTTAAACATAAAGTTTTTCATTTTAATATGAAGTTTTCATTATTTTACACATAAAGTTTTCAATTTAAGGTTTGCATCATTTTAAGTATAAGGTTTCATGCTTGTATTTTTTGAAGTTTTCATTTTATAATATAAGGTTTTCATCCTTGTATTTTTTGAAGTTTTCATTTTACATATTAGGTTTTCATCATTTTTAAATATAAAGTTTTCATTTTACTTTTCACCCTTTTATTTTTTTGTAAGTTTTCGTTTTAAAATATATCCTTTATTTTTTGTAGTTTTAGTTTTATTATTTTTTCTTGTTTATTCCACTTGTTATTTCATTTACTATGATTTTCATTTACTATGTTTTTCTTTTTATTATTTTCTTTTGTTTTATTCTAGACCAAATGACTGCCATTTCTGCTATGCTGACATTTTGAAGATTTTGGAAATTAAAAATTGCCTAAGATACTTAATAAATAATTTTCATAGACAATTGTTGTATACATTTAAAATAAGTTAAACAGGAGGGAATGTTACAGGAAAAATGTTTCTATGTTTCTTTACCTTCTTTTAAATGTGCAAGCATGCCCTTTTGTCTATGGTTAGATTAGTTTAGAATTATCTTTTTAGACTTTCTCAGCAAAGACATACTGTTTTGGGACATATTGTTTTAGATTGTTTTATCTCTCACAGCCTTCTCCCAGCTCTCTGCTGACGAGACTAGCGCCACATATGGAGTTGTTTATTTTATTTGTTTTGTATTTTCTTATCCTGTTCTCACTGTCTTTCCTATAAAAATTACCAAGCCACTGTGCATGGTGTGAGTTGTTCTTAGCAGCTCACCCGTGTACACGTTTGATAAAGAAAGTAACTTTGTCTCATTGTGTCTTTATTTCTCCTGGGTCTTTTACAGAGTTTTCCCCCAACATATATGTATATGTATTATATTAGTATCATATATATCAGGTGCTGCTGCTTTCAGTCATTGTGCAAATGTGCTGTTTGTAAGCTTGTAAAGCTGCAGTCAGCTGAGACTGAAGAAGTCACCTGATCAGTGAGCAAACGTTTCTGAAAACGTCCAGATGAACAGAATCAACCTTTTGGGATCAGCCAGCAATGCAGCATCATTGTTGTTCAGCTTCAGAGGTTTGCAGGAATGAACTGATGACCAGAAACAGCTGCAAAGTCCAAGAAAATACCAGCTGGAGTTCAGCTGCATTTGAAGAAGTCAAAGAAAAGTAAGGATGGCAAAGGGCGACGTTTTCTTCCAAAGAGCTGCAAACATGGTCGACGCCTCATTAGAAGAATCATCTGGACATTTGTGAGGAACTCTAACCAAGAAAGCAACGTCACACAGATCCAACAGACAGTTTCCATGACTGCAAGTGTTGAGTGGAAAAATGCTACATTGCATTATTGCATCCTCTCACCACAGGAGGCGCTGTTGGCACCACTGATTGCTGATCAGCTGTTCTCTGATGATCTGATTGATACTGTGAATAACGGGACTCACTGAACTCTGTGACACAGTGAAGATTACAGAGTTTAACTTCACCCTTTAAGACTGACCACAGAACCAAGTCCGCCAGAGCTTTTGTTATATTTTTACATGCTGTGGAGCCATTTGTGGGAGCATTTCAAGTTGCTATACATCAATACAACTGTTATAGCCCTAATTTTAATAATATGTCTGCATTAAGTCCATAGTAACTACATAAACTGCAAAAACAACCTCTGCTCATCCATCTCTGTGTGTATCAGGATACATTTGGTTCATAATACACAGAAAAATCAGAGTTATTACCTGTAATAAATGTGAAAGATTCCTGCAGTGATAACCAGGCAGGACTGAAACACATCCAAGCTGTCACCACGGTAACAGCACCGTCCATCCACAGGTGAGGGGAGGAGCAAAAAGAGGGACTTTGACCATTTTATACTAAAAACACTCAACTAATGTTTCTAATATGAAACAAATAAGCCCACATTAATGTGAGCGTTTATTAAATAATAATAATGATGATTTCCTCCTGATCTCATTTCCACAGCAGAGAAAACTGTGGTGTATATTGAGGTGGAGGGTGTGGTCTGTGGCTCAGGTGTAGAGTGAGGGTGGGGTGCACCACAGCAGCATGCTGGGACTGCTGAGGGTGGAGGAGGGAGTGATGATGACATCAGAGCTGCAGCACAGAGACCAGTGAACACACAGTCTGTTCATCTTTGCATAGATACAATATACAGCACAATATTGAATGACAGACACGCTGTGGGAGCTTCCACAGATACACTGACGTCAGCATCCAGAGTCCTCCTGCTGCTCCCCCCTCAGAGCCCCGTGATCAGCACCAACACATTCAGTTAGATGACAGAGTCCAGCTGCAGCTAGAATCAGCTCCCCTCTGTGAACAACAGCACAGCGTCAGTGTTTCACACTCAGTGAAAGGAGGAAACAGCAGAAGAACACCATGTGTGCTACGTTTCCCAGGACACACTACAAACTGCACAAATACAGAGCAGCACGTGGAAGGACCTGGAGCTGCATTTACAGAGCTGCAGACAGCGTGATGTCCTGTATGGACAGGTGGAAGGAACCAAGTCCTCAGCTGGAACACTCGTGTTTGTCCACAGACAGGAAACACAGCAGGAAACTTCCTCACAGAAGTGCAGCTCATGGATAACACACTTCCTGTCAGTCAGAATGAGGCTGCAGCCAAACACAGAAAGGTGTTTTTGTCCAGATGAGCCCAGAGAAGAAACACGAGTGTTCACAGACATCAGAAGCTCAGAGAGGTGAAACATGAGGTTGGAGTCCTCGTCAGCATCCAGAAGAGCTGCTGTGAAACCCTGAGTACTCATGACAGACTCTGATGGCACAAACACATCATGATTCAAACAGAAAGACAAACATGGAGCTCCTGATCCTCCTGCATGAGAACAAGCTGACATGAGCGCTGTGTCTGAGAGTGTCTCCCTGTCACAGTGACAATAACACAGCTGCTGCTCACAGTCATTAAACTGACCTGAGGTCAGCTGTGCTCCTTACATATGAACCATGTGACCTCACATCAGTGCTGTGGATGACTGTAGTCATAGAAGAGTAGAGCTGTAGCAGGTGGTGTGAGGAGGAGGTGGTGTATTCTAGTTAACGCAGTACTGAAACACTCCAGCAGAGGGCGCTGTTAAGTCCTTATTGTAACACAGTTACTGTGTGCAGTTAGACTTCATACATAATCTGCACTTATTTCCATCAGACATGCTGTCAGGAAATGATTGGTTTCTATTGATTCTACTTCCTGTTGACTCGTTTGATGACAGTGAAACAATCACAGCTGATTGTGTGATGATGTAAACTGTCACTGTTACATTCAGTGTGTGTGACATCATGTTAGTGCAGGCTGATAACAGCCTGGTTCTGTTAGAAACACATGAACGTGTCCATAGATCAGTGTGTGTTTAACATGAGAGCTTCAGCCCTGCTGATGTGTTAAATAAAGACATGCAGGAAAACTGATGAGACTCTGAAATAACTCTTTATATTTATAATGTAACTCTGCATCAAAAGAACAACAAAGGATCCCAGACAGGTTTCTGTGAACAAAGACCATTCTGATGTTTCTGTGTTTCTAACACTTTGACATTATTAGTAAACAGACTGCAGTGAGCAGCATTTATAAAGAGCTTCTATATAAAGATATGACAGCTGTTTGACAAGTTTATCACTCTGTGTTTGGACCTGATCAGTCCAGCTGTTTACTTGAAACATGTTCATTTACCTGTTCTGTTATATTCATGTTCTTGTCTCTGTTGAAAACACATTTTAATGTCCCTCAGATTTTTCTCCCAGATGAATAAATATAAAAATGACACAAACTGACTGCAGCTACTTTTTGTCCTTTCTGTCAAAAACCTTCATGTGACTCATGAGAGACACGTTTCAGCTGTTTGTGACAGATCAGAGGCCAACAAGTCATTTATAACACTTTCCATCATTGTTTAAAGTTCTCAGTGTTTCTGTGTTGCTGCGTATAGGATCTCCCAGCATCATCACTGTGCTGTCCAATCATTGTGTGCGAGGTTACCCTTATAGTGCGATGTGTGTTTGCACAAAGAGAAGCATGTGTGTCAAATATAAATAAGCACAGAACAGAAACAGCTGCTCGTTTCTTCTGTTTAGAGTCAAGTTAGTGTTTTGTGTCTTTGTTTGAGGCCTGATGTCGAGCAGAGGTGTGTGTAACTGCACTGCTCTGTTATATGTGTGAAGTGTGTGCTTCTCTTCAGCATCATCTTTGTCACTGCTGATTCCTTTGTGTCATCATGTGTTGAGAAGAGAGAACAGTTATAACGGAGGAGCAAAAGGAAGCCCTGAAATCTGCATCAACAAGGAAGTGTTGGCTCACCAGTGATCCCAGCAGAGCCACTGGTTTGGCTCCAGTTGTTACAGATTCAATGATGTTGTTGCTACAGATACATGTCAGCATCTTTATTGAATTTAATATGAAGCAGAAATGGTGTCATTAGGAGAAGAAGAGGAGAACAAGTCCGGCGAGGAGGCAGCAGCTCTTAAAGATGAAACAGCAGCTCAGCCCTGAGCTCAGAGAGCTGCACATGAAAAAGCTCCTCAAGCAGATCCTGTCAGAGGTTTGTCATCAACAGGAGGAACTGTTCACATCATAGGATGAAGATGCTGTCAGCTGGATGAAGAAGGTTATTTAATGCAAACGTTCACACTGAAGTCAAATTGTTGTCGTGTTGAACAGATTCATGTACTGATCGTCTCCAGAATGTTAGAAGAGCTTCAATGAATCATTAGAAACAACTTACAGCTGCACAGCTGTGTCAAACACATCTGTGTGTCATTGTGGGATTGTTGTGTTTCTACATGTGACACACGTCTAAAACATGCACACAATCTGAACACAAACAGGGACTCATGTGTTCCCACAGCCAGATGCTGAGAGCCATTTCCTTGTAGTCCTGTGTCTACATACATGAACCATTAGATGTTATTGGAATGATTGTCAGCTCTGATAGTTTCATGTGTGTTTAGCTGGACGCTGTTTGATCCTCGACATGTTTAAAGGTGTCCAGTCCTGAGACACTGGGGCTGGAAACAGCTGTGATGTCATTGGACTGTCACACAGACAGAAGTGCATGAAGTGAGCAGCCGAGGAGCCGCTGATGTTTTGGATTCAACAGCATTTGAAAGGTCGACACAGACACATTTGCACACAGAAAGCTGAATCTGTCATATGCCACAGTGAACTCACTGTTCAGGGTTTTTCAGGAAGCTTCTTAACTGCCTCTGCTGCCAAACAAGCAGCTGATGTCCTTGAGAAGAAGCTGAAGAAGTCTTCAACAACAAATACAGGAAGTGGACTTTCAAATACTAGATTCACTTTAGACTCACAGAGAAATGACTCAACCAGCTGTGTTTGACTCTATGAAAGGTCAGTGTGTGTCTGCACACAGACTGTTGTGTTGGACTGTTATTCAGTTGTCTGCTGAATGTTTTCAAATGTCTGCATCTCAGCTGTGATGAGGCTGGGGGTCATGGGAGGCCACCGTAGCAGCCTCTTCAACATCATGACATCATCATAAATGCTGCTGGACTGTCTGATGGGCTGATGGTGAAAAAGCCGTCGGGAAGGAAACAGAAGACATTTCAGAGGCTGCAGCAGATTTCTTTGATTCGGGGCCTTTTTCAGCTTTATTGGACAGAGCAGTGAAGATAAGTGACAGCAAAGCAGAGAGAAAGGGGGCGTGGCCCGGGTCAAAGCCAGGCCAGCTGCTCTCCACCTCGTGGTCACCTGCTCATCCTAGTGAGCTCCACCAGCAGCCCTTTCACACACTTTACACTGTCAAACACTGTGTGTGGACCTCAGCTAACAACAGGCTGCATTTAAGTCTGGACTACATGCTTTTATATTGTTTTTATTCCATCAGCAGCTCAACATCATGAGCAGCTTTGACATAAAGACATCAAACTCAAGCTGACTTTAAACTACTTTTAATACAGGGGCTCAAAAACAACAACATCTTTATTATATATCAGGACACAAAGTCATTTCATCTCAAAGGGAAACAGCTTTATTTGGAATAACCAGCACTATCAACTGGTTTGGGATCTCCACCAGTTTCATGTCTTTGCAGCTTCTCCAACAAAGTTCCTGTAAAATCAGCATGTTTGTCTTTATTGGTTTGATAGTGATTGATTATTCAGTCCCAATCTGCTGTCATCTAAAGAACAAAATGATGTTTCTATGAGTCACAAAGCTCCAGATGTTGTCGGCTTCACAAAGAAAACAAAGAACTTAAACACAAAGTGTTTGGAGCCAAAATGTTCCCAAGCTGCTCTTTTTGAAATGGCAGAGGTACAGTGGTGTCTAACAGCACACTGTGGAAGGCAAACATGTTATTGTTGGATGAAACTTCATGAATCCTTTGTAGATTTGAGCTGTTGGAGCCTTTCTTTTCTCTTCAGGTGTACAGATGCTGAGGAGGCAGGTGAAGCAGGTGGAGCTGTTGTGATGCTGGCAGAGGGTGTGTCTTAGTAACTCTGTGAGGCACAACTGGATCCAACATTGTGGATGTGTTGATGTTGGAGCCATTAAGAGTCTCTGGCCACACTGTAGGATTTCCCTTTGATCCACTGTGGGGGCATTTTGGAGTCTGTCAGTGAAACTCTTCATGTTTGTGTTTGACTCCAGTTTATAGAAACAGAGAAATGTGTCATGCTTTTGTTCGGCCTCCACAAATACACACATTTGTTCATTGGTTGGACTTTTTGGAAGGAGACACATTGAAAACCATGTTAATAAGATCTTGTTGTTTCCTGTGGATCCGACACAGAGAGTGGACTTCAGACAGAAAGCGTGGAAGAGATTTTAGAGGCCGTGTGTGGCAACAGGAAGTTTCTGTGTGTTTGCTGATCTTACATGTGGAAAACAACACGTGATGTTTGTGAAGTTCTACAATGATCATTGTTCTCACAGCATTTTGAGTGGGAACAGTTCAAACTGGGAGTAGTGGGAGTTATTTACTGATTGAAACAAGCTGAATGTTTCTGTGACGATGAAGATCAGCAGCTCAGCTGATCAATGAACTGACATCTATCAGTCGTTTCATGAGATGAAGTCATCAGCAGACATTTGTTCTGACTGTGTGATGAATGTCAGAACGTCAGGGCTCTGCTTTAGTCACTGCTTGATGATCATTGGCTCATTGTTGAATCCAGGGGCCCAGTCTGACCTCTGACCTTTGCTGCAGGTCTTCTGTGTTATCTCCACTTTCATGTCTGATCTTCTGCTGTATCGTCCAAAATAAACATCTGGATCATTTCCAACACTTCAGCAGATCTTTAGATTGGGCAGTGCAGCACAGAATAACACATATTGTACTATACTGCCCACTTCCTGATCTTATTGGATCTGTGTGTGAGGTTGGTGAAGGAAACACATGTTTACTGAGTGAGTCGCTGCCATTAGGAACTAGTTTTTATATCACAGCCTGGAAATCACACAGGACCATTTCTGCAAGTGAAAAGTCGTCATTGGAGGAAAATGATTGTGTAGTTTGTGCGACTGAAGAATTGTCCCAACTACATGTGCTGCTGACCCTTGACCTTTTCTTTAGGTGCACAGAGGAGTCTGTGGGAACATCCAGAACTGAGGCATCTTGTGTACAAACGTGTTCAGACCAGATGTCAAATGATGTCAGATGTCATCCGTGAATGGATGCAACTGTGGATCGTTCCAATAAAATGAGGCAGTTTTGTAAGTACAAGCCCACTACAACCCATCATCAACATTTTAAATTACATTATACATCTTCACTGATATAAAGCACCACTATTTTAACCTGATTCACTTTTTCCACCCTAACAGTTCATTCCTCAAATCAAACAAGATATTTGACCCTAAAAAAATGCATCAACAAATAATTTTGTAATAAAATATTTATTCTTCAACTTTTACAAGTGAAATCAAACAAGTGTGTTTAAGAGTGAAACCAGAGTGGAAGCTGCTCATATAGAGTCCAACCCAGGCTAAAGTAAGCTGAGTAGAGCAGCACCATCAAAGTGTCGGCTCTCTGAACACGGTGCAAGATCGCCATCTGCAGGACAAAACTAGTTTTTCTCGCCCTCCTCGTCAACATCAAGATGATGTCATCGTACAGCAACTGATTCCCTGTCCGTCTGGAACAAAGCATTTACATTAAAAAAGACATTTACAGAAAATACAAACACCAACAACACATCTCATCATCACATGATATTTTATTATTTATTATATTATATATTTTTATTGTACCATCAACATCAACAAACACCAGCATATTTTCTTTGAGATTGAGTAGAGTGGACCTTTCCCTTGGTTCACTTCCTGCTCGCAGCATCAGCTGACCTCTGACTTCCTGGTTAAGGTCTCTCAGCGTTGACTGGAATATCAAATCGGACTCACACCATGTTCTTGTAATGTGGTCATGTCTGTCCGCTGTTTGAAGAGCATCTCTGGCCTAAACACAATAGGAAGAACAACAACACGGCAAAAAAAAAAACAACACATTTCCATATTAGATGAAGGGCACCGTAACTGGAAATGGTAACATTCATCTGATGCTGCTTTGGATTTATCTTCTGTTTTAGACCAACTTTGATCACTTCGAGCCATCTTAAGTCCGTTTGTTCTAACTTCTCACTAACATCTCGTATGATTTCAGATCCCTGCTGTTCCCCAGCTGCCCTGTAGGTTTGTGCTTTGACCTCCAGAGGGCGACAAATCAGCACAGACAGAGAGCTCCATTCAAACTTTGCTGCCATCAGGAATAATTCTTCAAATATAATCATCAGTGTTTGAGCAGTTATGATATCAGGGACAATCTAGACATGTGTGACAATACTGAACATGTCACATGACACACCTCAAACATCATGTGATCCACTCTCAGTCTGCACTTTCATTCATGACTTCAACAGGTTGAAATGAGCTTTGAAGAAACATTCAGTGAAATAAATCTTTCATGGATTCATGTGAGCAGCAGATGAACTTTACAAAGAATCAGTGGATTTATCTTCTGTTTTAGATCAACTTTGATCACTTCGAGCCATCTTAAGTCCGTTTGTTCTTCTCACTCACTAACGTCTCGTATGATTTCAGATCCCTGCTGTTCCCCAGCTGCCCTGTAGGTGGCCTCAGTGTGTCTCACACCATTTACAGATGATTACAGGTCGTTTACAGTTCAAACAGGTCCAACATAAGAAATATGCAGAAAATATCCTGCTATAACAGTTTGGGTCAAAGTGCAGATGTTCCAGATGTTCTGAGTCTGTCTGTGTTTCATGTTAACATGTAGATGTTGGACCAAAGTGAAGCTTTTTGATGTGACAGCAGGAATGTGAAGTGTAACTCTGAGCTGTAGGAAATGAAACTAAACGCACTTTTTCTCCTTTATTTATAGGAAAGTGTAGGAGAGCAACAGATGAACAAGCGTTACTGTAACAGGAAACATCAGAGGACCTTTATGTTCATCATCATCACTGTTTCCTTGTTCTGTCACAAACACACAACACTTCCTGCTCTCTCTCTGATGGATCTGATTGGCTGTTTCATTCACAGGAGGTCAGGGCGTCACACAAACAGCTTTAACTGCACAACGACACACTTTAAATCATCTGCAGACAAACCTGTGTGTTTGATTTATGAAGAAATAATAAAGACGTGTGTACAGCTGTCCATGAAGCAGCTTCTCACACAAACTCTGACACTTCAGCCACTTTAATTCCTGCAAAGCTGCGTAATAAAGAGCTGTGACTGCTATGAGCTGCTGATGATGACTGCATGAAGCTCTCAGCTGAAGCTTCTTTCATTTATTTTAATGTTAATGTCGCCTTTTTAAGTCTGTGTGAGGATTTTAATGACACACATTAAAGGAGCTTCTTTGATTAGAACCAAATTCATGTTGATTTTCAGCCTGAAATGATAAAAACTTTAATAATTCTGTTTATAATCATCAACCTGGAGACTAATGAAAAGTATAATAGTGAAAAAAAGCCTTTATTATTTGAGTAATGCCTGAATCTGCTCAGAGACAACACAGAGGTGTTGATGACAGTTTGACATTAACTGAATTAAAAACTAGGGCTGTCAAATGATTAAAATTTTTAATCAGATTAATCACAGCCTAAAAATTAATTAATCATGATTAATTGCAACTCGAAATATGACCAAAATGTGTGCAAACATACGGACAGATAGCGGATTTTTACACACTTGTTAGTGTTATTTAATGCTAAGACCACGCTGAGTGGCCTGCGTTCACTCAGCGTGGTCTGACGTAGGCTGGGTGTTGTGCTGGAAGCGAATTAATCACAGCCTAAAAATTGATTAATCGCAACTCGAAATATATGTGTATATGTGTAAAAATCGGGACAGATAGTGGTTTTTAACACACTTGTTTGTTTTATTTATTATTAATTGTGAGTACAAACAGTACAAGCAGAACAGGGCTTCAAATAATTGTGAGGGATTTTTACTGAATGTTTTCCACCCGTTTAAATCTAGCACATTGTTTTATCCATATACATCTTCAAGTTCACAGAACATAGGCCTAATTCAACAGGCAAAATAGAAAAAATCTCCAATCATCCTTTTGGGTAAGGTAGATTAGTGCAAAAAAATATGAACAACAGTGAAAAGTATTGTTTAAATCACATTCAACCATAGAACAAGCTCTAAACACACGGTCCTCTGGTCTACTCATCCTTCAGCCAGTTGCTGAGACAAACCAACTTGTCCACGTTCTCTGAGTGCAGAGCAGACCTCTTCTTGTTCACAATGTGCCCTGCTACAGAGAACAGCCTCTCACAGGGCACTGTGGAGGCAGGAGTGGCCAGGTATCTGCGAGCAAGGCGGGCCAGCTGGCTGTGGGCTCCTGCATGAGCTGCCCACCACTGTAAGGGACAGTCCTCTAAGGCAGTGCAGGGCTCTGCTCTGTAGCGCTGTATGGCTCTGTCCTGCTGTACCTCCTCCTCTGACTCAGAGTCAGAGTCCATCTGCAGCAGGCTCAGCCTCTTCTTGGCTGGACCTTCTTCTGCAGTGTGTGATCTTCTAGGAGAGTCTTCATGCAGCATGCCTGCCAGTGTGGTCCACACTGCTTCTCTGTCAGTCTTGGGCACACTGCGTAGGTCTTTAAAACGTGGGTCCAGTGCAGTTGCGATCTGGAGCCATGCATAGTTGGTATGTTCCTGGCGGGAAGCAAGGTCTTCCTTAAACTTCTCTTTAAACCTCACCACATATGCAGGGTCCTCATCAGTTACTTCCATGACACGGCGCAGGTGGCAGAAGGCTGGTAGAACTACAGAGCAGGAGACGTAGGCCTCTCCTCCCAGCAGTTCAGTCACATATCTGCAGTGGAATACACACACACACACACACACACACACACACACACACACACACACGCACACACACACACACACACACACACACACACACACAGATAAGACAGCAAATTAAAAAAAGCTTTTTATTACTAGGTATTAAGACATTTTCATAATAACAAAACTGATTTAAGATGTATGTTTGATACATTTAATCTAAACCTACAATTATGGTCACAATGACAGGCTCACCTGCAGGGCTCTAGAAGTGTCTCCAGTCTCTGGAGTTTGTCCCACTCTGGAGGCGTCAGGAGGACAAGTTTATGCTTTTGTTTATCCAGAGTCGCGGTTACTGCAGTTTGGTTGCGGATCAAGCGCTTCACCATCTCCAGCGTGGAGTTCCAGCGTGTAGGCACGTCCTGGGCCAACGGCTCCTGCTTGCGCCCCAGTGACACCTGCTCTGCGTTCAGCTCTGCTGTGTTTGCTGGGCTGTGCTTAAAATGGCCAACAATTTTGCGGCATTTGGCCAGCGCAGTGACAAAGCCACTGTCTGCGAGACTCACTGTGATGCATCTCTGTAGAATGTGCGCGGTACACGGCATGTGATTGAATGGCATGATGCGAGCCGCAGCGATCATATTGCGCGCACTGTCCGTGCCTACTGTTGTCACCTTCTCCTCAATTCTCCACCTGCGAGCAACAGTCTGGAACTGCTCTGCACAAGCCTCCGCAAAGTGCCGCTCTTCCGTTTTCATTATAGTCAGCGCAAAGGATGTCAGACCCCAGGCTTCTCGCTGGGGGCTTGTAGGACGCGTCCTGAGATGCAACCTTTAAAACATCCGCAAAGCCCTTGTCCTCCACAATGCTTAGTGGTCTACAGTCCTTTACTATCCATTTGGCTATATTGTCGGTCAGTTTGTCCAAAGAAGACTTACCGAGTGGCCTGCGTTCACTAAGAGTGGTCTGACGCAGGCCGGGTGAAGCTGCTGCCCCGACAAACGCGTGTTTGGCATTAAGGTGGTATTTTAAGGTCGAATTTGAACGGTGAAATTGAAACTCTTTACTACAGTGAGTGCAAATTACAACGCGTTTGTTTATTGTCCCATCTATGTTCTTCTTGTATTTGAATTCCCCATCCAGAAGGCCATCCTGTTCCTGCTTCTCCATTTTCAGTGGCGCGGTAAACAAATCAAGTGGAATTATGGGAGCGACTTTTTTTTTTTTATCTGCGTGTTGCGCTAAATAGTTAAATATTCTAACGTAATTAATTCCAAAATTTAATTATCGCAATTAACGCGTTAATTTCGACAGCTATATTAAAAACAAAGTGCTCTTATTGTGAAAATCTGCCTCCTACTTCTTTAAATCATTTTTATGTATTTTTTAACGTCACAGTGAAACATTGAGGCATTAATCTGACACAGTTTGATCAGCAGCTGTGTTTTCACTGACGTTTCACTTTGATTTGTTCAGACTGAGCAGAGAGGATCGGTTCTCTGTGTGCGCACTGCTGAGAAACAGAAGCTCATTTCTGCTGTTTCATGAAAAGTGTTATGGAGGAACAAGAAGTTCAGCCTCTAAACTCTCAGCGTGAGGACTGAGTGAAGAGTTTCAGAGCAGAGAGTTTTGGCTCACAGCTTTTAGCGTCTACACAAAGAGACGATTACGCACTTGATCTGAGAACATCTCCACCTCCTACAAACAAACTCTCCTACGAGCAGCTGTCAAAACCACAACAGGCAGAAGACTGGATTTCTTCAGGTCAGATTTACTGCAGTTTGCATAAATTGTGTGTCACAGACATTGTAGTTCACATTTGTGTGACTCGTTTAAATCTTCTCCTCCTGAAAGTGAAACTCTTAAAAACACATCAGGCCACAACCTGCTGCAGGTTGTGCAGCAGGTTGTGGACATCGATTCATTAATGTTGAATTCTCTGCAGCTGCTCTGTTGCCATGTTGTTGCAGTACCGTATTTTCACGACCATAAGGCGCACTTAAAAGTCTTAGATTTTCTTCAAAAAGTGCGGCGCGCCCTATAGCGCAGTGCCCCCTATGTGTTGTAAGGAGGACGTAGTAGAGAACACCATGAGAACGTTAAAGGGTGAAGTGTGGGCGTTGATCGTATATACCGGGACAATCGCACATACGTGTATAAAAGAACAGGTATGTGCGTTATGCAGGACATCGTTGTTTTAACAACCTTGAAAATGGCAAAGAGACACGCTTGCGAAGCACAGTTTAAACTGAAGGCCATCAGCTACGCGGAGGAACATGGAAATCGAGCAGCGGCGAGAGAATTTAAGGTTAATTTAATGAATCGATGGTTCGCAAGTGGAGGAAGCTGGAAAACAAGCTCCGACAGGTCAAGAATACGCAGCTGAGTTTCCGCGGACATAAGGCGATTGATAGAGGATTTTTATGAAATACAATATAATCAAGTGTGTTTTATTTTCTAGTGTTCATATATTTTCACATAACCAAGCCTATTGTTAAACAAAACACAATGCATTCCTTACTTCAGTGTTTGAGATGTTTGACAAGACAGGATATACATGCATTCTTTACTTCAGTGTCTGTGATGTCAGATAAGCATGAATACTGCTGTGTCGTTATTTTTCAGTTTGTGTGCAGAGGTTAGATAGCTAAGACAATGCCTGAGCTCTCCCCTTTCCGTTAAAAGAGGAAGTGCTATGTAATCCATTTTGAACTATAAATAAAGCAAGCAGCCTGTACTCGTTGTGTCTGTCTTCTCAGAGGCATTCACCCGTGTACACGTTCTTAAACTCTGAGTCGGTCTGCAGTGTCTTATTTCTCTTACTTGTGAACAGATGTCTAAACCCCTGACATTTAATTGGTCCTTCGTAGCCGGATAACTAACTGTTATTTTTAACGTCTAGTTGTCCACAGACGGTTTTCATCGGATTCTGACGTCCTGTTGCCTGCGCTGGAAAAAATCTGTGCACAGTAAAAAGGAAAATCCGGGAGCGTGAATTCGATCTCTGGTCAGCGAGGCCCCACGACGCCAGGACCAGATGTGCCGGATCCAAAACGCAGCGCCACAGTAAGGTGAATATGAAACACTGCATTCCATCTAGCGCTAAAATACGTTGATATTGAGATTTTCCTTTAAAATAGTGTGTAAACCTGGTTAGCGCCGACAGATCTCAATCCAGAAGGGATTTAAGAGACAACAGGCAAGAGCGAAATTCTAGAAATCGCTATTAAAAGTTCCGGTTGCTTTGGGAAAGCAGCTGTAACGGAACGAGTTCCGGTCGCTCTGGGAGTGGCTGCAACGGAACAGTTAGAAGGTTGCACAATAAAAATACGGAAAGTCTCAATAAAAATTATAAAAGCGCGCTCTGTTTGTGTTAACAAAGAGAAGTGAGTTGTCATTTACGACCCAATACGCGGTCGAACCCTTCTCAAGCTGTTTTCCTGTGTACACTCACGAACTGGCTGGAGTGGGAAACTAAGGTTGTGCGTCATCACGTAAAATCAATAACCGCTTTCTCAAATAGTGAGAAAGTAGAAGGCTGTTATTGATCACCTGCCCGCTCCTTTGTGCCAGAGAAGGTGTCACAGTTCTGACGTAATTAGTTTAAAATGGGTAACTCTAAAACTAAAGTAAAATTAACAGCAGATGAAGAGTGGTTAGAAAAAAACTGTTCAAATGCAGGAATAGTCAGTGCAAAAAGGTGGAGAAATACAAAATAAAATATATTGTCCAGCTTGGCAAGGCAAATGCACCCCTGATTTAATAAATGCTTTAAAAACCGCTTTGCAAAAAGAGCTATATGTGGAAAAAAGTCAGAAGAAAAAAGCAAAACGTCTAGCAGAATGGCATCTTTTCAAAGTGATGATGACAGACGTAGAAGACGTGGAGAGGAAGGAAGTGAAACAGATGAAGCGGAAGTTTACAATATAGAACAACTGCTGCTAGGGTCAGAAGCCAAACCAACAGTTGTAGTATATGTGAAAGGTGTGCCGTTAAAAAAAAATGTTTTGAGACACAGGAGCTTGTAAAACTGTTTTAACTGTAGAAGTCCCAAATGTAACATTTTCAAAAAACACTATAATTGTGAAATCAGCCTCAGGACATGTGACAAAACAGCATCTAACCGATCCCCTTTTTATGTCACATAGAGATAGTGGCCGTGGCTGCAAAAATCAGTGCATTTATGACCCATCATGCCCAGATTGTATGAAATAAATAAAAGGAAATCATTCATATGAAGACCTTCAAGAGAGATGCATAAGGTAGATTAAGGCTGTATCATTGTACAGCCAAGGAAAGTGTGTGAAAAGATAAATGTTTCCATCCTGGAGGTGGGTGAGACTGCAGCTCATTCACATCCTTGATGGATACAAAATAAAATATAATAATAAACTACTTGGTTCGCCATGCAACAGAGAGAATGCATGTGACTGAAGGTTGGATCTGAGATGAGGCAAACAGAAGACCAGTCTAAAAGTAGGCACAAACCTGTTCAGAGATGAAGCAAATTGTACAGATTGGATGAACTATAAATTATCTGTTTGCTGAGTAAGATGATCCTAACTATTAAATTGTGTCAGTAGTAGTATAGTGATATACACTAGTAAAATATTGTAATATACTATTGTTACTATATAGAGAGAAAAAGATGATGATATTAATAATGATATAAAATTAATATTGACAAGAAGTATCCTAGTCAGTATGATGTGAGATGGACAATTGTTATGAAGTAGTCTGCACCAAGCTTAAGGTTTGCTCAAACTCAGTATAATGACATATGAGATGAAGAAAATAAAGGCAATATCTAAACCAATTAGGTGCATAGAGGCACTTAACCTGCTTGAAAACCTGTCATTTATCCTAGATAAATATTACTGAGATACAGAGCACATCTATAATAACAACTAATAAGCCAAACCCTGTAGATAATAACTAAACCTACAGGATTATGAAGCTGAATTAAATGTGTGGACACCGCTAAGTTGATGAGCATGTTACACATTTTCTTTTATTTTTTATTTATTGGTTTTTTAGAGCAGAGGCTGCATGCTATTAAAAGCCAACACATGCAGCTGTCTGTGAGCTCAGTTTCCCCTCACACTTTTGCTTTGTTTCTGGCAGCATTTTTCTTTGTCTTTTTGTGTCCTGACTCATGTATGTTTTTGTTTTTTGATTATTTTGTTGGTTTGGAAACAAATTTGTGCCGATACTTGAGGGATTGGGTGTGACGGGTACAAAATAATAAATAATAATAACACTATGAAAGTTGATAGTAGGGTGAGTGCAAGGCGGTGTGTGAAAAGAGGAAGTCTGAGAGAGAAGTGCGTGCGTAGGCAAACTGCAGAGTGTGTGCGTCAAAAGAGGGTGTATTGTTTTTACATCAAGGTTTAGTAGATCTAAAGTAGAACGTCACAAACAAACAGATAAAAAAGTAAAATGAAGAGAGAAAATAACTGACAATTACATTAATGAATAGAAAACACACATACACAAAGTGCCATATGTGAAATTATTCTAGGAAAGAATCAGAAGTGGGATAGTTTAATATAAGATGCAATGAAGGAAGCAGCTTACACTCCTTTAATTTCCAGAGCCAGTGTGTTCCCTCCCCCTCCCCCACTTGGCCCCCGTATCAGGCGAGTATGGAAGGCTGGATAGCCCATGATGGGTAAGATCCCACCTCGAAACCCTGGGACAACCTAAGGCAGGCACAGTCACGATTACTCGGCCTCACTCAGTCCCTGTGAGCTCAGACTCACGGGTGAGATGAAGTGAAGAAGACGGGACCTTAAGGGTAAAGCCGCTGGGCTAAGGCGGAGGTGGAAAGTGGCAAGTGGAGCCCTAACTTCTGGCTGAGGACAAGGAACGCTGCTATTTAAGGTGGGAAATCAAAATTTGGGTTAGTAAATTTGGGAAGGAGAAAATTGACTGTTTAAAGGCAAAATTATGAAGGAGTCTGACACACTGGAAAAGCAACATATGCAAATTCACATACACAAACATAAAATACATTTGAGTTTGAAATTGAGGAACTCAAAGAAGCTATATGACAAAGTGAGTTATGAAAACAAAAAGTGATTAAAGTAGTTTTAAAAGAGTGACTTAGGAGTGCTCTGGGACTAAGTGATCAACAGTAGTGATCACTGTAGAAAGAAATAAAATAATTTAATAAGGAGATAATGTTTAAACATATGTTTCTGTTGTTACAGCAACTCATTGAGAGATGACTCAGTATGCAAATTAGCTGAAGTGAGTGGTGACGGAGGAGCTTCCTGTGTGTGTGTGACTGAGGCTTTCAGAAGAGGAAGCATAGCAGACAAGAGAAGTGCAGAGTTGGGTAGGAAATTTATAGTTTAGTGATTATATGTTGTCGTAAAGGGGTTTTATGCTGAATTTAAGTATGTTAAAGGGGGTGATTTTTGTGTGCAAATTGTGTGGTTTTAATGAGACTTTCGGTGTATTGAGGAGGTGAAATTATGTGGTGGCAAGACTTGTGTGTTTAAGGTTGTTGTGGTTGTTGTGGTGATGGGTTGATTCTGTCAGTAAGGTTTGGGTTGTTGTTGTTTTTGTTTTAATAGAGGGAGTTTTAGGAAACATGGACATGTCTGAGGGGCCCATTAGTTTGTAACAGTGCACTTAAAGGAAACCTGTCAGGTGATTTTGTTTTGTGTTTTGTGAGCTAATAATCAGCTCTATTTTTTCTCATTTCTGTTCTAAGCAGGCCTGCAACAGCGCTGACAAATTCTCGGGGAGAGCAAATAAAAGGGGGGCTTTCCAGATTACAATTGGCTGAGGAGAAAGCTACCTGTGGGGACTGATCAGGTCGTAAGTCCCTGTCCAAAATTGTAGGATTTTATGCGAGTCAATCCAGTCCAAAAGCATAAAGAAATATTTTCCTATGGAAAATAAAAAAAAATGAATGAGCTCATTTTGCTGAGGGTGGAGAATCTGATCGTGCGGGAAGCTCCACTATTAGCAAATATATGGTGTGACTGCATGTGAGTGAATGTGTGGCTGGGTGAGTGAGGATGCATAAATGTGGACAAACAATTGGCTTTTACCAGAGAAAATTTCTGTTTTGTTGACTGGGGTTAGATTATGGGATTATAGTATATTGTTGGGAGAATGCCAAATGTTAAAGGGGAAACATTTTTGATGTAACTCATGTTACCATTAATTGGAGAAACACATGACTGATAATTGTTCTGTTTCAAGTTTATTTTTATGACATAGATTGGAACATGAGTGGGAAAACTGAGCATTTTGAGTTTTGTATAGTATTGTGACACATTTCATGTGTCAAAATAAAAGGGGGAATTTAGGGTTTAATAATTTAATTGTTTAATAATTTAGGATCATTTTAGGACTTTTTTGGTTCTTATTATGCGTGATTATGTTTGGGGGTTTGTTGATCATTTGGATATGGTAAAACTGAAACTGTTATTTTTATGTTAAGGTTAAAGGATTAAAGAGGTTGTTTTCTTTTGGATCTTTTAGTAGAATA
Organism: Aulonocara stuartgranti; assembly: GCF_965226115.1. Taxonomy (NCBI): domain Eukaryota; kingdom Metazoa; phylum Chordata; class Actinopteri; order Cichliformes; family Cichlidae; genus Aulonocara; species Aulonocara stuartgranti. Next base: position 5,942,901 of record NC_138941.1, read on the forward strand.
GGCGCTTATAATGATTTTCTGGTTAAAAAGGTGACTTAAGATTAGAGTAGAGGCACTTGCAGCAGCGACAATTCGTGTACAGGATGTTGATGATAGCGAGCAACCGGACGGGAAACCAGCGCTTAAAGAGTTTTAAAGGGATGAGTAACGTTGAAGAATATATATAAATACAAGTCAATAAGTTAAGAACATAATTAGGATCATGCTTTTGATTAAAGAGTCCCAAATAGGATAAGTTAGGGAGGTGCAGGAAAAGGTGTTTTGCTTCCTTTGCAGAAGATCCCGGCGAGGATCCTGGAGGCCCCGAGGCTTGATGAACCACATCAGACGAGACGCAAGAGGAGCACTAGAGACGTGCAACCTCACGACTCAATCTGGGGAACTGACGTACCAGACGAATTCAAACATGGACCAAAGGACAAAAAGTAATGCTTTCTCTATTCCCGTGGGCAGGAAATGCCAAAAACATGCTCAGGATAGAGACACTCGACTACCGTTTTGGACTGTTTCTGAATGCTTCAACAAAGATCAACAAGGCTCAGAATGAAGAAATCGATGCAGTGCGCATCACAATAATGCAACACCGAGTCGCATTGGACGTGATACTAGCCGAGAAAGGAGGCTTATGTGTGCTCTTCAACACGACTTGCTGCACATACATTCCTGATAATGTGCACTCCAACAATATGACTGACGCACTGGACGTGCTGCGACAACTGAGTCAAGCTCAACGACAGGACTACATCACTGGTGAAGAGGACTGGCTCACATGGCTTCTTAGTGGGTCATGGAAGACGTTGCTCATGAAAGGACTAGTACTCGTTGGAGTACTGCTCATACTCCTTTGCTTATTCTCAACATGCATATTGCCCTGTGTCCACAGAATGGTAAACAATATGTTCACCACAAAACTACTAGCATATGTCTCCCTACCCCAATACGAACCACAAGCAGAGATTGAACTTGAAGAAGATGAATTTTAACTGATGATCATGTATGTTTTCACCAAATGACATGCAAGTTGAAAATGTGACTAACAAGTGACTATGCATTGATTAAACCTGTGAAAAATATTAACAACAGGAGGGAATGATAGAGGATTTTTATGAAATACAATATAATCAAGTGTGTTTTATTTTCTAGTGTTCATATATTTTCACATAACCAAGCCTATTGTTAAACAAAACACAATGCATTCCTTACTTCAGTGTTTGAGATGTTTGACAAGACAGGATATACATGCATTCTTTACTTCAGTGTCTGTGATGTCAGATAAGCATGAATACTGCTGTGTCGTTATTTTTCAGTTTGTGTGCAGAGGTTAGATAGCTAAGACAATGCCTGAGCTCTCCCCTTTCCGTTAAAAGAGGAAGTGCTATGTAATCCATTTTGAACTATAAATAAAGCAAGCAGCCTGTACTCGTTGTGTCTGTCTTCTCAGAGGCATTCACCCGTGTACACGTTCTTAAACTCTGAGTCGGTCTGCAGTGTCTTATTTCTCTTACTTGTGAACAGATGTCTAAACCCCTGACAGCGATCATCGAGCAAAGAACGAGCGGGAGAAGCGTTTCGACGGTCACCATTCGGCTAAAAGCAGTTTCACTTTCACTTTTTATGAAACGGTGCCATTTTTCCATCCGGACCAGGACTACGGTAGCGCAGCAACTTCCAGCGGATTATAAGGAAAAGCTGGCCATCTTCCGCTCCTACTGCAGCAAACACATCGGCGACAAACACATCCAGCGATGGATGACCGATGGAGACCACAGTTTCACCAAGAGTGGAAGGCAGCGCCGGGAGAGTTACGCCACAATTTGCCAATGGATTGTAGATGCTTGGGCTAACATGTCTGCTGGCACTGTTGTTCGAGCTTTCGCAAAAGCCGGCATCATTTCCGAGGAGCCGCACGGCACGGAAAGTGACTCTGACAGTGAAGAAAGTGAACCTGGCATGTTTGATGGAGATTTAGCGCAGCTGTTCAATTCAGACACAGAGGATGAGGACTTCGATGGGTTTGATTGATGATAAAAATGTGAGTACCAAACTTTGTTTTGCTCCTGCTTTATTTTTAAATACGCACACTTGTATGCTTGTGTGTTGTTGATGATGACGATTACCGGCAATAGAAATGTGAGTAAGGTACCGAACTCAGGTTTGCTCCCGCTTTATTTTTAAATACTCATACAGTACTTGTATGCGCCCTATGGTCCAGTGCGCCTTATGTGTGTGTTAAATACAGTAAGGGCTAGAGATGGCACGATACCACTTTTTTATGTCCGATACCAATACCGATATCATAAATTTGGATATCTGCCGATACCGATATGAATCCGATATAGTGTTTTTTAATCAACAAAACTGTTTTTTAAATATCTTGCTGCATTTTGCAAGTCTGCAAGTTCATACTCAAGTTTAAAACAACAACTACACTAAAGCTATTCTGTTATACCTGTATACAAAAAAAATATTTCATAGTTCAGCAATACTGATCAATCTAATAAACTTAGACCTACACCATCCTCCCTATTCTGGTATTTTAAAGAGTACTTAGCGTAAATATTAAGTAACCTAACTAATAGGGTTCCAACTCCCAGCAACAACAAAAATAAATAAATAAAAAATAGGGAACCACCCCTCACGCTCCACCTCATGATGCTTAATCGACGTAATCAACCTTAATTTGATGCAGTGTGAAAAAAAATGCACAGAAATCAATTATTTTTCAAGAAATATTAAATAGATTCAACATCTTTCTTCAACAAAATTGCAGACTGCACAGATGGTACCTTCCCAAAGTAAAAAGTACTATAGCTTACTAGGGTATATATATTAGACTTAATAGTCACTATATACAGTAATTGACTTCTATTCATTTTACATCAAATTAAAACTTTGGGTGTCAGATAATTATTTATTAAAAGCTAGACATTTTAAATGAGAATAAGAAAGAAAAGTATGTCTTTGTGCCCCCTTTTCCCTGTTCATGCCCTATCGGCCCCCCTGGCTAAACTTTGCTAGATCCGCCCCTGCACAGTTACCAGCGTCAGCTACGTAGAAAAAGATCCTCAAGTAGAAAGTAATATTAAATACATTCTAACAACAGCTTATCAAGCTTAAACGTTCTGCTGTTGTTCAGCCGCTGGTTTCCTCTTTCTGGTGCAAAGTGGGCCAAAAACAAACAAGAGAGACGGACTCGCGACAGAAAAGCCGATCAGCTGATCATTTAAGCAGTTTCACGATTGAAGTAGCAGCCGGAGAGCGAGAGACAGTCACTTGTTAAGCTTAACGTGGGAATGCTTTACAAACATTCAGAGATGGACTTACACACTTGCTTTACTTCTCTCGGGGATAACTTTGTCGGAGATGAAATGCCGGGTTGCTAGCGAAGCTCTGCATGCTATCCAGACCACCGACAGGTCCCGCATGCCACAGCTGCTCTATCACGTGATGCATACTGCTCCGACTGCTAACGTTCTGAGGTGAGTTACGGCGTGTTGCAAGTTTTGTGAGGTGCTTTCGTGATATTTAATGGATCGGATTACATTTTTTATTTTTCTCCGATATCCGATCCAGTAATTTAGGTCAGTATCGGACCAATACCGATACGTAATATCGGATCGGTCCATCTCTAGTAAGGGCACACATAACTGAGACTGCGCCTTTTAGCACAGTGCGCCTTATGGTCGTGAAAATACGGTATATTAATAACTAACCTCGTGTTGTGGACAAATGATCTCAGTTGTTCTCGTATGGGCTCAAAATGTGGTCATAAATATTTTGTACTTGTAAAAAAGATTTGTATGTGTATAAAAGATTTGTGTGTGCGTAAAAAAGATTTGTGTGTGGACTTAGAAAAAAAAACCCTGCAAGTTACAAGTACGGATTTTGACCCTATTTTTCTTCCTTTCATCTGATTGGTCAATGTCATGTCAATCAACAATGTAACAATCCAATTAGAGAACAGATGGGTTTGGCTGTCGAGGGGCGCTTTTTTTTAACTGCAGGTCTTTGCCTGCATACATGCACATATGTCCCTCTGTGGGGGGTCACTCCAACTAGGTTTATATCTGGGACTCTCCACCATTTGACCTTAGAACTGAAGAAGCTTCTCGGATGAGAGGTGAAACGTCTTCAAGTAACTTAAAGAAGTCCAGACGCTTTTCTTTGCAAGCTCCTTTGACATTTGACCACGAGCAATCTTTTCTGGTTTCTTTGTAGCCAGAAACCAGCTCTCTCCTCGGCTTCCTCCACTACACGCTTCCCCACGCCAGTCTCCTCCGTCACTATAAAGGGGAGAGTCATGAGCTCCATCACCCTCACCTGTGCCGTCCAACGTCCCGCCACCAGCCTCCACTGCAGCAGGCCAGAGACCACACCCCTGCCACAATAAGTAAAAGTATATCCTTGCTGTACCCTTAATGCTAAATGTGCTAAATTAACCGCTGCCTTTGCCCCTTTGGGATTATTCTTATGTCACTGGGATGTTGACCTTTGACCTTCACATTAGAGAGATGGGCAGACATAATTAGTGTATGAATTTTAAAGTAACAGGTAATAAAGAGAGTGCAGCAAATGTAGTCAGGTTTATTACTCTGTATCACACATGAGTGCCCGAGGGAGGCGGGGCTGACTGGGGAGACACAGGAAACAGAGAGACAGGGCTGACTCGACATGAAACGATGAAACGTGGGACACGGGAACAGAAACTAAACACAGGCTGAAATGAACACTGAGGGAGGGAGAACTAAGATTACTGAGAGCCTGATAAATAAGAAGAACAAAAACCAAGAAAAACAAGAGTCAAAGAAAACCAAAAACACAAAGCATTGGGCCAGGACCCACTGCTGTGACATTTATATGTGATAAAAACATTAAAAACTGCTCAGATGTTGAAATCTTTCTACGTATACTTTAGGTTCAGCTCTCCAGCCTGGCATTTGGTTAAGCATGATTCAAACATTTGATTTTGTTTAACTGGTTTTAATTATAGTTACTTTTTGTGAACATTTGTTGCAGCATTTAAAAATACATCATTTATTTTCAAACTTTTATTTGATTTAGAGCATCATATTTGACCAACGTAAATGTTTTAATTTCATATAAAATAACTGAAACAGTGAACTAAATATCTGAAATCTTTCCTTCCTTAAAAGTTATAATCCTACTTAAGTTATAGTGCAAACGCTTAAGCAACAAATATACTTGATGCTAATTAATTAATATTTCCCTTTGATGTTGCAACTATGCGGTCACTTCTGTCTTTAAACAAAATAATATTTTCCAGTTACAGAAATCATAAAGTCCAAACTAAAGTGCTACTGTTGCTATATGCATTTTATATAAATCATGGATGATGGTCCTGACATGAAGGAAGAGAAAGTTACAGGTTGCATCCTTTGACTTTGTCTCCGTGCCTTTGGGCGATTTTCAGAAGGACAGATGTTTCTGTTCAATTCTTAAATCAATTTTTTCAAACACAAACACTATTTTAAAGCTTCTAGAGAGTAAAATATTAATGATAATTATAATAACAATAATAAAAACAAAAGCTCTCAGATCCATCAAACCAAGCAGCAGAAAGAACAATAACTGAAGAGAAAACTTTAACCTTGTAGACTTCATTATGTTCCAGCTGCTCTACAGACGCTGTGACCTCGAACTTAAGCAGGTCGTAACGTATGTGCAGCTCAATAACTTCATAATCAGACCCTGTGGTATTTAGGCAGCAGAACAACTAAGAATAACAACTACAAATAATGTTTTTAGGTTTCTGTTGTACTGCAAGGTTCTGTACAGGAGAACCAAACCAAGAGCAAATATTACGTCTCATTTACACCTGAGCACGAAGAGCCATCAACATTTAGCAAATTGAATCATCTTTGTTTAGATGCAAGAAGAATCATATAGAAATGAAAAAGTAGAAATAGAAATCCAGAGCAAAGATATCCTCTAATTCAGCGTAGCACATGTGCAGCTGCTGCGATTCACGTAAGCATTCGGCTCGTCGCTGTTGCAGATTTTTCTCTCGCTGTTCTGGCTCACAGCGCTGCAAACACAAAAATAAATATCCCCAAAGGTGTGGAAGGGAGCTAATTAGTAAGAGTATTGTTACTCTCCGCAGGAGTAGTCCAGCAGTAGAAATCAGTCCAATAACAAGGTGTGTAACATCTAGCAGGGTGACAGAAAAACCCAGGGTAACTTCTAAGGACCTCAACGTCTCTCTCACATTGTGTTTTTTAAACATGCTTCCATTTGTCACTTCAGTCTTTACTCTGAAATACAGGAAGAGAAATCATGGCTGAAACAATTACTCATGAAACCAGGGGTGTGGTCCAACAGTCAGTTTGGTGAGGAAGGTTCCTAACTGAGAGAAGTGACCCAGAAGTATCTGTGTAGCAGCCACAATGAATCCAGATCATGAGCTTTATTAACTGATCAAAGTCTCTTCTTTCATCTTCTGTATCATTCAGTTTGCATTGGTAATGCCCATTATTGTAATGCTTTTTTAAGACGAGCAAAACTTTATTTCACTTTGGGTTAGCTGGGATAAGTGATGGATGGAGGGAATTTTACTTCAGCCACAGAAATCCTAAACAGGAAGGAGGAGCAGAGTTACAGTGGATCACTATCCAGCAGGGAAACAAGGTTTATTTCAATTTCTTGGCCATGAGTGAGATTTACTGAGTGGGCAAATTAGGGAGACGACACCATCAGATCCCGAGCCCTCCATGTGTTAATCAAGAGACGGCTGCTGTGCTACATCCATAAATAATGAATAAATTAGGAGCTAAAGCTGAAAGGACAGTTTATTTGTACCATCTTCACGTGAACACATTCAAGAACATCACAGATGAAGAAACATTAAAAACTTCCACACTACATAAAGCAAGAAAAATAGTTTTTCTTTCAGGTGGTTTCAGAAAAACAGAAACATCAAACATCTCCAAGACTCTCTTTGAAAGAACTAAAATCCTTTGTTCTCATGGTCCAATCATGAGTGAACTCCCCGATGAAGCCTTGTGTGCTAAAACATGTCAGAGTTTTAAAGGTTAAACATGAGTTTCCAAAACGTTTTGCTGGAGAACAATGAACTATTTGACTGAGTTTCAATCATTTACAGACGAGCAAAACCAGGACAGAGAAAAAAGGACAAAACTGACTCAGTAAAACAACAGAAAAGAAGATCCCATGTAGATCTGTATTATGTAGAAGTTCATCCCAGCAACCAGTTCAGTTCAACACAAGTTTAAATGATTCTATCTGAACTCTGTGGAGCCTGATCTCAAGCTTTTTGAGTCTGACACAGAAACCAGAGGATCTTTCTGTGTCTTCAGATTCACTGTGATCCAGTGATGGGAGTGATTTCAGCCCTGAGTGATCGCGCTGATGTTTGCACAGAGCAGACAATGAGGTGAATGTTTGGGCACATTGGTAACAGTGAAACAGTTTATTAGTAACGTGGGATCGTTTGTGTGCAGAGTATGATCTGAGATTCCTGAAGCTCTTGTCACACTGGTCACAGCTGTAGTTTCCTTCCATGTGTGCACGTTCATGCCTGTTACAAGTACTTGAATGTGAGAAGCTTCTGTCACAGTGTCTGCACTTGTGTGGTTTCTCTCCTGTGTGGACTCGTTTGTGTGATTTAAGCTTCCATGCAGTGGTGAAGGATGACCCACACTGATCACAGAGGTGCTTTTTAACCCCACTGTGAATCAGTTCATGTCGTTTTAACTCACTTGGTGTGGTGAATCTTCTCCCACATTCTTTGCAGTATTTCAGTTTGTCTCCAGTGTGTCTACGTTGATGTCTTTTTAGGGTCTTTTGCCGACTGAAAGTTTTTCCACAGAGGTCACAATGAAAGTCTTTCCCACCACCACAGTGATGACAGGGTTGAGAACTGGATCCATCTGTGTCGCTCTGCTTCTAAACAAAGACACAAAGACAGTGTAAGTCAGTCCTTCAACATTTGTATCCTGAACGTCGCCTGAAATAAAGAGTATCTCTGCAGACGTCCAACTACATTTGACTGTTTCAGTTAACACACTCAGTTTACTGGGCTGCAATAACTACAATACTACCACCATAATACTACAGTAATACTAAAATCATAACTGAAAGGAAAATCTGAATAATCACTCAGAGCTGCTTTTCCATGCAGTAGAATTGCTAACATGCTAACACAGTTTAATGAGCAGAGTTGTTCCAAACAGTCAGGCTAAAATGACAAGATAACAATATAAATACATACCTCACAGTAGCTGCACTTGTAGAGTCTCTTTCTGGTGTGGATCTGTTGGTGTCGTCTCAGGTCATGTGGAGCTTTAAAAGTCTTCTCACACAGGTCACATTGATAAGGTCTCTCCTCAGTGTGGGTAAACATGTGTTGTTGTAAGTGTGCATCTGTTGTAAAGTATTTGCCACACTGTTCACAGCAGTACACATCATGTCTGGTGTGAATGCGTAGGTGTTTATTTCGGCTCCCTCTCTGGCTGAAAGTTTTTCCACAGATGTCACAGCTGTATGCCTTAATTCCAGAGTGGGTAACTAGATGACTCTGTAAGTGGCTACTGTGAGTAAAAGCTCTGCCACACTGATCACAGCTGTATGCTTTAACTCCACTGTGGATGAGTTGGTGTGTTTTTAGGTGACCCTTCAAGGAAAAAGACTTTCCACACAAGTCACAGCTGAACGGTCTCTCTCCAGTGTGGATGACCTGATGCTGTTTTAGTTTAGCCCTCACAGTAAAACCCATCCCACACTCGTCACAGCTGTATGCCTTAATTCCAGAGTGGGTAACTAGATGCTTCTGTAAGTGGCTACTTTGAGTAAAAGCTCTGCCACACTGATCACAGCTGTACGCTTTAACTCCACTGTGGATGAGTTGGTGTTGTTTTAGGTAACCCTTCAAGGAAAAAGACTTTCCACACAAGTCACAGCTGAACGGTCTCTCTCCAGTGTGGATGACCTGATGCTGTTTTAGTGAAGCCTTCAGAGTAAAACCCTTCCCACACTCGTCACAGCTGTATGCCTTAATTCCAGAGTGGGTAACTAGATGCCTCTGTAAGCTGCTACTGTGAGTAAAAGCTCTGCCACACTGATCACAGCTGTACGCTTTAACTCCACTGTGGATGAGTTGGTGTGTTTTTAGGTAACCCTTCCAGGAAAAAGACTTTCCACACAAGTCACAGCTGAACGGTCTCTCTCCAGTGTGGATGACCTGATGCTGTTTTAGTTTAGCCCTCACAGTAAAACCCTTCCCACACTCGTCACAGGTGTGTTTTTTCTCTCCCTTTCTTCTGTGAGGTTTGTCGGCCTCCTGAGAGCGCTGACTTCTGGCTCCATGTTGGTCCTGCAGTGACAGAGATACAAACAGAGGCAGTGAGTGAAATGCAGTCGTGGAACAAACTCAACCTTCAAACTCCATTAACACTAGTTTTAAACCTGAAGGTGGAGCGTGGCACCAAACACCTTAAAGGTCTCTTATCCCCACCTGCTGGTAGTTCTAACACATTACATCCAACCTGCTGTTAAAGATAATTCATGACTGTTCAAACACTAAAATCATGCACACACACACACACACACACACACACACACACACACACACACACACACACACACACACACACACACACACACACACACACACATTATTTTATAATTTAGATTATTTTGTTGTTTCCTATTACATATTTCTATAATTTGTATAGATTTATACAGAATTATTCAGTGATAATAAATCCTATGTTTGTTTATTCTAAAGGAACCCCGTTAGCTTCCACAACAGATGTTGCTCGTCTTCCGTCAAATACTCACATAAAATATTACACAATAAAGTGGATTCAAGATATCCACATAATTTCACTCTTACATCCACAGTGAGGTTTCACAATTGTTCAAATATAAGCAATCAATAATAATAATAATAATAATATTTCTCTGTCAGCCTTCTCGGTTACGAATCGTCTTCTGCTCCTCTGTCATGCGGCGTCCCACAGGGCTCAATTTTAGGGCCACTGCTCTTTTCACTGTATCTATTGCCTCTGGGTTCTATCCTTAGAAGGCATGAGATCTCATTTCATTGTTATGCCGATGACTGCCAACTTTATTTGCCACTAAAACACAAGGATGGCATCTCTATAAAACCTCTCTTGACATGTCTAGATGACATTCAAGCTTAGTTGGCTCTAAACTTTTTAAATTTTAATGAAAAGAAAACAGAGCTGTTGGTGTTTGGACCCAGTGGTCCCTGTGAGTCCTCCCCTGTTGTTTTAGGATCCCTGGAAGTCTATTTTAAATCTGTGGTTACTGACCTTGGTTTTAAGTTGGACAGTGATTTTAAATTGGACAACCAAATCAGAGCAGTGGTGAAGTCCGGTTTTTATCATTTAAGGCAACTGGCAAGAGTAAAATCTTTTCTTTCGAGGCAGCACCTTGAAACAGTGATCCATGCTTTTATTTCTTCCCGCCTGGACTACTGTAACTCACTTTATGTGGGGGTCAGTCAGTCATTGCTCTCACGTCTGCAGCTGGTTCAAAATGCGGCTGCACGACTCCTAACAGGAACTCAAAAAAGAGAGCATATAACCCCCGTGCTAGCCTCTCTGCACTGGCTGCCTGTGTCTTTTAGAGTTCATTTTAAAATTCTTATGTTTGTTTTTAAATGCCTTCACAGTCTTGCCCCGCCTTACCTCTCTGAGCTTCTTCATCTCCACACACCCTGTCGGTCTCTCAGGTCAGCTGACCAGCTGCTCCTGGAGGTACCGAGATCCAGGAGGAAGCTCAGAGGGGGCGGGGCCTTCTCTATTGTGGCTCCAAAGTTATGGAATCATTTGCCCATGCATGTTAGAGAGGCCCCTTCACTGTCCACTTTTAAATCACGTCTTAAAACCCACTTTTATTCCTTGGCTTTTAACCTCAGTGAGACTTAGTTTCTTTTTTAATTGAAGTAGTTATTTAATTAATGATTTCACTCTTCTTTTATTTGTGTTTTATTTATATCTCATGTAATTTTATTTTACAGTTCCAGTGTACAGCACTTTGTGTCAGCTGTGGTTGTTTTAAAGTGCTTTATAAATAAAGTTGATGATGTTGATGATGAATATCAATAACATTGAGGCACATTACACAAATTTCAAAAACAAATCATGTCTTACAATATTTACAACAACTAAAAGCTCTGTAAATCGGCTTTTAAGTGTTCATTGAAGTTTTGAATAATTCTCTAATTTTTTAAGGCAACTTATTCCACTTAAAAGTTGCTCTAAATGTAACAGTTTAACAAAACATTACTTTTAACTCGAGCATTTACTAAATTGCAGCTTGTTGAAAACTGTGTAATATGATGATGTATTTCATCTGGATACTGCAGCTGAGCAGAATAAATGTGGTGTGTTTAACAGAATTGCTTTCTTTAGAACTACAAGTAAGCCATAGAATATTTTAGCCTGTAAAGGAAGCCAAGAAAGGTTATTATGCATTTTATCAACATTAGTATAGTATGAACATCTTCACACTAATCTGGACGCCTTATTCTGGACTAACTGAAGTCTGTTAAGATCTGTCTTATTAGCTGCTGACCAAATGATTGAACAATACTCCAGATGAGACATTACTAGTGCATTAATGACATCTTTCATAATGAAGAAGTGATACACAAAGAGCATTTCATAGCCATAGCTATGCCTTGTCGGCAGAGTTATGTGACATTAGTGATGTTTGTACTTTCAGCGTTAACTTGGTTTTAAAGCCTTTAAAATATACGCCGTTCAATAGTCGACCTTCATCTGACAGAGAATGTGATGATTTTGTGGATAATTAAAGTCAGTCATATATCCACAAACACAACAAGCTGAAAGTCAGTGATGCTGCTCGGTTTGCAGTCCTGAACATCACGGCACAAGCAGGATTCACTGCACTGTTAATGTTAGCTGTGTTCAAATGTTCAAATGTATATGGTGATAAATATCTTTGGTCATATGGTCCTGCTCTGTCTGTCACCTTCTGTGTTGAGCTCATTGTTTCCTCTGTAGTGGCTGAGCTGAGTCCAAGTAGCTGAAAATGTTCCTCTGCTGCTCCGTCAGACTCTCCTCCTCCTGCTGATCAGCTGGGACACAAAACAGATCTTTGTTAGGCTCCACACTGCACTGAAGAGTCAAAGTGTCTCATATGTTCATCTGACAAGTAAAAGAACACATTTTTGTTTCCCGAGGTGGGCAACTTGTTGGAAACAAACACAACAGGTTTGAGCACTGATACCTGCCATTGCTGGCATTGAAAGATGCAACGCCAGCAATGTGGATTGTCAAGACTCAAACCAATCATCAAGCAAAGACAACAGGGATCATTTGTTTCTGTTTATTTAGCATTCACAGCATTTGTAGTTGCCTTCTGTGCAGGGGAAGTCCACGCACACTGTGTGGTACCGCCATCCGCAGAAGGTGCATTCAACCTCTGTAAGAGAAACGAGATTGTCTGAGACTGAAATGATATTCACTAAAGAAGTGGTGATTTGTAAAACTTCAAGTGTATGATAAGGTGAAAACAAATACACAACTGCATGTCATGTAGTTGAAGGTTTTTTTTCTTTTGGAAGACCGGAAAACACTGAAAGTTACAAATTAGTCCTTTATTTATCCAGGTAAAAAAAAATCTCATTGAGATTAAAAATCTCATTTCCAAGAGAGACCTGGCGTCATGGCAACACAAGTCACATACCACACAGGTATATAACATTTAAAACAAACACAATATCCCAACATGTGTAACAAATGTATTGTGCTTGAAACAAATTCAGAATAGGTGATAAAGCAGCTGCACATGTGTGTCACGAGTAAATCTGGCTGTATAACAAACAGAAACAAGTGATCCTGCTGTCTTTGCTCAATGGTTGGTTTGAGTCTTGACAATCCACATTGCTGCCATCTTTCAATATGTTTGAATGCACCAGTGTAAGTGCAGCCACTCAGACTCAATGTGTTCATAGAAACAGGTGCAGATGTGTCACGAGTTCATCCAGCAGTAGCTATGGCACTTGGCCACAGGGGGCAGCAGTGGACTGACCTGCATTCGAGACTGCTCCAGCTGCTCTGTGACAGTCAGTAGATCTGCTACAAATTGCAGATCATATGCAAGTTTTGGAAATGACATTATAAATATTCCTAACTTAGCCACGGCAGCATTGTTGATGTATTACCTATATACTACAAATTATTCCACCTGCTGAAAAGTGGATCCAATGTGGGCGGACTCACACTTAGCAAATAAACTTGTGATGTGAGAATGTAATCAAACTGTTGATCAGAGGCAAAGTAATTTAAAGTTTATGATGCTATCATCTAATGTTAGCTGACATGATGTTAGCTTGTAAGCTTATGTTGTTGTCTGGGTCTCATGTCTGATCTGATGATAATAACTGTGACAACACAGAGATTAAATAAAGGACGTTGGTGGGACTTCTTATGTTAGAACTACAACTTCAGTTAAGGAGTGAGACGTAAGGTGACAAGGAGAATGAAGAGAATGAGAAAGAAGTAACTGGGAAGAGAAAATGAAAACAAAAATTTGAAATGATCAAATTTGCGTTAACAGATGATGGTGATTTTAAAAATTCAAGTAATTTAAAGGTTTTATCCTATTTGCTGTTGTTTTTTTCATATTCTTCTATTTGCAAGAGGTTATTAATAAAACAGGTTCTCTTTCTGGTTTCTCTTTTTGGACGCACTCTCTACAGCTTATCACATCCAAAATGGCAGATGTCAAGTACAAAACCTCGACAGAAACAATCAGCAAGAATTTTAGCATCAGTCCAAAATAAAACTGTCCAACTACAGAGTTTTAAAATCCAACTAAACTATGAACAGAGATCTTTTACAAACAGGCTATTGATGAGATGACAGTGGTAACAAAAACATACACATCCGCGCACACAGACAAAATGGCGGGAGAGCGTTTAACGGTCGACCTCATGAGTCCGTTACCGTGAACTATGGAGCGGCAGATTTGTGCTGGAACTGAGCTGCACACAGCTGATGTTAGCCAGGAAACATTACACACTGCTAACGTTACCTTCACACGGAGCTCCACACGGAGACGATCAGCGTCAGGCACAAACACCAAGTTCAGAAAAGAGGAACTTTGAGCAGGAAGGAAAGAGTCAGAGCGGCGTTTGAGGACACGTTTACAACCACGAACATCAGAATCTGTCTGTGCTGCATTCAAGTGCAAGTTGGAAACTCACTAATCTCTGTCATGTTGTCCAAAGATGATTTATTTCTGCTGGTTTTCCTGTTTGAAACACAAACATGTGTCAGCACTTTGTTGTTCTTCACCCTGCAGCATTTGAATATTTCAGGAGTAAACTGATCATAAATTCATGAAGTCATGAATGAAAGTGCAGACTGAGAGTGGATCACATGATGTTTGAGGTGTGTCATGTGACATGTTCAGTATTGTCACACATGTCTAGATTGTCCCTGATATCATAACTGCTCAAACACTGATGATTATATTTGAAGAATTATTCCTGATGGCAGCAAAGTTTGAATGGAGCTCTCTGTCTGTGCTGATTTGTCGCCCTCTGGAGGTCAACGCACAAACTGCATGATGTCACTGTAACCACCACAGTGACAGGAAGTGATTTTAAATGATGAAATATGTCAGTGATGCTGATAGTGTGTTCATCACAGACGTTCAGGCTTCGTGTTGACATGAATCAAAGTTAATGTCATTATGGACCAAGGACAGTACTCTGGGTCTCCTGCAGAACAACTCGAGCTGTGATACCTGAATGAAGAGCCTCTGCTGCTTTAAAGAAGGAGGCTCGAGGCAGAGGTGAGGTGCAGACCAACCAGCTTTTATTCAGCAACTTTAACAGAAGGATCAGAAAAATAAAACTATACAGCACAGTGATGCTGACTGAAGCCACAGCATTAAACTAAACAAGCATCTGATCATCTTTAACAACATCTAATAAATAATGACAACTATTTAATCCTGTATTTCCTACAATAAAGCCTGTTCAGATATTTGTTGCTGATGGAAATGTAAAAGGCTCCCAGGAACCAAAGGACAAAAACAGAGGCCACAGTCACAGCTGCAAAGGATCCCCTAACACATAAACTGGTTCGAAGATATTTTCTAGCTCTGCAGAGGAGCTTGATTGCATGGACAGTAAAAAGTGGATTCAATAACAGCAGCGAGCGCTGAGTGATATAACGGTGCTGCGAGCAGCAGTGCAAAGGCTCACACAGAGACAGCAGCTACACTGTGTGTGGATGTGATCCACAGTCACAGCTGTGGGTTTCAGTCAGTGTGTCTCTAACTTCATGGTCACATTTCAAAGCTTATTGGAGCCAGAAGATGTCCAAGTAAAAGATTTATTGCTGTACTCGTCTACCAGGATAACAGGAGGTTCATAAAGCTGTGTAATACTTCAGCTTTACATCATGCAGTAGTAGTTGTGTCCCTTTGTGTTTATTAGTGTGTTCACACGTCTACTTTAACTTCACTCTGTAATGAAAGGATTCAAATCCCTGATAAATACATACATGCTGACTCTGAGTCTCAGTGAAGGAGGAAAGGATGGATGAAGGCAGCCTAGTGTGGGTCATGTGTGTCCAGCAGTCATCCAGGGCCTGGATCCATCTGTAACAGGAAGACAAAGTCCAGCCTGTAATCATCCTATCAGGCACAGCGTTTCCATCCAGTATCCTGACGACGCTAACAACCCGTCAAACGTCTCCTCTGGTCCACAGAAGTCACACTTCCTGTGTCATGTTTACCTTTTTAAGTGTGCTATTCAAGCCTGTGTGACCAACTCTGACTCTCCAGATTCCATCCTGGTCTCTGCTGCAGCTTCTTCTACACGACTGTTTTCTGTATAATAATATCTGCCTTTCCCGTCTCTGTCCCAGTGTGCCTGCCACTCGTCCTTCATCTTTACCTTCATTATACTCTTCACCTCACTTTCACTGTATTTTATAGTCAAACCTGCACGACTTCTTCTTGCTGCACCTTTTTAAACTTATCGTCCTGTTCATTGCATCAACACCGATATTCACAGGGAGCCATAAGAAATCCACTTCTATCCCTCTGTGTTTGATTCTATACAGTAAATGAAGTATATCAAAAACAATATGTTGCCTAGAGTCTGAAGACATATCACCTGTGCTCACTAGCACGCTGCTAGAGTCCCAGCAAACCACATACCTCCATATTAGTGCGTCCTCCACCCAGTTCAAGCCAGTAACATCACTACCAGCTCCCAGTATAAACTGCCACATCATCTGTAATTCTTTTACTCATCACCAAACTTATTTGTGGGAGAACAAATGCAGCAGCCGTTCTTTTATCTGACAGTGTTGACGCATCAGTAAATATCCTCACATGACCTGAGGACTTTCCCACTATATGAACCTGCTTTTAGTCGCCCCTCCTCCCTCGCCACAAGCTTCCTTTACAACATAACTTATAAAAAACAACTTTATTGACAATCAGCAATAACAATTACAGACAGTCTAGAAGAAGAATCACATGATCAAGGAGCAGAAGTTTATGGTTTTAATAGCTTTTTCATTTTGGGAAAGTTTTAAAAACATTGTTGGGTTTTCTTTCTAAAGCGTTGAAAGGACGGCTTTGCATCAGAACAGTAAGATCAGCAAATGAATCCATTAAAGTTCTTTTGCCTTGTTTGCAAAAGAAGCCAAACAACATTTGTGTTACAAAGAGAGACTTCAGAACAGATCAAAGATCACAAACATCAGGCACTGATGGAAACAGCCAAACACAGAAACAGAGGCACCAGCAGGTGAAGGAGGCCTGTTGTAGAAATGACTCTGAGTGCTCAGGTAGAAACGCATGAAGAACCAGTGCGTCTAATATTTGGAAACCAATCTGTGTTTGAGCGTCCTGGATGAAACACAGATCATGTTGCAGAGCGAGGACGTCGTCTTTCCTCCCGAGTGTGTAACTACAGGACGTGTGCAGCAGGTTTAATCGTCCTCCTGACAGTTACTGATGAACGAGTCCTTCAGGGAGGCTCCAGGATCACTGTGGCTTTTACCAGCTGCTGCTAAACTGAGAGGTGTTGCTGCTTCATGTGTGAAGATGTTTGCATGGCTTTAACAGTGCAGACGTTCCTCATGTGCACCCATTTCATATGTTTTATTGTGATGTTTAGTAACATCTGCTTCCCTCCTTCAGGCAGACGATAAAGTGAGCTCAGCCTTAAACATGTGGAGAGAACGTTTGACCGATAGTCCTGGGACGACTGCAGAACAATGGTTTGTTTTTAATGATAAAGTTTCATAATGGAAATAAATGCTGAGCCTGTTTCATGATGTTGGCCCTGCAGCATCAGGCAGGATTAATACTGTAACAAACGTGTGTCACAGTTATAATGACTTTAAATGAAGACTTGGGTTGGATGGAGATGTCAGCTGGATTTGTGCTGACTGTCACTTTAAATGTTTTCAGTTCTGTTCAGCTTCTAAATCTACTTTTGTATAATGTTTGCTGAGTTTTGCACTTCATGACGCTTTTAAGAAGAGCCAATAAATCCTGACTTTACACAAAAATAAAGGTTTAATGTGTTTAGTGTGACAGTGGAGGAGAGCGCACATAATAAGAGTCATTAACAGAATGGTGACAATTATAATCTGTCTCATTTTAGGAGCAGCTCACAGGCGCAACAGACTACAGAGCAATCAAAGCACCAGTTAAACGTCCATGTGACCGGCTTACAGCCAATGAACAATCAGTCCCCACTGTCCCCACCAACATCACTGTACTGGAGAGACTGTGCTGCCATGGTCAGAGATGAACTGGTACTAAAATGCAAGGCAGCTGATGTGTGTGGCCTTAGCAGCACAAATGCATCACGGCTGCAACGCTGCAGTGTGTTTAAACATTTGAACATTTCTGTGGCTTCAAACCAGCAGCTCCTCTGTACTCAGTCGTGTTTGTGTGTCTGTCAAAGTGATTGTTGTCTTTAAAAAGCCTTTTGTGTTGAGTTTTGTGAGCAGTGCCGAGCTTCTCTGTAGTCTAAGCTGAGTCGATATATTTGATTCCATGTTTGGTGTGATTTTCAAAGTCAGCAGCAGCAAACGCTGAACAAGCAAAGTTTGGGCCCATCAGAGACAGCAGTGGATCTGCTGACCTGTAGGTGTTGGAGGTGTTTGTGTGCAGCTGTGGGTCAGTCAGCTTTATTTCACTTATCCATGACAGAGCGCTGTTAGCTGTGAGTTAGCATCCACTGAGCTGTTTCATCTACTCTGTCACTGCCAGCAAGCAGAGCCCAGGGTTGGCTTCATAAGCTGGACGTGGCCTTGCTCAAGGGCACTTTAGCAGCACGTTCCCAGCAGTAACAGAGGGATTCAAACTGGTGACCTGGAGTAGGAATCACCCAGAAAAGTCACCTTATGCCAGAAGTTTTAGTGAGACGGGAACAACATTACAGCTCTGATGTCATTGACCTGTGCAGTGAGGACATATTGAACTGTGAGGACACAGCTTATAGGTTCAACACTGACCCTGGGTCAGCATGTGCAGGTGACATGGTGTTGGTGTCACCACTACAGACAGCTCAGGTTCAACTGGTTCTTCTTTGATTTGCTTCTATAGCACAAAGGTTGACACCAGTCTGGTCCAGTTAGCATCTGAATCCATAAACGTGTGAGCTCGTCCCACCAGAGGACGTCAGCATCATGGGGATAATGTCTACAGCAGGAAAACAAAGGGACAGTTGGGTTTGCTGCACATCTGGAACACACAGTTAGCTCAGATGTGTTCATGTCGCTAACACCAATACAGTGACTGAGTGCTCTATAGCAGCTAATGCTAACAACTGTAACACTGCTGTTTGTCATGGTTTTCAGACCAAATGATAACAAAACGTTGGGAAAAGTGAAATATTGGAACATGAAATCATAAATTATTACATTTAAACAACAATAATACAGCTAAATTTCCCCTGTTGGCTCATAAGCTGCTCACCTGGATGCTACATCAGTGCAGTCCTCTCTGAACATTAGATAATCAACACACACACACTTATTGTTGAGAGGCTGACTTCACTAAACTCACAGAAACTCTTAAGAAGCTCCTCAAATGATGACTTTGGAGTTTTGTGTTACTGTCAGTGTATAAAAGCTAGAAAAGGAAGAAAAGCAGGAGAAATGATCAAAGTGCTGCTGTGTGCAGGAAGAACTACAACATGTTAGTGAGAAACACAAACAGGGTGTGAAACACACTCCAGAGGAAACGCTGTGTGCAGGCTGTCTGTGACTTCCTGTATCTCTGCCACAGACTGGGACAGACACCAGTGAAACCAGTCACTGTGGTCATGTGCTTGTAGCCAGCAGCCTGTGATGTGAGGCTGCTTGAGTCAGTCGTCTGCTTCCACCATGTAAACCTTGGTGTCTCCTACATGCACAGATGTTTCCTGCAGACTGTGCTGCTCCAGCTGTCACACAGATGTTGAATCAGCAACATCTGCTGTCACGTCCTCCCTGGTCCCACAGATAACAGGCTGCATACAAGAGGCTCACCTCTGCTACCTGCTGCTCCACTCCCCATCGCTGTTTTGGCCACGCCTCCCGTTGGTCAGCAGGTAAAGGTGAAGCCTGGGACATGGAAGCCTTTACAGCAGAGCTTCATGGGCCTGTCCAGCAGCAGGCTGAGGAGAGAAAGGTGACAGAGTTCGCTGTTACAAACAGTTTCTCAGCTTTGATCTAAAAGAGCTTCTTTCCTGTTAAAGCAGCTGAGAGTGAGCACATGTTCTCCCCCTGAGGTTCTCATGACAGAGGAAGAACTCACAGCTGAGGAGGACCAGGATCTCCATCCACTCACAGTCCCTGCAAACAAAACCACCATTTGAACTTTAACATTTGTTGTCAGTTCTTGTGTCACTCAGCACATCTCAGCTGTTCCTCTGAGTTTCTTCTGAAAGTCTTCCTGTGATTGGCTGTTCACAGACACATGACTACATGAATCAGCTCCACATGTTCTCAGCAGCAACATCTGGGCAGCTGTGACAGGTTAAAGACAACATGTTTCTAAGTGCAATTAGAAGAAGAAGCCAGTAAAGACGCGTCTGTGATGCAAAGCAACAGAAGAGCAACGTGAGCCACAGTAAGTGATGGAGGATGAACTGGTCCTGTCTCTGTTGGTGGGCTCGTATACTGGCAGGAAGGAAGCTTCTCTGGGATTTCTCCCTCAGCACCAGTGAAGCCTCTGTTTCTGTCACTATTGTCTCTTTGAACTGTGATTATTTTGTGCTTTCACAGCATTTTCCTGTTTCCTGGTGTTTTAGAAGCAGCCGTGTGTGTGAGCTCTCAGGGCCACCGTCCATCCTGTATACTTGTTGTTTGTAGTGTCACCAGTGCAGTGATGACCACAGGGTGGCGCTGTGCTGCATCACAGGCAGCCTGAGCTGGGCCTGTTCCATATAACATATATATGAGATGATGATATGAAACATCGTTTGTTTCATGGTGTAAAATATGTTACATGGTTGTGATGCTCACTGTAGTGTCTGTATTAAAGTTCTCTCTTTCTCTTATATTTAATATAACCACACTACGGACGCTCGTTAGCAACAACACCGGCAAAACCATCGCGTTTCTCCGCCGTCCGCTTCTTTATTGTCCACATAAACCTTTCACAATAAAGCTCAAGATCCTATTGAGACTTTTCAAAATAAAACGAATCACATGAAAGAGCATGCAGAGAGTTTAGGGATGAAAAGCCAAAAAGAGCCGTCAGGGGCTAAAACATGAATGTTACAACAGGCTTTTCCCCGCAGCACGCCGTGTGATAAATACTCACAAAGACTCACAAACGTGTCGTTTCATGCGTCGGTCAAACACTCGACGCCCAGCTGGAAACACTTCAGGGAAGTTCATCTGCCGAGATTCAGAAAATCGCCATAAACGCTCCATATTCACCTTTACATGGAATATAAAGGGAAAAGAAGAAACACAGTGCTGTGTCAGCGTTAGACATATAGATATATCCTTGCTTTTAATACATTTGAAGGTGGGTGGGAGAGGTGCTTCTCCGCGTAGTCTACGGTCTCTTTGGGATCGGTAAAGCTTTTCCTCACATCACCATGGGTCACTAACAGCTTTGCAGGGTATAGCAGTCTGTACCTGACGCCGGTCATCCCACGTAGTCTTCCTCTCATATTTGCAAATGCGGCTCTGCGTTTCCAACAGAGGGAGGGAAATCTGGGAGGATGTTTATTTTAAAAACCCTTATACATCAGGTTCTTGTTCTCTGCAGCTTTCAGCAGAATTTCCTCACCAATGTGGTAGTAGTGCAATCTCAAGATGATGAGGAAGATGACTTTGTTTGGGACGCTGGCGATTCACTCTATGTGCTCGATCGATGAGTGGCTTCTCCTCGAGAGATAGCGCCTCCGCCAACAGGTGTGAACTGTTGTGATATTTTGATACCACGGTTAGCATTTACAGGATATTGTTTTATACAGGAAAACTGTTACTCAATAAGGCCCATCTACTAGTTGTTTTTCTCTTTCTCTGTGACCCAAGAATTAATGTGTAAGACTCACAAGCTGGTACCCCAAGGTCGAAAACACCACAGAGATGAGACCACTTCCTTACTCCCATCCTCCCTTTTTCTTTATCTCCTGGAAAAGGCTCGTTAAAGGCTAGGTGGTTTGTTTCAGAATTCACTAATGAAAGAACTCTGTATTTTATGTCTAGGAGTGTATTTTGCTGGGATGATCATAAATTGTAGCTGAACTGATAAACTACACACAGGATACTTCTTTGCTCACAAGGCAGGAAGACGTTTCCTTATTTGGTCTGTACCGGTTTGAACTGAGAACTTGCTGACACACGAACCTTTTTTTCCTCTATATAAGCTGTTATGTACTAAATAAACCTTTGAGTCGATTGGGAAGGCAACCTAAAGCAGTCTCTGTTTTCTTGTTCTCCCAAGCTGCTCCCGAGCTCGTACTAACACGCTGAATGGCATACCTGAGTGTTACTTTAAATAATTAGGAATCTTAGAAGGAAAGGACAGAACTCTGCTTATCGCTCGTGCCTTGGAGGGAAAACCGGGATGGACATTTTTTCCTTCAATTTGGTGTCAGAAGTGGGATGGACTGACAGAAGGTAAATATGCGTCTTTCATATTTATATAAAGACCGTATTATACCTCTCTCAGTGATCGATCCATAAAAAAACGGGATATGCTGACGAAGTTTCACTTAGTGATCCAGAGAGATACACTGACGACTTCCTCAGTCCCCGAATAAAGTAAATTAACCCTTGTGTGGTGTTGGTGGACACAGGAAGTTGCCTGTTGTCTTGAAACGTACGTTAAAAAGTGAGAAGTTGCTCACTCAGAAAAAGTGACACAGGAAGTTGCCTGTTGTCTTGAATATTTCTCGTTAAGTGAGAAGTTGCTCACCAAAAAGTGACACAGGAAGTTGCCTGTTGTCTTGAATATTTCTCGTTAAGTGAGAAGTTGCTCACCAAAAAGTGACACAGGAAGTTGCCTGTTGTCTTGAAACGCACGTTAAAAAGTGAGAAGTTGCTCACTCAGAGAAAGCTAGTAAATAATTAAATTTAATTTTGTTAAAAAAAAAAAAAAAAAAAACAACGAAAGAAAACTGAAAACGGGTCTCACAGACCCGATTACCATACAAGGGTTAAAAGCAGTAAATTAAAAGCAGAAAGACACAGGAAGTTGCCTGTTGTTTTACGAGAAGTTGCTCGTTAAGCGAGAAGTTGCTCGCTAAGTGAGAGTTGCTCACACAAACAAAAAATTGCTAGCAATAAATTTAAAGTGACCTCAGCTGTGCCGCAGCGAAAATACTAACATAAATCCTTCAAGCGTGTAAACCCCTCTGGAAATCACTGAACATGGGTCAGAATAATTCAAAGACCACAGACAGGTCCGATAAAAAAATCTAAAGTACCTGTAAAACCAAAAATTAATAAAATACAAAATAAAGTCTCAAATAACGGTTCAGTACAACTCCCATTTCCGGTTACGTGTAACCTACGTCCGCGAATCGGTGAAGACGTCCATGATCACGTATCCAGAACATGCGGAAGTGCTTATGTGACTGACTTTGTTTACAACTTACGGACTGTAAGTTCAATGCATTCTAATTTATTTCTGGAGCCTTATCCCGAACGATTATCGCCAGAAACCAGGTCAGTAGAAATGTTGAATACCATTTGCGATAAGAAAAGTAGTCTGCTTAAAAAGTCCTGTAGAAAATATATGATAGAATGCCGCGACGTGATACATCAAATGTTACCACTATGGAAAAAGGGACCGGAACCAGGTGTAGATGCTTTAACATCAAATAAAACTAGTGCAGGCTCTAGCAAAGAACATAAACCTACCGCAGGAAAAGCTAGTCTTGCATGTTCAGCCGTTCAGCCTACAGCCCCACACCCTTACGATGAGACCGAATTAATAGTCGCTGTAGCAGCTGCACGCAAACAATGTCAGCATTCTGATCCAACCAGCTCAAAAGAAAGCGACGAAAAATCTGAATCATATGCAACGGATCTTAGCCATCTCTTTAAACAGGATCAGGAAAAACAATATATACGCCGCGAGGAAGAATTAGCAGAACATAGAAAGAGAGAAAAACTTTTGAAAGAAGAATGTGAGGAACTTATGAAAAACAATTTAGACGACTATGAAGAAAAACTTTTGCATCAGGCAGTGTCCACAATAGACACCCACATGAAACGCCACGATATCGTAGCTAGAGGTTTAGAGGTAGCTAAAGAAATACCTGTTACCCGAACTTTAATAAAGACTTATCTAAAAGGAAAAAAGGAAAAACAAAGCCGGGATGACAAAGGTCCTTACGCCAACACTCGCGGTAGTAAACAAACAGACCCAAAATCTAGTGACGTCAATGACACTTACCCCTTTATGATAATAGGAGATCAGTGTTGTATTCAGCCCCCTAAAATCTCAGAATTAGTGACAACTATTAAAGAGCTTCCCGATCCTCTTAAAAATCCTACAGCCTTTGTCTCTGCACTACAGAGAAGTACCAGATATCACCATTTGGGTGGTCCGGATTACAGGTACATATTGTCTCAATGCATTCCTGGAGTAACCGAGTCACAACTCATAAGAGAGATAGGTGAATTAGATCCAAAGCATGATAAAGCATCCACAACTGCAGAGTTTTTGTGGGTAAATAATGACAAAATCACCGATTTCTTTAAGAATCTAAAGAAATCCCTGCTAACAATGTCCATAAACAAAATTGACTTAAATGCAGTAACTATGTGTAAACAGAAGCCTGATGAATCTATCCTAGTATTCATAAAACGCTTTATGCACTGTTGGACAAGCTAGAGGTGCAAATTTAGCTCAGTTTTCCAGCAGCCGCAGACACCCAGAGCAAAAATGAATTTGTGTATTTCATTTAACATAAAGGGTGAAATGTTTGCTGACACTGATAACAGCTTATGTTTTCTCTGCCCTATGTACCGACATGATGGAGAAGGAACATCCTCTGTGTCAGCTGGACCCTCAGCAGAGAATGAACTCAACATCCTTTTTGTCCGGTACTCTATGTCACACACTGTGCCAAAAAAACGTGTACAGACGCCACTACCAGGTAATCCCATGACTGGGAGCCACACTTTTGTTTCTCTAAGGTCAAACAGTGATTTTGTTACATAACTCAGACATAGGTTACGAAATATGTCGTCACATAGATCTAACCTACCCTATCGACTGTACTATTTCTGCACTTACGTTGCCAGCTGAATACCAGAATATGACATTGTGGTCTAAAAGTGAGAATGATATAGGATTTATTGACTGTACACTTTATCACGTACACCTATTAAAACACAACAAGCCAGTATATGTCAAGCAACATCCCATTTCTGCCGAAAAAGCCGCAGCCCTAGATGTCATGATAGGAGATTTATTGACTACAGGAGTAATAAAGCCCACACTCCTGTCAATCCTGTGCCAAAGCCTAACAAACCTGGCGTATGGCGTTTCATACAAGACTTAAGGCAAATTAATGCAGTCAACATTCCTCTGCCACCTCTCGTTTCAGATGTTCACAGCATATTGACATGCATTGCATACACATTTTACCGTGGTGGATTTATGCTCCGCTCCTTTTTCTCAGTACCTGTGCATGAAGACACACAGCCGTTATTTGCATTCACACATAGAAATAAGCAGTACACTTGGACTCGTTTGCCCCAAGGCATGATAGACAGCTCTGCTGCTTTCTCAATGGTGCTTCACTCCTCCAGGGCTGCACCCTGATCCACATGTGGATGACCTCCTCCTCTGTGCTGAAAGTGAAAAACTATGTCAAACTGCTACACACATGCTTCTCCAGCACCTCCAAAAGACTGGCCACAAAGCATCAGCAAAGAAAATGCAGTACTGTCAGACTTCTGTTCAATATTTGGGATTCACACTGTCTCACGGAAAACGTTCCATGACTGCAGACAGGGTCAAAGCTGTGACCTCTGTCCCTCGGCCCACTACACAGAAGGAAATGTTGTCCTTCCTGGGCATGGTGAACTATTGCAGACAGTGGATACCAGACTGTTCTTTTCATGACCACATTCTGCGTGACTGTTGTAAAAAAGACAAGCCTCCTCGAATACTGTGGTCCACAGAAATGACTGCCTCTTTCAATGCATTAAAGGGAGTGCTGACCTCCGCCACTCAAAGGTGCTGCCTGAATTGTTCAGGGAATGCCGGCCTGCCTGAGGGCAGTAGCAGCTTGCTCTATCATGATAAGGGACTGCGAGAAGCTCACACTCTCACATGACACTATTCTACACACCAATCACCAGGTCACGACCATTCTAGCAAACATAACTACACAACATATGCAAATCTCACTATAAAAGCGAGCAGCACACCTGATTCGCCAGCACATTTATTGATCCTATGCTGTGTTCTTCTGACCGACAGGATGGCTCAGACAGGCTTGATGATCATGACTGCATGACACGTATACAGGAATCCACAGCACCACGTCCAGATTTAGAGCAAACACCTATCCCAGACTCAGCCACGGTTTATGTGGACGGGTCCTGTTCAAGGCCGAGTGACAACTCATTTCTTTGTGGCTATTCAGTGGTGACATTGCCTGACATCATACTAGAGGCTCACTCATTACCATTTCACTCAGCACAAAAAGCAGAGCTCATGGCTTTAATACGCGCCTGTGAGCTACATTTGGATAAGCATGTGACGATTTACACAGACAGCCGCTATGCATTTGGCGTTGTGCATGACTTTGGCACATTGTGGAGACAGAGAGGATTTAGATCTGCTGATGGAAAATAAATTGCTAAATTCTGATTTTGTTCAAAGACTTTTTCAGGCTATACAGCTGCCATCGGCCGTTGCAGTTGTAAAAACGAAAGGACACAGTACAGCTGACACAGACGAAGCAACAGGTAATGCCTTAGCAGACGTGACAGCCAAGGCTGCAGCTCCCACCGCCGCAGGAAGTATTATCTGTGCCCCTACAGCTGCCACTTGTTACACTCCCAGACTATTTAGAAACAAATGTTGATTTAAAATTCATACAAGAGCAAGCCTCTGCATAGAATAATGACTGTACCTTAGATGACAGAGATGGCTTATATAAAAATCTTAAGGGTTTGATTGCCCTCCCATATTCCCTGATGCCAGTCCTTGCCCGACATTTTCACTGTGTGAGTCATGTCGGACAAAGAGGGGTAATAGGGGCAATAAAATCAAGATTTGTAATTGAGAAAACATCACATGCAGTAAAAAGCATATTAGCAACCTGTCTAACATGTGCGCGAACTAATGTAGGTAGCTCAAAAGCGAAACATCAGCATTTACCACAACCAGATTTTCCATTTCATACATTATGACTCCATCTGCAGTAACCAAATTATTTCCATTTGAAATAAGACTATTTCCAACACCATGGTCAGCTTCCAGAGGGGCACCGCTAGTAGAAGGTGATGTATATTGCATTGTCCACTGATGTTCACAACCTGGTAGAAAAACTGAATAATAACTATCAGAAAGTTTGTCTCTCTCAGCCTTTCCCCTCCACAGTTCCACCAGTGGAGACAAGGAGATGCGTGTTGGAGAAGTCACTAAAACCAAGGACACTCTGGGAGGCCGCGCGTGTTCCAGCCCCAGACTGTACTGGCAGTGACGAAGAACCAGCATCCTCACAGACGGACAACCTCAGTGGATTCATGCCAGCAGGGTTAAGACCAGCCCAATCGGACCATCTCAGGCGTCGGATCAAGCAGATGACATCTCCGGCGGGCCAACGCCCGGAACCAGAGCAAATAAACACACGGGTAGATGACATCTCAGGCGAGCCAGCGCCCGGATCCAATGTACATACACACACGCAATCACTGATTAACACACAACGCCTGAAAGAGCCAAGACTCAGAGAGCTCTTTGATGCTTCACCTGAACAACAACAAGGTACTCAAACATCCAGCAGGAACAGAAAGCCAAAAGTACCACATGATGTCTAACCTGATAAAGCCAGACTCATTTCATCCTGATAATGGAGAAAATGAAATGCCCATTGTCATCATACGACGCTTATTCTGTGTCTCTCGAACCTGGGACCAGGCCAGAAGACGACTGAAGAACTGTTTTTCTTATATATTTAGGTTATTTATCATATCCATCGCATTAACCTTAGGATTTCTCTTTGCTATTTTGTATTGTAGACTGCAACCATGTTCACATTTCTGCAGGTCGTATTTTGCTGACGATACCTCATGCTCTATTTTGCAAGACACCTACTTAATGCACTCATTACGTTCCCTAAAATCAGTAAATGACAACATAGACGCCACTAATAAACCATTTTATGCACCCTCTAGAGCAGGAGCTAACGCCTGGTATGAAAATGCCAGAACAGCCGCTCGTGATTTAGGAAACAGTAACTGTTATGTCTGTTCAAAGGCTAATCCAGAACAGGTAATAGTAGGATACCCCATATTCGGTTTCCCCCTCACTGAGGGACTAGAGAAAATCGGTGGAGATAATGCTCTCCTTAAAGACACTTTACAGTTGACTCTGAGCCCTCTCGACTGCCTACTTAGACACACACACACACCAACTAACCCTGAGACTCCATTAGGCGAATTATTGAAGTTATCTAATGACACCGCAGGGACCTGCGCCCCAATGAAACGCCCCAAGAATAGGTTAAAACCCTCACTGCCATTAGGACAGATCCCTCTCCATTTTAATACTAGTATGATATGTCTGCTCAGACTAAAGTTAACTGGCCCAGACACACACATAGATTATACAAAGGATAACTACACATTCTTCTCTGACTCCCCAGGTGCACGCTGTAATGAGACATGGCTAGCTGTCTCTATGGCTGAAGTTGTATCATATCTGGAGGAACACACACACAGTTCAAGTTCGAGCAGAGAATCGATCATTGTTCCCCCAGACGGTGTATTAAATGATACTGACTGGGGGGAGTTAGTTAAATCACACATGGTCACGCGCCTAACTAGAGCAATCCCTAACGCTTATTGGATGTGCAATAATACCCTTAGATTAGCTTTACCTGTTAATTGGACCGGTACCTGTGGTCTAGTAACCGTTGATGTATGCTGTACTTTCATTCCCAATAACACCGCCCCTAACGGTTCATTCACACAAGCTATGAATAAACTTGAAGCATTGAAGATAGAACTAATTGCCAATGCAGGTCACGGTCAGTGGCTAGATAAGTGGCTACAGGACACGTTTGGAAAATGGAAGGAACTAATTGTAGCCTTTGTAACCGTTGCCGCATGTTTTCGATGATTATTGTCTGTTGTGTGATACCATGTATACGCTCTCGGAATTTTTGATATTAAGCTTGCTCGAAGGACCAGTTACAGTTATGATTTGTCTTTATATTATGTTATTACATTCTGTCTTTATACTATGTTATCATTTCATGATAAAAGGAGAGAACTGTTGTGATATTTTGATACCACGGTTAGCATTTACAGGATATTGTTTTATACAGGAAAACTGTTACTCAATAAGGCCCATCTACTAGTTGTTTTTCTCTTTCTCTGTGACCCAAGAATTAATGTGTAAGACTCACAAGCTGGTACCCCAAGGTCGAAAACACCACAGAGATGAGACCACTTCCTTACTCCCATCCTCCCTTTTTCTTTATCTCCTGGAAAAGGCTCGTTAAAGGCTAGGTGGTTTGTTTCAGAATTCACTAATGAAAGAACTCTGTATTTTATGTCTAGGAGTGTATTTTGCTGGGATGATCATAAATTGTAGCTGAACTGATAAACTACACACAGGATACTTCTTTGCTCACAAGGCAGGAAGACGTTTCCTTATTTGGTCTGTACCGGTTTGAACTGAGAACTTGCTGACACACGAACCTTTTTTTCCTCTATATAAGCTGTTATGTACTAAATAAACCTTTGAGTCGATTGGGAAGGCAACCTAAAGCAGTCTCTGTTTTCTTGTTCTCCCAAGCTGCTCCCGAGCTCGTACTAACACGCTGAATGGCATACCTGAGTGTTACTTTAAATAATTAGGAATCTTAGAAGGAAAGGACAGAACTCTGCTTATCGCTCGTGCCTTGGAGGGAAAACCGGGATGGACATTTTTTCCTTCATGAACCAACTCAGTCATCTTGGGTCCCTCTGTGCCTTCTGGTATTCCTGCAGTTCTTAAATTATTCCTCCTGGAGTGCCTCAAGAGCTCCACATCTCTCATCTAACTTCTTTACCTCCGCAGACAAACGCTCCACAGTGGCCTGGAGAGTGGCGATGGTGTCAGAGTGGTTCGAGGCACAGTCCTGCAGTTCAGTCAAAGTGTTATCATGCCTGGCCACGTCGCTTTTTATGTCCGAAATTGAGGGCTGGATGCTCTGGTTCAAGGATGATATCTCGCCTCCTATGGTGGTAGAAATCTCTAATATGCAAGTGTCCAGTGCTAGTTAGTTAGTTCTAGTTCTAGTGGGGCTTTATTTGATGATTCTAGTGTGTGTTACATTGTTGTCATATTGTTGAGTCGCAGAGCTGTACAGTGTTACAGTTTCTGTAGAGTCTGGCATAAGGAACTCAGATCCCTCTGTGAATAATGTTCACTGAAACTGATCTGTAGTTAATGAACTAGTCAGGATTTACACTAGAGAATGTTTCTGCCATTACATGGCCTGTATTTGTAGAGCGCTTTACTCGTCCCTAAGGACCCCAAAGTGCTTTTTTGCCCAAGGACACAACGACCGAGACGGTCCAAGCCGGGGCTCGAACCGGCAACCTTCCGATTACAAGACGAGCTGCCAACTCTTGAGCCACGATCGGCCCACATATTGTTGTCTTTTGTTGCAGACACCAAGTGTTGAGATCCTGTCTCAACCTCCTACATTCTTCCAGCAGGTTACACATTATTTTTTGTATTTGGAATCAAATATATGTGTCAGTTGGGCCTAGTGCAGGGGTCAGCAACCTTTAACACCCAAAGAGCCTTTTGGACCCGGTTTCCACGCAAAGGGTCAGGGTTCGGGAAAACACTGGGAGCCGCAAATACTTTGTGACATCTAAAATGAAGATAACACTGTGTATATTGTTTTTACCTTTATGCTTTGTGTGAACAACTACAGTGTGTTGCTTATGAAATCCATGAAGTGCTACAGAGAAAATTACATTTGATTTATGTAATGAACACATTTTGAGCTCTTAAAGAAATATAACAAAGGAAAGCTGAACTACAATGATCCATGTAGCAAACACAAACTGTTATATCGCCTTTGGGCTTTTGGAGCCTTGACCTGACTTTTAAAAAAAGCGCGTTCATGCAAACATCGTCGGGTCTGCCGTGATATGTTTACAACGGGACTTCTGCTCCTGAACCTCTGCGCACAGCGTCTGCAGGTAAGGTAACTTTATTTATACCCAAAGGCAAGGTAAATTTGCTTTACAGACAAATGACAGCATTTGACATCCCTTTAAAAACACACATACCTAGTAAATATATAAAACTCACTGTGACACATACTTTAATATTTCGAATCAAAAACAGTTCTTATTTAATTCAGTGACAGCAACGGGGACAAAGCTGTTTTTATAACGCTTTGTCCTGCATCTCGGAAATAGAAACCTCCGTCCTGAGGGAAGAAGCTGAAATTCACCCCTTAGAGGATGGGAACCATTTTTAAGGATTGATAAAGCCATCCTCTGTACCTGCTCAGAGTACAGGGAGGCTAAACAAGACTGTGGCTCACCTATCAGACGACTGGACCATCTCACTATCTGATTCAGAGAGTTTTTCTCTGTGACAGAGGTCTGACCGAACCATGCCACCAAACAAAAGGATAAAACAGACTCAATAAAAGAACGAGAAAACAAAGTTAACATTTTTTGGTCAATGTGGAAATGAACAAGTTTCCTAAGGCAATAAAGGTGCTGGTGACCCTTTTTACAAACTGATTTGCAATTTTGATCAAAGTTCAGTTTTTCATTGATTATGGTCCCAAGATATTTATATGATTGTACTTGCTCTATTTTCTGACCTTTAATTAAAGTGACTCCGTGCCCATTTTGTTGTTTCCTAAAATCAACAACCATGTCTTTTGTTTTAGATATGTTCAGCTGGAGATAAGACTCCTCCCACCACTGAACAAAGTCATCAATGACTGGGCCGTGGTTAGTTTCACCCTCTTTCAGTAAGCTGACAGTAACAGAGTCATCTGCATATTTAATAATGACCCTGTTTTCATGTCTGCCCTGACACATGTTTGTATAGAGAGTGAATAATAAGGGCGATAGGACGCAGCCTTGAGGAGAACCTGTGGAGGAGAACACTGGGTCAGACAGAACCCCATTTATTCTCACTCTTTGTGACCTGTCAGTTAGAAAATCTAAAATCCAGCCCAGCAGGTTTTTCCTGATTTCAAACTGTTCTAAAAGTCTTTTAATTAAAATATGCGGCTGTGTTGTATTAAAAGCCGAAGAAAAATCAATGAAAAGAAGTCTTGCAAAAGTCCCTTTACTCTCTACATGTTTAAGAATCAGATTTAGTAAAGTCAAAAGTGCGTCCTCCACTCCTCTGTTGGGCCTGTATGCAAACTGCATTGGATCCAGCTGACCTTCAGTCTCTTCATAATCACATTTCTGAGGATTTTTTCAAAGACTTTCATGACAACTGAAGTGAGGCAACAGGCCTGAAGTCGTTTAGATTTAGGGACAGGAACCACGACTGCTTCTTTGCAAAGAGAGGGCACATGTTGTGTTTGCAAGGATTTGTTAAAAATAACCTGAAATATAGGACTGAGTTCATCAGCACAAGGTTTAATTAGGCGGCCACTAATATTATCAGGACCTGGCTCTTGTTCACATTGACTGTATGAAAGGCCTTTTTAACATCGCTGAGTTCAATGATAAAGTGCTGAGTATCTCTCAGTTTCTGTTTCAGTTCCCAAATATCCTCGCTGAAATCAGAAGAACTAAAACGAGCAGAAAACATGTTTAAAGCATTTGAAAATCTCTGTCTGAATTAAAACATCTAAAATGACCTGACTGCTGCTCTGGGGATTTTGAAACCCTGCTATGGTTTTCATACAAGTCCAGGCAGACCCAAAAGTTTTTGCAGCAAATTTGCTTTCAAGAAGGTTTTTGTCTGTTTTGCTTTCAAGATCTCGATTTTCATTTCCTTGGTAGCTGTCTGAAAATCGGTAACAGCCCCTCTTTAAAGGCCTGTCTCTTTTTCCTTAAACAGGATTTGACACTTTTAGTGAGCCATGGCTTATTGTTAGCGTAAATTTTAACGCGCTTACGGGGTATAATCATGTCTTTACAAAATACTGCACAGGAGCTAGTAACATCCACCAAAGCATCGAGATCATCTCCACAAGACTGAAGACGGGGCTGTACGAAGTCACTTTATCTCTACAGGACTGTAAGCTGTCGTCTGTGAGGCGTGAGCGTGTTTGTTTGAACACCGTTCATGGTGGAGAACAGCTGCTGACATAATGTGGATCCAAGATCCATAACTGGCCTACCTGGGGCTGAAAGTCTCCATAAATGCAGGCGTTTCGGCGGCTACACCGGCTTCCACGAGTGTGACGCTTATTTTGAGAAAATAATAGAATATGAATTTATTTTTATATTTCAATATCACAATAATCTTCCAATGTAGAACTACAAGTTAAAAAAGAAGTAACATAAATCAAATCCACTTCAGCTAAATACTTCTCATTTATTTCCATCTTACATGCTGTGACTGCAGCCATTCCCACATCTCTGTGAATGGGACTCATGGACATGGATCAGTGGTTGTTGATCAATGGTCCTGAGAATCTGCATAATTAAGATGAAGGAACGGAGCTCCCAGCCCATCGTTCCTGCAGCTGCTTTCAGTCTTTATGCAAATGTCCTGTTTGTAAGACTGAAACCTGCAGCTGAGACTGAAGACGTCACCTGATGATGACGACACGTTTCTCCCACAAAACGCTGCGTCCAGATGAACAGAAGCAACAGACTCACTTTCCTGGATGATTGAGATGCATCAAGACTTCATTGTGTGTTACTTCTCATTCAGCACAGACACATTATTGCTGTTAGGTCATGTCAGCTGTCACTCAGTACAAGCACAACTGTGAACAACACAAACTTCTCTTCAATGTGTCACAGAAACACTAAGTGTGAGAGCCTGTATGACACACAGGACAGACTGTAAGCTCTGCTGGCTGCACAGCACTTTGTAGCAGTTTTCCAACATGTCCTCCACCCGTGATGTCAGTGGTGGGACCCCAGTCACAGCACTCAGCACCACCTCCTTTAAATGGATTTTATAGCAGTTCCTCCCGTTACTCGGTGCAACGCTTCTCAAATGTGTTTTTGCAGGATAAAACACAGCAGGTGGTGTAGAGAGGACGTCAGCTGACGGAGCAGAGGGAGGCAGACTGTGGATAAATGACAGAGTGAGAGGAGAGCAACCATGACAGAAGCACAGGTGTGGCAGATAGAAGTGGCTTTATAGACACTTATTGTCAGTCCTCGTGCATGCTGTGGAAATAAGTGTCTGTGTCATGAGGTGACATGTGAGCTTATCTTTGGTCAATAAAGCTGAACGACCAGTTTTCACTTTGCTTGTTACGCTTGTTTAGTGACGTCTGGGTTTCTGTGGAGCCCGAATTTTGATGAGTTCTGGTGAAATCATCTGAGATCATCTGAGCATCGGTGAAGAGTCAGCAGAGAAAGTGTGGGACAGAAGTTTGCTTTGGACACATGGACTGAAATCAAAAAGTAACAAACAGGATTTCCAATGGACAGTATGGAGAAGTGAAAGTACACAAAGGCTGTGCTGGAACACGTGTGTTACACTTTTTGACAGCTGAGAACAAAACACAATATTTTGCATCATCTCTGCAGTGTCTCTTCTTTCCTCTGCTGTTGTGCTTTTAGCTCCAAACTGTTTCAAATGGTTTGTCAGCAAGCTGACCTCTGACCTCTGCAGTACTAACTCCTGACCCGTACAAAGAGCGGGCGTTTCTGACCTTTGACCTGCAGCTGTATGTCTCTCAGTCTCAGTTCTTCTCTCTGATGGAGCAGGTGTAGTTGCTGCTGACAGTCAGTCGTTTGTTTTCTCAGAGTGAGGCTGAAGTCTGAACTGTTCAGAGCATCAGGTCTCATCAACGTGCGCTGCTGTAACGCCGCTTTGTCCTCTGAGATCACCAGGTATGAAACCTGAGTGCTGACAGAGCAGCATGTTCCCCCTCATTCACCTCCACCACCACAGCCAAGGCATGCTGGGAAACTGAGGACACACAGACGGAGAACTGAAGTGTCTGCTGTGTGTTCATCTCAGAGTCCTCACAGGTGACACATTAGCTCCAGAACACCAAGCCAGGTGTTTGAAGCCTGACAGGGATTCTTCCCATCCAGAGGGAGGATTTAGCTGCACAACAATGAACATTAGTGTGTAGTTTAGAAACACAGACTGTGCCTGCACTGCATCTAGTGAAGAAAAGTGTTACTGCCAGAGAACCAGGCTCCTTTAAAGCAGCTGATATTAAGGTTGAAAAATCAACAATAAGCTGATGTAATCAACGTTTCACAAAATGGTCAGCAGCTAAAATCTGGAGCCGTTCTTTGCTGGTAATTAACAGTTTGTTCTTGTTAGCTAATTATGTCATTAAAGGTAGCAGCAGAAGCCTTGTGTTGAAAGCCCATTCACTCACACATTCACACAGTATGTGTGTGTCTGTGTTACACTGTGGACATCCCTTCTGTTGGAGCGCCATCTTGTGGCAGGTTTAAGAAATGTTCTTCTTGTAAATCCAAACTGATGCACCTCCATAGCAGACTGTGGAGGCTTTCAGTGACATGAAGACTTGATTTATACTGTCATATTCTCCTGTTACACAAAGCACAGCACGCTGAACATGGATGAACTGAAACTCCCAGCATCTGACTGAGGAAAAGCACAAATCATTCTCACACTGACTCCTGCTTGATTTTAGATTTGCTTTCAAATCCTCACACTTTCATATGAAGCACTAAATGGGCTCCAGACTGTTTATCTCAGCTTCCTGTCAAACACACTGCTGCTCACACCGAGGCTCAGTTTACTCCTCCAGCCTGGCTTAACCTGCTGTCTGTTAAAAACAGTCCCACACTCCTCTGTTTAATCCTTCTGATCAGACTCTTTGATTTTGTATTGTTTTTACCTGAAGTTGTGTTTTTGACATGGTTCTGTCTGTGAAATAAAGCTCACACACACACTGCTACAGTCCTTCATACACTTAGAAACGAAGCTGCTCCTTTCCTCAGTGCTGACACATAAAGAAGAGTTGGTTTTATATCCAACACGTCTCTGTTCCAGAAAACAGCTTCAGCAGCCTCTGAGTCTGAACTTGGAGTTGGTTATAAGCCACAGGCCTGTGTGCACAGCAATGAGGAAATATAATGCAGTAAGTGAAACATGGATGTGTGGAACAGATTATCCCAAAGGTTGATTCTGTTCATCTGGACGTTCTCAGTGAAACATTTGGTCTCTCGGTCAGGTGACTCCTTTAGTCTCAGCTGACTGCAGCTTTCCAAACCTTTGTCACTGGATCACTCACTTCATCTCCAACGTGTCCCTGACACAGACAGCTGGAGCCGTTACAGCAAAATCATTGATCATCGTTTTTAGAACATTAGCTGGTGTTGGTGGGCAGGCTAGCAGTGCTAATTGTTAGCACTAGTTCTGCTGCTCTCCCTTTGTCTCTGTTATTGTTGGTCTTTAGTGAACAATAGAAAGTGTCTTCATGAGACTGTTGCCTAATGTTCAAATGTAGATAACACCACCTGCACCAACCTGTTACACAGCACAACCCTCTGGTGTAGCTTTGGCTGGAGCACATATTGGCAGCTCCAGTGACATCACCACTCCATGGTGACATCATCTCTACAGACTGTGGCTGTTACATATCCTCACCTGGTAATAATAAGACTGTCCTCAGCTGCACACAGCTCCAAGATGAACAAACTGAAGTAAATACAAATTAGAGTTACGATAGATTGAAATCTTGTAATCAGAGCTAATTCTTAGTGAAACTCTCACAACATCATATCATGATCCTGGGTTAGTGTCTCGGTCTCAGATCACAACATCAGCACAGGCTTGGCTTGGGTGAGGTATTGAGTGGTTCTTGTCCATGACAGCTGCAGGTACAGTGCCATCAGCCATGCTGCACCACATGTCTGCCCAGGAACATTAGTGTGGCTGAGTCTCATGTAAACATTGTGCTAAAGTGGTGGGAAAGTGGCTGCAAGCTGGCTGCACTGTGTCCAATACTCTCAGTATGATATCCACAAACCTCTGAGTGTCACAGAGTGGGCCTGTGCTCAGCTCACTGTGCCCCATTCAATTCTACTTGCATAGTTTTACAAGTAAAATTAAAAGTTGCTCAATGATAAGTTATTGTAGTAACAACTAAGTCCATGGTCATTATTTGTTAATAGTAGCTTAAAGCTTCTGCACCAATCATGGAGCAGCAGGTTTAGAGCATGTGGATCTACAAAAGTAAGTCCCAGTAAGATGGGCTGAGCCTTACATACTAGAAGAAACATGTCATTCCCAGCAGATGAAGCGCCCTTTAAAGCAGGATCTCACTTTAAACCTAAAGAACTTGCTATGAGCATGCAGTGCATTCATGGTTATTATTCATACGATTGTGGGGAGCTAATAAAGTGCAACTATCACATTACATTTTATTATTAAATTGTTTTTGACAATCCCTTCACTTCTGCTTATCTAATTCATGGTTGCAGGATGGCTGACAGCTTCCATTAGGCAGGAGGTAATGTCCATTCTGGCCACAGTGCAACCCACAATGTGTAACTGACACTATTATATTGCATTATGTCACATTGTTACATCTTTTTAATAAATGATGACAGTCAGCTGAATTTGCTGCCCCCTTGGTGGAGGACATCAGGATCAGCAGCTGCTGCTCCATCACAAACACCACAGAAGAAGAACAACACTGGATCAGATTATCTGGACGTGTTTGACAGGGACAGTGTTCATGTTCATGGACATCAGGACAAAAACAGACGATGGAAACCTGCCAGATTTGAGCTAAACTGCTCGTTTCCATGTGTAGTCCCTGGGAGGTCACATGACCAACAAAGATACACAAGCTGTGTCCCAAAACGTCGGCTGCATCCTCCGGAGGCCGCATTTGAAGGCCGATGACGTCACAGCCAGGCGACGAAGGCTGTCCCGATTCCTCGACTCCTTCAAATGCGTCCTTCATTCCCCCGAGTTTGAAGGATGGGTCGGGTGTGTCCTTCGTGGCCCACCATATCCCAGAATTCATAGCGCGGCCCAGCCAAATTTCAGCTGCCAACAATGGCGGCCGCTACTAAGTTTTAAAATTTAACGAGGGAGTACTACTTACTTACAATGAATTCCTTACACTATATAATTTTCCCGTCAGTGTTGGGGAATTCTCAATGGTGCTTGGTGCCATACCCTCAGGGACTTTAATGTTATATAAAAACACTGACAGCTCAATATCTGCCTCAGTCACTCTCCCTGATCCAGCTGAGTCAGCAGTGGGAAAAATCTGCTTTTCACAGGAACTTGGTAACAGCAATAAGAGAATACGTAGTTTATTCCAAGAAGATATCATGTCTCTCCCATATATAGAATATCTTACTGGAACCGACATGTTCCAGATATCACCTGGAAGACAGTCTGGATGATCCCATAAATATCTAATTGTGAACAAGGTGAAGGAAATCTCATATAAAATTCTTCATAAATGTGACCCAGCCAGTCACTATATGGTAACATTTAAAAGAGACATAAATACTAATTGAACTTTCTGTGGGGATCATCCAGAAACTGTGGCACATCTCTTTTGGTTCCTCTACACAGAGATTCTGGAAGAATTTAGCAGTTTTGTTATTGTCCATATTTTAAGGGAGTTTTCTTTACGATGGGAAAATGTTTTATTCCTTTTCTTTAAGTTCCCCAGGAAGAATGATAAATGTTTTTTTATAAAAAATTTGTTAATACTTTTAGCTATTTTATATCCATAAATGTAAGTTTATTAATAAAACACCATATTTCTGCCTTTTTATAAGGATATGAATTGTACATACAATCAATTTCAGACTCAACCAACAAAAAGCCTCTCAGAACAATATTTATATGTTGAATTTTTTCGCCTACTCATATCATCATTTTTTTACTCCTGGTTCTGTATGTTCATGTTCTGTTCTTTTGTAAACTTCATCTGTTTGTATGTTGTATACTCATTGTGTTTCAATAAAGTTCGATTTAAAAAAAGGTACGTTCTAAACGAAGCTTCAGACGTCACTGATCACGTGACTCTGGCCAAACGAATCAAGCCTCGACACGGTGCTTCTGAAGCAGCGCGTTGATCTTTCTGACACACGCACCGGAGCGTCAGCTTCAAGCGGACCATCACTACGTCTCACATCTAAAGGTGTCAAGGTAACTTTGAACTGAGTTCAGTCAATCTGGAGTTTTTCCAAGTTTTCTGTTGCTCTCTGTGAGAGAAGAGCGTTAAAGGCGGGGCTCTCCAGAGTCCAGCAAAACAGGAAACCACAGCTGGGTGTGTGTAAGTGTGCAAACCAATAGAATGCATCGTGGTGGGGGGGGGCATCACGGGCAAGAAAAAAATAAAATAATCGGTCGTACCCATGCTTCCCCGACGTCATGCCAGCGCATATTGGGAAATTCGTAGGCACCGATCGGTTTTCTATCAGCCATTTGCTGGGAGTAAGGGCGCCCTCCGTTTGCGAGGTGCGCCTGCTGCTGGCGGCACAGGGAGGAGAGGGCGGGGCGGCGGGGAGTCTCTGGCTGGCTGGAGCGGCATCTAATAACCAACTCGCAAAACAAAATAAAAACAACACAACAGATATTATGATACAGACATATAATCTGCACCCATGTTTTTCTACATTCTATAAAGTGAGCGCGAGAGCCCTCGGTGCGCCTGCGCGCTGCTGAAGTCAAAGTAAACTTTATTGTCATCTCCGCTACAGACAGTCCAGCATATAGAGAGACGAGACGACGAGGCTGCAGTTACAGCGGTGCAAGTAAACAAACAATAAATATAAGAAGAGTAAGAAAATAAATCTACACTTTAGGACTCGGGGTAAAGGATCAATAACAATTTAAATTTATAATTTACAGTTTGATGATTTAAAGTCTCACACAACCCGTCAAAAGGGGCGGGGCCGGCTGCTTCCAAGTAGAGCACATTTCATTTATAATGATGTAAATCCAAGCCCATCATGGATTCACGATCTGAATCCTGGGTTGTGTGAAATCCCAGAAATCAACCTTAGACAAAGTGAATCTGTGAACTAAGGTGTAGGTCTGTTAGGCAGGGCCGTGCAGAGAGGTTTAAAGGGGCGGGTGCTCAAAGTTAAAAAGGGGCACATTGAACCAGGCTGAATAACAACAACACACTTTCATCAAGAATCTAATATGGGCAACAAGGCAAAGCAAACGTAGCCGATGCTTTACCTGATGGGTACAATGTTGCTGTTGAGGGGTTGCTGTGGATAGTGCTGGAGGGCAGGCAGGGCTGGACTGGGACAAAAAATCGGCCCGGGCATTTTGACTGGAGACCGGCCCACCAAAAATGTGACGTCATTCATGGATAAAACCGCAAAGGATTCTGGGAACTTTTGGCAAGCGGTACTAGCGCATACAGGCTTTCAATTGAACTCAGTCACACAGCGATAAAAAGAAACACAAAAAATGACAAGAAGCTGCTGTATTATTAACTGCAATAGCCGGTGTTGTGCCAAAAAGTGATTGTCTGCCAAAAACTGATTTCCGGTATTTGCAAAGAAACTGATTGCTCGTATTTAAATTGCTATAAATAACTTGTTGGGCTATAATATGTGAAACATATGTCAAATGCATCCCTCATGGATGACATAAAGTCATACTGAGCTACAAACAACATTAGTGTAACAAGGTAGAAGCCGCAATCAGTCTTTGGCAGTGACTTTTATATAACCTTTATTTATGCCGTAAAAAAAAATCTAATTAACATTAAAAATGTATTTTGTAAGAAGTAGTTGGACAGCAGAAATGGCTCAAATATTACAATTATTTTTCCACTACTAATTAATTACCGTTGAGCTCAAAGGTTATATTAATACACGGTTAACGAATGTGTATTTATGACGACGATTTGTGAGACGAACAAAGGTAAACTTACCTTTGTTCGTACGATGGTCTTTCGGTGCATTTCAAGGTCCTGCACCCATCCGTCGGTAAACTGTACCTGGGCTTGTTGCAGTGACCTGAAGTTACTAAACTTCATGAGTGTATGCACTCACTCCAAGAACCGTATAATTATAAATCTGAGCGTGGTGAAAGTTGGGCAGCACGCTAACGTCTTTTGTCCCTCTGTGTGCTCGTAAGGGTCTGACCCTTTCACTCCTTTGATTTTTCCTCGTATCTTTTCTTTGTCTTTTCGTCGAGTCTGTCTTTGTACGGACCGGCATTGTTCTCCGTCGTTTTGTACATTCCTTTTTTGTGCGGCAAAGATAAAACAAGAAGGTATTGGAACCGGAGAATGAACGTTTTGCAGTGCTGCAATTGCAAATGCTTGTATTTGATGCGGTACTTGGATTGTTTTGCCAGGAGTTCCCGGCATGCAATGCGCAAAGTCACGTGGTCTGTCAATCGCTATAGGAAAAACCATAAAGCCTTTGCATGAAAACAACTGCTTTGATGTACACTGCCTTGTTGGGATATATGTATCAATCTAATAAAGTTAAACCTACACCATTCTCCCTATTCAGGATTTTAAACAGTACATAGCGGAAACAAAAAGACTGCTTGGTAGAGTTAACCTCCTGAACTATCTACAACACATGGTAGAAACCTGAAATTAAGACCAAGAACACTAGAGGTGAGACATGATCATTAATTAATATTAAAATTAATAAATGACAGATTTAGGGATATTTTCATAAAGTATTTATTTACCAAAACAATAGAAAACAGCATGGTAGCACAATATATTTTGCTAACACAGCAACCTTTAAATATGAAAGGAGACAGAGAAAGAAAGGTGAGAAAGAAGAATAAGAATAACACTTAATTGAGTTTTTGATGGCATTTTACACACAGTACTAATACAGTATCTAGAAAATATGGGAAAATACTGGCATCATATACAGTACTTACTTCTGAAGAAATTATATGGGACCCTGAAAAACAGGACACAAGTGAAAGGACAAAGAACTGTGAATGGCAATTGATGGACTTGCTCAGATGATCACAGTACTGGCATCTTTATTCCAGAAAGGAATTAGAGAAATCATATACACTAGTACTTACGTTGATGAACTTAAAAAGTTGAATGGTCTCGAACCTCTTAAACAAACAATGTATGATCAGACCCTGACAAACAGGACAGAAAGGAATAAAGATTAGATGAATATTAAAATCTATAAAGGGCAGATTATGATTGAATTGTATCACCAAAGACTATTCACTCATCAATAAAAGGTCACCTACAACACTTCCACAGCAGCAACACTGAACATATCTTAAGACATGGAAACCTTTATGAAGTGAAAGGACAGACAGTGAAGGTTGAGAAAGAATTGTACTTAATAGATTTTTTCAGACGATGACAGTACTGGTATGCTTACTCTAGAAAAATGGTTGAATCATATTCCATATAGTACTTACTTAAAATGAACACACTTCAGTCCTCCTAAAATGACTGACAGCATCTGAAATGAAACAATGACAGATTAAGACTGTAAGAATATATGTTTATAAATGCCTAATACTCCAATCTCATATTTATTCTGTCTATTAAGATGGACAAATTCTAAGCATTTACCAATCACTTGACTTGTTTGAAGTGAAGGTAGATACTAAACGTATTCGTTTAGGCAATAACAATAAAGCTGAATTTAATATTAACAATAGATAATTAGGAATGTTTTGCTCATTTTTATTTCACCTCACCAGGTTACAAAAGGAGCTTTCTCAGCAGGTCACTCTTCTCAGCTACCCTGTCAATGACCATGTCAGAGTCCAATGACATGAGAATGTCCTTTTCAGTGGCCATCAGCATAAACATCTCCAGCTTGTTTGCAGACAGGCTGCTTCGGAGTCTGCTTTTAATGAACTTGAGTGTAGAGAACGTTCTTTCACAGGCAACCTGAGTGAGGGAGAGGGTCAGCAGGTACTTGTATGCCAGCCCAAGGAGACGATAGGCATCAGACAGCATGTTGAACCGCCTGAGTATTTGATAGCAGCACAGTGGGCAATTTTTGCAAGAACCACAGCTTTCGGTCACAATTTCAATTTCTTCGTCCCATTCTTCAGATCTGTCCTTTGCTGTTCTGGTCGTGTACTCATCTACATGTGATGTCTTAAGCCTTTCCCACTGTTCAGCAAAACGTTTCAGTTCTGACTGAAGGTTATTAACTGTAGCCCTGCTGTCAAATTTAAGTAGACAGGCGCTGAGGTTCTGAAATGCATTACTTGGAAGAGAAACTGTTCTGACCTGGCTAAACTTCCTGGGGTCCAACCATGCCAAATCGGCAAGAAGAGGGCCATGTATGACAAATCGTCTGTGGATTGCTTCAATAACTGTGTCCAGGATGATGTTGTGCACTTTCACCTCATATGATTTCTCAGCATTGATTTGCAACTCATCTTCAGGCATCTCTCCGGCCATGCCTTTTCTCCTTTTGGCTCTCTTTTTAGGTAGTTCAGCCTCCACTTCCATGTCTGTGTTGTTCTCCCTCTCCTCTAGTTTTTGATTTGTCTGTTTCACAAATGTGTCTGCAGCTGTCTTCACAGTTGGAAAGTCCCTGGCAATACTTTTGAGGCCATCTTGTGTGGCAGTCACCATATGATGGGCAGAGAGAATGTCCATCCCCTTTGACTGGAGGTACTTTGACAGAGGAGTTGTTGCTCAAACACTCTAAGAAATATCTGTGCTGTTAACACAGTTTCATGCTTCAAGAGACACTCTTTAAAGCCTCGTGCTTTGACACAAACAGCTGGCTTTTCTTTTTCCCTCTTTTCAATGGCTTCCATCGTCAGCACTACATCAACGAAGAGGCCATCATCTGGTTTTCCAAAATGTCCAAAGATTTTCTGGAGGGCATCGTGCTTGGCCCACCACCGTGTCTCACCTATTGGACTGAGGCGTCTGTGTCTTGTGTTTTCGGTTTGTTTCTCCCACAGATGAACCCTGTGATAGGACTCCTTGATGAACACAGCTATGTCATTAAGTAAATTAAAGAGTGATCCACTTTCAATGACACTTTGTGTTGTGTCAGCAATCACAAGATTAAGTATGTGTGCATAGCACCACACATGCACATGAGTTGGAGACTGGGCAGTCATGAGTGCTGAAAAGCCTTTGTACTGGCCCTGCATATTTGAAGCACCATCTGTTGCATTCCCAATGCACATGGCCTTGTCTAGATTCAGATGCTCTAAAACTCCGGAAAGCAAGTTTACAAAGTACTGCCCCGTGGATGCTTCGCACCTCACTATGGAGACAAGCCTCTCCTGCACAGACTCAGTAACATACCTGATGATTACTGAACACTGATCATAACCTGTGATGTCTTGGGTTGTGTCTAGCTGAACAGAAAACATCCCAGCTTTCTGGACATCACTGGCGATGCTCTCTTGAAGGAGATGGCCAAGTGCATCAATCACTGAGTTGACAGTTGTTTTGGAGAGTAGGGTGATGAGAGATCCTCTACCTCTTGATCCACTGGTCTGATGCAACTTCTTGCTTTTTTCAATGCAGTCATTCAAATGTTCTCCAAGGCACATATCATACTTGCCTAATAACACAATCAGTTCCAGAAAGTTACCATGATCGATG
This sequence comes from Aulonocara stuartgranti, assembly GCF_965226115.1. Taxonomy (NCBI): domain Eukaryota; kingdom Metazoa; phylum Chordata; class Actinopteri; order Cichliformes; family Cichlidae; genus Aulonocara; species Aulonocara stuartgranti. The sequence continues at coordinate 5,987,305 of NC_138941.1, forward strand.
GTGTTATCACCTAAAGTGTATGCAGCCTCATTCTCCACATGCCTATAGCTGAGTCCCCTCTTCCCAAGTACTTTGATCACATCCACTATACGCTCTAAAACTTGCCGTCTCTTTTTCACTTGTGCTCTGTGAGCTGACAACTGACTGCCAGCAAACAAGCTCCTGATGTTGCCTTTTGAGCACCTTAAGAAAAAAGCTTCAGCACAGGTCTGGTGTGTAGTGCTCTTTTCATGCTCCTCTGTGCGCAGATGTATATGTCGCCAGTCACTCATGCCTGTTATAAATGTGCTGGTGTCAGTCAGCCTTGCAAATGCCAGACACACAAAGCAGAACAATAAATGGCGTTCTTTGCAATAAGTAAGCCACTTCCTGTTGGTGCCATCTTTACAGCTGAACACCCTCATCACAACTGCACTGCTACTGTTCTGCTGTGGGTGGTAATCTAAGAAGGCCTGTAATATGGCAGGTTCAGGGCGAGCAAAGTCATCGATGCCCTGGCTCTCACTCTCCTGCTCTTCCATCTCTCTCTTGCTCCATCTCTCTCTCTCTTGCTCCATCTCTCTCTCTTGCTCTTCCATCTCTCTCTCTTGCTCTTCCATCTCTCTCTCTTGCTCTTCTCTCTCTCCTGCTCTTCCATCTCTCTCTCTTGCTCTTCCATCTCTCTCTCCTGCTCTTCCATCTCTCTCTCTTGCTCTTCTCTCTCTCCTGCTCTTCCATCTCTCTCTCTTGCTCTTCCATCTCTCTCTCCTGCTCTTCCATCTCTCTCTCTTGCTCTTCCATCTCTCTCTCTTGCTCTTCCATCTCTCTCTCTTGCTCTTCCATCTCTCTCTCCTGCTCTTCCATCTCTCTCTCTTGCTCTTCCATCTCTCTCTCTTGCTCTTCCATCTCTCTCTCTTGCTCCATCTCTCTCTCTTGCCCTTCCATCTCTCTCTCTCTTGCTCTTCCATCTCTCTCTCTTGCTCTTCCATCTCTCTCTCTTGCTCTTCCATCTCTCTCTCCTGCTCTTCCATCTCTCTCTCTCCTGCTCTTCCATCTCTCTCTCTCTCTTGCTCTTCCATCTCTCTCTCTCTTGCTCTTCCATCTCTCTCTCCTGCTCTTCCATCTCTCTCTCTCTCTTGCTCTTCCATCTCTCTCTCTTGCTCCATCTCTCTCTCTCTTGCTCTTCCATCTCTCTCTCTTGCTCCATCTCTCTCTCTCTTGCTCTTCCATCTCTCTCTCTTGCTCTTCCATCTCTCTCTTGCTCCATCTCTCTCTCTCTTGCTCTTCCATCTCTCTCTCTTGCTCTTCCATCTCTCTCTCTTGCTCTTCCATCTCTCTCTCCTGCTCTTCCATCTCTCTCTCTCCTGCTCTTCCATCTCTCTCTCTTGCTCTTCCATCTCTCTCTCCTGCTCTTCCATCTCTCTCTCTTGCCCTTCCATCTCTCTCTCTTGCTCTTCCATCTCTCTCTCTTGCTCTTCCATCTCTCTCTCCTGCTCTTCCATCTCTCTCTCTTGCTCTTCCATCTCTCTCTCCTGCTCTTCCATCTCTCTCTCTTGCCCTTCCATCTCTCTCTCTTGCTCTTCCATCTCTCTCTCTTGCTCTTCCATCTCTCTCTCTTGCCCTTCCATCTCTCTCTCTTGCCCTTCCATCTCTCTCTCTTGCCCTTCCATCTCTCTCTCTCTCTTGCTCTTCCATCTCTCTCTCTCTCTTGCTCTTCCATCTCTCTCTCTCTCTTGCTCTTCCATCTCTCTCTCTCTCTTGCTCTTCCATCTCTCTCTCTTGCTCTTCCATCTCTCTCTCTCCTGCTCTTCCATCTCTCTCTCTTGCCCTTCCATCTCTCTCTCTTGCTCCATCTCTCTCTCTTGCCCTTCCATCTCTCTCTCTTGCTCTTCCATCTCTCTCTCTCTCTTGCTCTTCCATCTCTCTCTCTTGCTCTTCCATCTCTCTCTCTTGCTCTTCCATCTCTCTCTCTTGCTCCATCTCTCTCTGCTGCTCTTCTGTCTCCTCTGTCACAGACTTCTCCACTTTTGATGATAAATCAGCTGGTGCAACATGGATTGGCACAATTTGTTAAGACTTTGAGAAGTTTGAGAAACTAACCTTAAGCATAAAATAAAATTTACTATCAGTAACTTCATAGCACCCGCCCAGCAGTATATAAACTCCGTCATGCTAGTTACGCTGTACGAGTTATTCTAAGCGACTGTATAAAGTCACCACAACGAAAACAAACTACAACTAAAATTAGTTTATATCTGACACAGATAGACAGCAGGTCATAACTTCTTACCTGAAGTTCAGTTCCTCTGCCACTATGACCGGCGGCCGCCTCGGGTCTCTCCTCCTCCTGCCTCCCCTTTCCTTCATCCACCTGCTGGCCTCCACCACTTGCTGATCTTGCTAAATCTATGGAAGCTATGCCACAGCTACCACCAAACAATTCAGTAATTTTCACACATTTGGCAGCGTCTGCCTGAAGGGCTTGTTTCTTTTTGGCCCTAATTTTTTCGGCACCTCCTTTCCTTTTTTTGTTCTCCATTTTCTTTAGTTCGTCTATAAGATTGCTAAACATGGGGGAGGGTGCATCCGACCTCCTCGGCTGTAATTGGTCCAGCCCAGAGTCGATCATGACCAATTGGCCAATCCAACACCTTTCATTGTTTATACCCTTCCCAAAAAAAAAAAAAAAAAAAAAGAAATCGGTCGGCCCATAAAAACAAAAAATCGCCAGCGGCCCACCGGGCAAGTGCCCGGTATGCCCGATGGCCAGTCCAGCTATGAGGGCAGGGCTGTGTTGGTCTGAGACTGTAGACATTAAAAAGTCCACAGGAGAGATGGTAGCTGATTAAACAAGTGTCATGAGATAATAACAAAATGCAAAGATTGGTGACAGCGCTTGGAACCATAAGGCAACAAAAAACTGTGAGAAATAATTTAGGCTCTGCCTGTGAATCACTCTTTGCTTCTCTTCTTCCATCCCATCATTTCATATATCACTCTGCACACACACACACACACACACACACACACACACACACACACACACACACACATTAAAAAATAATAATAATAATTAAAAAAAAAAAAGTTGCCTCAACAAAAGGGCACCTTGGGCACCATCAGGAAAGGGGCGGGTGCTCAAGCCCCTGTAGCCCCCCCCCCCCCCCCCTCTGTACGTTCCTGCTGTTAGGTTAATTGTGCTGATCCTCGGGTTGGGGGATTTGTGTTTGTACTGGAGCGCAAAATTCAAACCAATGGAAGATGGACAACAAAAGTTCAAAGCCATCAGGTGTTCAGGTTAGAAAAAAGAGAAAAGATGCAGGTAAGCAGACGTGTGATTGGATAATGGCAGCTCATCCTGAACCAATCAGACTAAACTCCAAACAATACATTATGTTACAGATTTTAATATTAATTAGTCATTGTTACTTGTTGATTTGTCCTTTTCTCATTGTGTGACGAATTATGACGACTGTTTGGTAGCTGTTATTGTCTCTCTCTCTCTCTTCATGTGTGTTTCTCTGGTGAAACAATAGTTTTGTGTTAATGTTAGGGCTGCACGATTTTGCATAAAATGAGAATCACGATTTTTTGGCTTAGAATTGAGATCATGATTCTCTCATAACAACAAATAAACATAAAAACAACAAATGTCTCACGTTTTGTTGTTGCAGCAAAATGTTGTCTTGCTTGAAATTCCGTCTCCACCGTTGCTCGACGCTGCGTGTACAGAGCAGGTAGTGCAACAATAGAAAAATAGTTGCGGGACGGCACTGTGTAGCGTTTGTCTAGGGTGTTGATCGTTTTCCTAAATCCCTCGTTTTGCACAGTGTTGATGGGAGCCATATTGTCAATCCTCAAGGATTGACGTACGCACGATGTAGTTATAAAACAGGGTTTATTCTGGTCTTGGCAACCCGTGAGAACTGCTCACGGACAAAACAATAAAACAAAAACATCACATCAAAATGCGCTCTTGTACGTAGTGTCAATCAATCAAAAAAATCCTTAATTACAGAAAATAAACCATTTAAAATACACAAACCTCGTGAGCTGACATCCAGGAGGTGCTAAATAGAGCTTTATGGCCTTATTGCCTTATCTTCCATCTTCTTCGTCAATTATTTTCACTCTTTAAACAATATTTTCTCCATGTGTGGAGCTAACTGTGAGTTGCAGCATGCAGACACCATGTGTGCTAGCAAAAGAAAAGTGGCTGGGTGGAGACCCAAACAGCAAAACTGTACCCTACACAGTTCACCACCAGAGGGTGCAAAGGAACAAAATCCAGACATACAGCTTAACAAATATCAAATGCAACAAACATCAAATGCAAAAGACCGTTACACTCCCACCAATCACTTGTGATTAAAAAGAATAAAGTATTGCCTATGAACTAATGAACGGCTTTTGAATGAACTATCGTGAATTATCCTTTAAGCAGAGTGCGGTGGAGAATCGTCTTCCGCTTCCATCAGAATGACTGTCTTCTGAATGGGTCTTTCCAGGTGCACAGGTTTGGAGTTACGTTTTCCTGCTCTATCCAGGGTTGGATCACTCAGCAGCAATTTCACCTTCCTCACTTTTCCATCCTTTCCAGGATACACTTCAATGATCCTTGCCAACTTCCACTGGTTGCGTGGAGTTATCTCATCCTTCAGGAGGACAACATCATTGATCTTAGCATTTCTGTGCTCTTTGGTCCACTTCTGTCTTCCTTGAAGATTTAACAAATACTCCTTTTTCCACCTTGTCCAGAAAGTGTTGGCAAGTAGTTGAACATGACGCCACCTCTTACGGAGATAAAGATCTTCTTTCACAAACCTTCCTGGAGGTGGAGAGATGATTGTGGACTTCATGGTTAGTATGTGATTCGGTGTTAAAGGTTCTGGGTTTGATGGATCACATAGTTGGTCAGTAGTCAATGGTCTGCTATTAATCACTGCCATGACTTCATACAGGAATGTCCTCAGAGAGGAGCTGTCGAGTTGTTTGGCTGATTGTTCCAGAATGGACATGAGAACACTTCTTATGGTGCGAATTTGTCTTTCCCAGACACAACCCATATGACTAGATGCTGGGGTGTACATGAGAAACTCACAGTCCAGTTTCCCTAGCTTGGCTTGATCCATTTCCTTAAATGCTCCAATAAACTCATTTCTAGTGCCGACAAAACTCGTGCCTTGATCACATCTTATCTGACGAACTGTACCTCTGATGGCCATGAATGCACGTAATGAGTTGATGAGGGAATCTGTAGAGAGATCGTTAAGCATTTCAAGATGCACTGCTCTGGAGCACATGCAAGTGATTAGCAAGCCATAACGCTTTAGCTCCTTGCGGCCTTCTTTGACATAAAAAGGACCAAAGCAGTCCATCCCACAGTAGGTGAATGGCGGTGTGGTCTCCATCCGATCCTCTGGGAGGTCTGCCATCTTCTGCTGCTCTGTGCGCCTTCTGAACCTTCTGCATTTTACACATTTATAGATGTAAGATGACACGATCTTGCTGCATCCAAGAATCCAGAATCTGTTAGCTCGAAGTTTGAGCAAAGGCTGTTTCTTGAACCATCTTTATGATTGTTAACTCTGCTTCCTTTCTCTCTTGTTACACTACTGATGTCGTGTGATCTACTCTTGTGATCCTTTGCTTCTTTCACATAGCGCTTGAGTCTAGCAACTGCCTTAATCATCCTCGACCAGTCGGAAAACTTGTGTAAGCGATCTAACAGTGACCTTTGTTCCTCCCCTTGTATCTTGTGGACTTGAACCTTCTTAACCTCCGGGTCACTGGTTGATAACTCTCCCACCTTAATTTCCCCACTGGGTATGATCTTCTGCCAAAGGAGGTCTGGGCCTTTGAACCAGTTTGATGCTACAAGTTGTTCTGCTGTGAGACCTCTTGAGGCGTGGTCTGCCGGATTATCTTCGGAAGTTACATACCTCCATTGGGTTGAATCTGTGCTTTGTTTGATGCGTTCCACTCGGTTTGCAACAAACACATGAAATCTTCTGGCTTCATTGCTGACATATCCGAGTACCACCTTCGAGTCAGTCCAATACCTTTCTTCTGAAATTTCCATTTCCAATTCCTTTTTCAGCATGTCACCAGTGCGCACAGCAACAACGGCCGCCGACAACTCAAGCCGAGGTATAGTTGTGACTTTGGTTGGTGGAACTCTTGATCTTCCCATCACCAATGAGCAGTGGACTTCACCAGTTGTGCTTACTGCTCTGAGGTAAGTGCACATTCCATATCCAGATGCACTTGCATCAGAAAAATGATGAAGTTCGTAGTGCTGTGCCTTGAAGGTCGAAGGAATGTAGCATCTGTGAACCTTTACGTCTGCAAGGTTTCCCAGGTCACGCAACCAATACTCCCACTGAGGTCGAAGTCTGTCAGGTAAGTTATCATCCTGGCTGAGTTTATCTCGACACATTTGTTGCAAAATCTGCTTTCCCAGCAGAATGAAAGGTGACACAAACCCAAGTGGATTGAACACAGAGGCGACTGTGGCCAATACTCCTCTTCTGGTGAGTGGTTTGTCCTTAACAACTACTCTGAACTGAAATTGATCTGATGCCACACACCATTGTACGCCAAGTGCTCTTTCCATGTGTACTTCACCGAGTGCCATATCTAGCTCTTTGGGAGCTGCAGCGCATTCTTCTTTCGGAAGCGAAGCTAGAACTTTGGTGCTGTTTGAGATGAACTTGTGCAACCGAAGTTTGCCCATGCTGCAGAGTTTGCGTGCTTCATTAACCAGCTGTATTGCCTGATCTTCAGTGTCAACACTTGCTAGTCCGTCATCAACATAGAAGTTGGTTTTGATGAACTTGATGGTTTCTTCATTAAAACTTCCTTCCCCTTCAGCTGCAAGATGCTTGAGGCCATAGTTGGCACAACCTGGAGAAGATGCTGCTCCAAATAGGTGTACCTTCATCCTGTAGACAGTGAATGGAGTTTCAAGGTCACCGTTCTCCCACCACAAGAACCGTAGGTAATCTTGGTCACAAGCATGCACATGGAATTGGTGGAACATGCGTTCGATGTCACACATGAAAGCCACTGGGCCTCTTCGGAAGCGACACAAGACTCCGAGCAAGGTGTTTGTTAGCTCTGGACCAGTGAGGAGATGGTCATTTAAGGAAGCGCCTTGGAACTTGGCAGAGGCATCAAAGACGACACGAATCTTTCCGGGTTTTTGTGGATGATACACACCATGATGTGGGATGTACCATACTGGTGTCTTGTCAATGTCTTGCTCTGTGACCTTTTCAGCATCTCCATGGGCTAAGATGTCATTCATGAATTTCTTATAGTCCATGTAGTACTGCTTGTTACTCTTGAGCCTTTTTTCTAAACATTTGAGGTGATGAATAGCACATACCTTGTTGTTTGGCAGGTTCGGCCTTTCACTCTTAAATGGGAGTGGCATTTCAAAATGACCATCCTCCTTGTGCCTAATGCCGGCCTTCATCTTTGTTAAAAATTTGAGATCTTCTTGAGAGACCTTTGTGTCTTCTGGTGCTTTCTCAACAAAGTCAGACTTCAACATCTTTAGGACCTCTGTGGGAGAGATCATTTCCTTTATTTGAGTTCTGTAGACATAGTGAACCTTGTTGGTGAGATTTAAAGAGGGATTAATGTCAGGCACCACTTCCTTCACAATGACTTGGTGACTTATTCCGAAGGCGTCTCCATAATCGAGACATGGATTGCCATAACCCACAATACTCCATCCCAGATCAGTTCTTTGCACAAACGGCTGATTTTCCTTTCCAGACACAACCTCACAAGGAACAAGTGCTTGGGGGCAGTTGTACCCAATCAGCAGACCAACATCACAGCTTTGTAGTGGAGCGATCTCACTTGCAATGCAGTCAAGATGAGACCATGCCTTAGCTGTTGCAGGCGATGGAATGTGATCTCGGTTTGCGGGAATAAAGTCTCTGGCATACGTCACTGGTAGGGAAATGGTCTTATTTGAGTAGAACCCTCTGACTTGTAGACCTGAGAACTTGCGACAGGACACAACTGTGTTTCTTGAAGACATAGTAGTGAGCTTTAGCTGAGTCGATTCACCTTTGATATGCAGAGCTTGTGCCGTTTCTTCAAGAATAAAGGTCGTATCGCTCTGTGTATCAAGGAGCACGTACACAAGAATTTCATGCGCTGGCTCACCTTTGGTTGACACCCATACTGGAATAATGGAAGATGTGTGAGTGTCGTCAACATTCTGTGTGACTCTGTTAGAAGTCGCTTCACTTGTTGTTGGTGTGACACTGTTGTCTTGTGAGACATCTGCGTTCGTTTGTCTTGTCCTGTCACTGTTCTTGTGTGGATTTCTCCTTGTTCTGTCTTCCTTCGTGCGATTGTCATGAAGACATGTTGGATGTCTTTTATTACATGTGTCACAGGTTTCTCTCCCTTCGCAATCCTTGGAGCGATGACCAGAGTTCAGACAGCCAAAACATAACTTCTTGTCTTGAACAAACTTTAGTCTCTCAACAATGCTCTCATTTATGAACCTTCTACACTTAAGTAGGCTGTGACTCGACCTTTCACAGTACACACAACTAGCACTAACAGTCCTATCATTTGAGTTAGTTGCTAGCACCTTTGCTCCATTGCCTCTGTTCCTTGTTGTTTTTGCCCCTTCAGTTTCACTTGGCTTCAGAGCAAAGAGAGATGTTATGGGATTACAGGCAATTTTGGCTTCCCGTGAGATGAAATCTACGAATTGGCTGAAGCTTGGAAAGGTGTGAGTCTCTTCTTGCACTTCTGTAACCTTTCTGTTCTACCTTGAAGTAAGCCAATCTGGAAGTTTTGTGAGCATTTTTTGGTTTTCATTGCAGTCATTGAGCACTTCAAGCCCCTTCATTTGCGACATGGCTGTCTTACAGCAGCAAAGGAAGTCAGCAAATGCTTGAAGTTCCATACTGCCTTTAGAGCTTATCTTAGGCCATGCATCAAGTTTGTCTCTGAAGGCCTTTGCTACGAGGAAGGGATTTCCATACCTCTCTACGAGAACTGTCCATGCTGCATAGTATGCAGACTCTGTGCCAAGCGGGAAGTAGCCTTCTATTGCCTTCCTTGCAGGTCCACTTACATATTTCCTCAGATAATAAGTCTTCTCTTCAGTTGGTATATTTTTCCTGTCAATCAGAGTCTGAAAGGAAATTTTCCAATCATTATATCTGATAGGGTCGCCACTGAATATTGTTGGCTCTGGTACCGGAAGACGACTTGCATTAAGAGACACTGCAAATGCTTTGACCAGATCTTCTGTGTTCACCTCTTGGTGCGGTGTCACATTTCGTGGCGAGGAACACCGTTTCATATGCTGGTCATTGTTTTCAGACTTGACTTCATTTTTATCAGATCTGTGGTGAAGTAGGTTGTATATTTCTTCATCTGAACCTTCACTTTGTTCATACACTCGCTGTCGAGCCTTTGCTGCATTCAGCTTTTTTACAGTCTCAAGTCGCTCTACTTCTCTGCGCTTAGCTTCTAGAGCCTTTTGTCTTTGTGCTATTTCTGCTTCTTGCCTTTCAATTTCCTTCATATGGATTTCTTGTTCAAGCAGAACTTGGAGAGCAGCCTCATTTGCTGCAACTTCAGCAGCTGCATCTTGTCTTTTAGCCGAGAGCCGGCTGGAGTGTCTAGAGGAAACCCTCGAATGAGAAGAGAGCTTAGTGTGGTGTGACTTAACACTCATCCTGTCTGAGGCTTCTAACTTAGGCATAGACTCAGTCTCCTTCCATTTTTCATCCCTTTGACTTTTCACATCTGAGGCTACGTATTTAGATGAAGACTCAGTGTCCTTCCAAAGTTCTTCATCTCTTTGAACCTCCGCATTACTTGGGCTTGGACACTTTCTTACAGATTTGATAATTGTCTTTGTTATGGCTTCACACGTATCCATCCTTCGTCTTGTGTCACTATCTGGAGATTCAATACGTCTCAAGTCATCATAGGCTGCATTCACATCCTTAGAAGCACTCAAAACCTTGGAAACATGTTCTTGTAGCAGATCCTTTGAGCATTGACCATCTATAGCTCCTTTGGCATTCTTAATGACAACCTTCCACTTCTCATAGCGCACACTGAAACGATGTGCAGCCTTCTTTATGTGCTCACCGTACAGTTCTTTGCCCTTTTCCGTCAATGTACGGACTCGTTGGCTCTGTCGTGCTCTTTGTGAGGTAGTAGAAACATCATCAGCTGTGCCTTCAACTGCTTGTAGTTGCTCATCTGCAGAAAGTTGTTCCACATCACCCTTTTCACTGACTTCTGGATTAGCCTCAAACTCTGCCATTGTTGGAGGGGTTTGGGTTTTTTGTGTATCTTACTTAGCCTTAATGTAAAGGTGCAGCAGCTTAAATTTGATTTGTTAGTTGAGGAGCAAATGAATATTAATCTTCATTTACTGTTACAACTTTAAAGCACAGTAATTACTATTACTCCTTAAACATCACTTAACATGTATACTTAACTCACATTACATCTCTTCTCCAAGCCAGTAATACTGTTTCTTACAGCAACTGCTGAAGCCCACCATATGCACGATGCACAGGTTACTCATCACAACATTAACTTAACACTGTATGAATATCAGTCACTTGAACAGCAGAAATGTAAACAATGAGAAGGAAAGAAAAAAGAAGAAATATTTCAGTCCTTTGTTTATTTATAAAAGGAAACTTATCTTAATTAATTTTACAGTCCTTTTCCTTTTTATTTCTCTTTCTTGTGGTTAATTATATTGAGTCCTTTAACTGAGGCAACACTTATTTTCGGGGCACCTGAATTTCCTGCGGGGCTGCGTCCTTCATCTACCCGTGCAGAGCGGAGTTCTCACTGTAGCACCCTCAAGGATTGACGTACGCACGATGTAGTTATAAAACAGGGTTTATTCTGGTCTTGGCAACCCGTGAGAACTGCTCACGGACAAAACAATAAAACAAAAACATCACATCAAAATGCGCTCTTGTACATAGTGTCAATCAATCAAAAAAATCCTTAATTACAGAAAATAAACCATTTAAAATACACAAACCTCGTGAGCTGACATCCAGGAAGTGCTAAATAGAGCTTTATGGCCTTATTGCCTTATCTTCCATCTTCTTCGTCAATTATTTTCACTCTTTAAACAATATTTTCTCCATGTGTGGAGCTAACTGTGAGTTGCAGCATGCAGACACCATGTGCGCTAGCAAAAGAAAAGTTGCTGGGTGGAGACCCAAACAGCAAAGCTGTACCCTGCACAGTTCACCACCAGAGGGCGCAAAGGAACAAAATCCAGACATACAGCTTAACAAATATCAAATGCAACAAACATCAAATGCAAAAGACCGTTACACATATCTTTGGTCAGGTGATAAGTGATAGCCTCCGTGATGTCTTTGTGCCTGCGGGAGTTTGACGTGTATAGGGAAGCGCTGTATAAGGTTCCCGTTATTGATGTTTGGGTGGTTGACCCGGACGGATTTTCTCCTGTCACTTTCTCGTCATCCCTGACGTGCTCTCCGTTGTTTTTTCCCTGCTAATTTTAGCATCACACGGCACAGCTTCTGTATCACGTGGTATAAGGCTCCGCCCTTGTGATTTGTTGAGTAGGAAGAGTGAGCGCTTGTTTTCATGCAGAGTACGTCCCGGATCAAAATGTGAAGTTTTACAAATCACCACTTCTTTAGTGAATATCATTTCAGTCTCAGACAATCTCGTTTCTCTTACAGAGGTTGAATGCACCTTCTGCGGATGGCGGTACCACACAGTGTGCGTGGACTTCCCCTGCACAGAAGGCAACTACAAATGCTGTGAATGCTAAATAAACAGAAACAAATGATCCCTGTTGTCTTTGCTTGATGATTGGTTTGAGTCTTGACAATCCACATTGCTGGCGTTGCATCTTTCAATGCCAGCAATGGCAGGTATCAGTGCTCAAAGCTTTTGTGTTTGTTTCCAACAAGTTGCCCACCTCGGGAAACAAAAATGTGTTCTTTTACTTGTCAGATGAACATATGAGACACTTTGACTCTTCAGTGCAGTGTGGAGCCTAACAAAGATCTGTTTTGTGTCCCAGCTGATCAGCAGGAGGAGGAGAGTCTGACGGAGCAGCAGAGGAACATTTTCAGCTACTTGGACTCAGCTCAGCCACTACAGAGGAAACAATGAGCTCAACACAGAAGGTGACAGACAGAGCAGGACCATATGACCAAAGATATTTATCACCATATACATTTGAACATTTGCCATAACGATGTAGCTGACGATAGAATTGACATCAGACAAAATACTTTACAGCTGCACAACTTTATTAAAAACCCATCAATGTATTTTCACTGAAACAAGCAGCTGTTGTTTATGTGCATTAAAGTTATATAAAAATGTAACAGTGCAAATGCAAATTCCTCGCTGACAGTTTAACCAAAAGGCGTTTCCAGTGGAAACTGGCCGACACATCCTGAGCATAACCATGTATAATATCCACTAAACTTCAGAAGAGGTTATACAGTCGTGGCCAAAAGGTTTGAGAATTGCATAAATATTGGAACCTGGAGAAGTTGCTGCTTAAGTTTTTATAATAGCATTTTGCCTGCACTCCAGAATGTTATGAGGAGTGATCAGATGAACTGCATCGTCCTTCTTTGCCATGAAAACGAACTTAATCCCCAAAAAGCCTTACCACTGCATTTCATTGCTGTCATCAAAGGACCTGCTGAGACCATTTCAGTGATCGTCTTCTTAACTCAGGTGAGAATGTTGGCGAGCACGAGGCTGGAGATCATCATGGCTGTATCCCGATTCAGGTTCTGCAGCTTTAAAGTCCTCAAGGGCCGCGTACTCAAAGACCGCTAAGGCCGAAGTGCGAGGCTCGTAGGCTCGTGAAATGGGACGTCTAGCCTCCGTCGCGCTGCCCAGGTTGCCTAGCAACCATGATACTAACAGCTGGAAACGTTTCATACAGCTTTGTTTGACAGAAATGAAGGAGAACATATTTAGTTCATTTGTTTCTACATGAGCTCTGTGTGATTTGATGAGTATCTGAGGCTGAGACCACAGGACTGTGAAACATGATTGTTGGGCTTCATTTCTGTGCTGAACAGTCGTTTAAGATTAGCTGTAAATAACAATTAGCTGATGTTGTTCATGAGACTAAAGTCATCTCACTGTGGTAATGTAAATATAATATGGCCAATATTATAGTTATTATATTAATCACTTCACTCACAGACAAGTATCTGTGACAGTGTGTATACAGATGTATCATATATAAGAGACAAATATTGTTCATTTAATATGTTGGTACTAAATGTGGCTGAATGCTTACATATATGTGTAAAAAGCAAATGTACGAGCTGTGATAACTGTGTCTGATAGAATGAAGAGTAGACTGATATATGAAATATTCCTTTATTGGGTGAGAAAATCAGACCATGTCATAACTGCTTTAAGTCACACAGAATAGATATCAGAGCCTTAAACAGGCTGACTTCTGCTAAATGGGTCAAACTGGGCAGAAAGTCTACAAACACATAACATCCTTATAGAATATGATGTAACACTATAGATCAACTTAGCTCAGAATATATAAAGCATATAAACAGTTACAGCAATATGATGCAACAAACACAGCAGCTACTGATCCAAAATACTCAAAGCTTCATAGAACTGAAACCAACATTTATTTTTAGCTCCATCCTGCTGCTGATACAGACTTTAGGTTTCTGAACATTAAACTTGTTGCTGCCTTTCATAGTGTGTAACTTGAAGGCCCTGAGTACTTTCTCCCACACTGGAAACACTGGGATGATCACATTATTTGAACATTACCTAATAAGACGGATTCAGCACAGACAGTTATGTTAAACTTTCCTAGCAGTCCTTCACAAACAGGGAACAGTCTGTCTATTCTCTCCATCTGTCAGCTGCTGCTGGCTCTTCCTCCTCCTCTTCCTCACACACTGCTGAGTTTGTCCTGGTGGATCATCAGGGCTGCAAAGCCTCACAGATGATGTGCAGCAGTGGCTCCCTCAGTCTGTCCTCACTCTGGACACTTGCAGTCGTCACACATGGAAATCAAATGTGTGATAAGCTGCAGGATTCAAACACAAGTGTAACTTATAAACACATGTTCATACTTTTATTCCACAATCAGAGAGAAAGAAACAGAGAGAGAGTGCAGGACAGACAGACAGGTGACAGTCTCAGGTGTACACACTGCTACACAACAGCACCAGAGAAGCAGGATTTAGTGTTTGTGTTATTACGAGTGTAAACAAGAAGAGTTCCAGATGGTGCAGTGGACACATGTGTGACTGCTGTGATTAAAGCATCTTTCTTTCAGCTTAACGAGTGAACCGTCAGCTCGTTCAAACACACGTTAAAGTGCGTTTGGCTCGACACCACCGAACAGAGGCAGCAATATAACACAGCTAACATTAACAGTGCAGTGAATCCTGCTTGTGCCGTGATGTTCAGGACTGCAAACCGAGCAGCATCACTGACTTTCAGCTTGTTGTGTTTGTGGATATATGACTGACTTTAATTATCCACAAAATCATCACATTCTCTGTCAGATTAAGGTCGACTATTGAACGGCGTATATTTTAAAGGCTTTAAAACCAAGTTAACGCTGAAAGTACAAACATCACTAATGTCACATAACTCTGCCGACAAGGCATAGCTATGGCTATGAAATGCTCTTTGTGTATCACTTCTTCATTATGAAAGATGTCATTAATGCACTAGTAATGTCTCATCTGGAGTATTGTTCAATCATTTGGTCAGCAGCTAATAAGACAGATCTTAACAGACTTCAGTTAGTCCAGAATAAGGCGTCCAGATTAGTGTGAAGATGTTCATACTATACTAATATTGATAAAATGCATAATAACCTTTCTTGGCTTCCTGTACAGGCTAAAATATTCTATGGCTTACTTGTAGTTCTAAAGAAAGCAATTCTGTTAAACACACCACATTTATTCTGCTCAGCTGCAGTATCCAGATGAAATACATCATCATATTACACAGTTTTCAACAAGCTGCAATTTAGTAAATGCTCGAGTTAAAAGTAACGTTTTGTAAAACTGTTACATTTAGAGCAACTTTTAAGTGGAATAAGTTGCCTTAAAAAATTAGAGAATTATTCAAAACTTCAATGAACACTTAAAAGCCGATTTACAGAGCTTTTAGTTGTTGTAAATATTGTAAGACATGATTTGTTTTTGAAATTTGTGTAATGTGCCTCAATGTTATTGATATTATCATTATTATTATTGATTGCTTATATTTGAACAATTGTGAAACCTCACTGTGGATGTAAGAGTGAAATTATGTGGATATCTTGAATCCACTTTATTGTGTAATATTTTATGTGAGTATTTGACGGAAGACGAGCAACATCTGTTGTGGAAGCTAACGGGGTTCCTTTAGAATAAACAAACATAGGATTTATTATCACTGAATAATTCTGTATAAATCTATACAAATTATAGAAATATGTAATAGGAACCAACAAAATAATCTAAATTATAAAATAGTGTGTGTGTGTGTGTGTGTGTGTGTGTGTGTGTGTGTGTGTGTGTGTGTGTGTGTGTGTGTGTGTGATTTTAGTGTTTGAACAGTCATGAATTATCTTTAACAGCAGGTTGGATGTAATGTGTTAGAACTACCAGCAGGTGGGGATAAGAGACCTTTAAGGTGTTTGGTGCCACGCTCCACCTTCAGGTTTAAAACTAGTGTTAATGGAGTTTGAAGGTTGAGTTTGTTCCACGACTGCATTTCACTCACTGCCTCTGTTTGTATCTCTGTCACTGCAGGACCAACATGGAGCCAGAAGTCAGCGCTCTCAGGAGGCCGACAAACCTCACAGAAGAAAGGGAGAGAAAAAACACACCTGTGACGAGTGTGGGATGGAGTTTACTCTGAAGGCTTCACTAAAACGGCATCAGGTCATCCACACTGGAGAGAGACCGTTCAGCTGTGACTTGTGTGGAAAGTCTTTTTCCAGGAAGGGTTACCTAAAAACACACCAACTCATCCACAGTGGAGTTAAAGCGTACAGCTGTGATCAGTGTGGCAGAGCTTTTACTCACAGTAGCCACTTACAGAGTCATCTAGTTACCCACTCTGGAATTAAGGCATACAGCTGTGACGAGTGTGGAAAGTCTTTTTCCTTGAAGGGTTACCTAAAAGAACACCAACTCATCCACAGTGGAGTTAAAGCGTACAGCTGTGATCAGTGTGGCAGAGCTTTTACTCGCAGTAGAAGCTTACAGAGTCATCTAGTTACCCACTCTGAAATTAAGCCATACAGCTGTGACGAGTGTGGGAAGGGTTTTACTGTGAGGGCTAAACTAAAACGGCATCAGGTCATCCACACTGGAGAGAGACCGTTCAGCTGTGACGAGTGTGGAAAGTCTTTTTCCTTGAAGGGTCACCTAAAAGAACACCAACTCGTCCACAGTGGAGTTAAAGCGTACAGCTGTGATCAGTGTGGCAGAGCTTTTACTCGCAGTAGCAGCTTACAGAGTCATCTAGTTACCCACTCTGGAATTAAGCCATACAGCTGTGACGACTGTGGGAAGGGTTTTACTGTGACGGCTTCACTAAAACAGCATCAGGTCATCCACACTGGAGAGAGACCGTTCAGCTGTGACTTGTGTGGAAAGTCTTTTTCCTTCAAGCGTTCCCTAAAAGAACACCAACTCATCCACAGTGGAGTTAAAGCGTACAGCTGTGATCAGTGTGGCAGAGCTTTTACTCAAAGTAGCCACTTACAGAGTCATCTAGTTACCCACTCTGGAATTAAGGCATACAGCTGTGACATCTGTGGAAAAACCTTCAGCCAGAGAGGGTACCGAAATACACACCTACGCATTCACACCAGACATGATGTGTACTGCTGTGAACAGTGTGGCAAATACTTTACAACAGACGCACACTTACAACGACACATGTTTACCCACACTGAGGAGAGACCTTATCGATGTGACCTGTGTGAGAAGACTTTTAAATCTCCACATCACCTGAGACGACACCAACAGATCCACACCAGAAAGAGACTCTACAAGTGCAGCTACTGTGAGGTATATATTTATATTGTTATCTTGTCATTTTAGCCTGACTGTTTGGAACAACTCTGCTCATTAAACTGTGTTAGCATGTTAGCAATTCTACTGCATGGAAAAGCAGCTCTGAGTGATTATTCAGATTTTCCTTTCAGTTATGATTTTAGTATTACTGTAGTATTATGGTGGTAGTATTGTAGTTATTGCAGCCCAGTAAACTGAGTGTGTTAACTGAAACAGTCAAATGTAGTTGGACGTCTGCAGAGATGCTCTTTATTTCAGGCGACGTTCAGGATACGAATGTTGAAGGACTGACTTACACTGTCTTTGTGTCTTTGTTTAGAAGCAGAGCGACACAGATGGATCCAGTTCTCAACCCTGTCATCACTGTGGTGGTGGGAAAGACTTTCATTGTGACCTCTGTGGAAAAACTTTCAGTCAGCAAAAGACCCTAAAAGTACATCAACGTAGACACACTGGAGACAAACTGAAATACTGCAAAGAATGTGGGAGAAGCTTCACCACATCAAGTGAGTTAAAACAACATGAACTGATTCACAGTGGGGTTAAAAAGCACCTCTGTGATCAGTGTGGGTCATCCTTCACCACTGAAGGTGAGCTTAAATCACATAAACGAGTCCACACAGGAGAGAAACCACACAAGTGCAGACACTGTGAGAGAAGCTTCTCACGGTCAGGTAATCGTAACATTCATGAACGTACACACATGGAAGGAAACTACAGCTGTGACCAGTGTGACAAGAGCTTCAGGAATCTCAGTTCATACTCTGCACACAAACGATCCCACGTTACTAATAAACTGTTTCACTGTTACCAATGTGCCCAAACATTCACCTCATTGTCTGCTCTGTGCAAACATCAGCGCGATCACTCAGGGCTGAAATCACTCCCATCACTGGATCACAGTGAATCTGAAGACACAGAAAGATCCTCTGGTTTCTGTGTCAGACTCAAACAGCTTGAGATCAGGCTCCACAGAGTTCAGATAGAATCATTTAAACTTGTGTTGAACTGAACTGGTTGCTGGGCTGAACTTCTACATAATACAGATCTACATGGGATCTTCTTTTCTGTGTTTTACTGAGTCAGTTTTGTCCTTTTTTCTCTGTCCTGGTTTTGCTCGTCTGTAAATGATTGAAACTCAGTCAAATAGTTCATTGTTCTCCAGCAAAACGTTTTGGAAACTCATGTTTAACCTTTAAAACTCTGACATGTTTTAGCACACAAGGCTTCATCGGGGAGTTCACTCATGATTGGACCATGAGAACAAAGGTTTTTAGTTCTTTCAAAGAGAGTCTTGGAGATGTTTGATGTTTCTGTTTTTCTGAAACCACCTGAAAGAAAAACTATTTTTCTTGCTTTATGTAGTGTGGAAGTTTTTAATGTTTCTTCATCTGTGATGTTCTTGAATGTGTTCACGTGAAGATGGTACAAATAAACTGTCCTTTCAGCTTTAGCTCCTAATTTATTCATTATTTATGGATGTAGCACAGCAGCCGTCTCTTGATTAACACATGGAGGGCTCGGGATCTGATGGTGTCGTCTCCCTATTTGCCCACTCAGTAAATCTCACTCATGGCCAAGAAATTGAAATAAACCTTGTTTCCCTGCTGGATAGTGATCCACTGTAACTCTGCTCCTCCTTCCTGTTTAGGATTTCTGTGGCTGAAGTAAAATTCCCTCCATCCATCACTTATCCCAGCTAACCCAAAGTGAAATAAAGTTTTGCTCGTCTTAAAAAAGCATTACAATAATGGGCATTACCAATGCAAACTAAATGATACAGAAGATGAAAGAAGAGACTTTGATCAGTTAATAAAGCTCATGATCTGGATTCATTGTGGCTGCTACACAGATACTTCTGGGTCACTTCTCTCAGTTAGGAACCTTCCTCACCAAACTGACTGTTGGACCACACCCCTGGTTTCATGAGAAATTGTTTCAGCCATGATTTCTCTTCCTGTATTTCAGAGTAAAGACTGAAGTGACAAATGGAAGCATGTTTAAAAAACACAATGTGAGAGAGACGTTGAGGTCCTTAGAAGTTACCCTGGGTTTTTCTGTCACCCTGCTAGATGTTACACACCTTGTTATTGGACTGATTTCTACTGCTGGACTACTCCTGCGGAGAGCATTGAGCTGTTATTGAGCTGCACATACGTTACGACCTGCTTAAGTTCGAGGTCACAGCGTCTGTCGAGCAGCTGGAACATAATGAAGTCTACAAGGTTAAAGTTTTCTCTTCAGTTATTGTTCTTTCTGCTGCTTGGTTTGATGGATCTGAGAGCTTTTGTTTTTATTATTGTTATTATAATTATCATGAATATTTTACTCTCTAGAAGCTTTAAAATAGTGTTTGTGTTTGAAAAAATTGATTTAAGAATTGAACAGAAACATCTGTCCTTCTGAAAATCGCCCAAAGGCACGGAGACAAAGTCAAAGGATGCAACCTGTAACTTTCTCTTCCTTCATGTCAGGACCATCATCCATGATTTATATAAAATGCATATAGCAACAGTAGCACTTTAGTTTGGACTTTATGATTTCTGTAACTGGAAAATATTATTTTGTTTAAAGACAGAAGTGACCGCATAGTTGCAACATCAAAGGGAAATATTAATTAATTAGCATCAAGTATATTTGTTGCTTAAGCGTTTGCACTATAACTTAAGTAGGATTATAACTTTTAAGGAAGGAAAGATTTCAGATATTTAGTTCACTGCTTCAGTTATTTTATATGAAATTAAAACATTTACGTTGGTCAAATATGATGCTCTAAATCAAATAAAAGTTTGAAAATAAATGATGTTTTTTTAAATGCTGCAACAAATGTTCACAAAAAGTAACTATAATTAAAACCAGTTAAACAAAATCAAATGTTTGAATCATGCTTAACCAAATGCCAGGCTGGAGAGCTGAACCTAAAGTATACGTAGAAAGATTTCAACATGTGAGCAGTTTTTAATGTTTTTATCACATATAAATGTCACTGCAGTGGGTCCTGGCCCAATGCTTTGTGTTTTTGGTTTTCTTTGACTCTTGTTTTTCTTGCTTTTTGTTCTTCTTATTTATCAGGCTCTCAGTAATCTTAGTTCTCCCTCCCTCAGTGTTCATTTCAGCCTGTGTTTAGTTTCTGTTCCCGTGTCCCACGTTTCATCGTTTCATGTCGAGTCAGCCCTGTCTCTCTGTTTCCTGTGTCTCCCCAGTCAGCCCCGCCTCCCTCGGGCACTCATGTGTGATACAGAGTAATAAACCTGACTACATTTGCTACACTCTCTTTATTACCTGTTACTTTAAAATTCATACACTAATTATGTCTGCCCATCTCTCTAATGTGAAGGTCAAAGGTCAACATCCCAGTGACATAAGAATAATCCCAAAGGGGCAAAGGCAGCGGTTAATTTAGCACATTTAGCATTAAGGGTACAGCAAGGATATACTTTTACTTATTGTGGCAGGGGTGTGGTCTCTGGCCTGCTGCAGTGGAGGCTGGTGGCGGGACATTGGACGGCACAGGTGAGGGTGATGGAGCTCATGACTCTCCCCTTTATAGTGACGGAGGAGACTGGCGTGGGGGAAGCGTGTAGTGGAGGAAGCCGAGGAGAGAGCTGGTTTCTGGCTACAAAGACGGCGTCAAACCAGAAAAGATTGCTCGTGGTCAAATGTCAAAGGAGCTTGCAAAGAAAAGCGTCTGGACTTCTTTAAGTTGCTTGAAGACGTTTCACCTCTCATCCGAGAAGCTTCTTCAGTTCTAAGGTCAAATGGTGGAGAGTCCCAGATATAAACCTAGTGGGAGTGACCCCCCACAGAGGGACAAAAGGACCCCCTGATGATCCTCTAATCGCCTGAGCCAAGGTGTGAAACTGGGTGTGGGTCCCAATCAGCCAGAGTTTCGGGTGAGTTCATTGTGAAACCTGGCCCCACCTTATCATGCGAATTCCTGAGATCAGATGGCCCAGGATGTGAGTGGGCGTTAAGGCGTCTGGGAAGGGATCTCAAAACTGGATTATTGATGGCAGAGAGTTGATGTCGTAAACCCCGCCTCTGTTCAAAGATGGTCGCTCACAGTGGACATAGATGCTTCTTTCACTCCTCTTTCAAACCATCTGTCCTCTCTGTCCAAAATGTGAACATTGGCATCCTCGAAGGAGTGTCCTTTGTCCTTAAGATGCAGATGGACTGCTGAGTCTTGTCCTGTGGAGGTGGCTCTTCTATGTTGTGCCATGCGCTTGTGAAGTGGCTGTTTGGTCTCTCCAATGTAGAGGTCTGGGCATTCCTCGCTGCACTGTACAGCATACACCACATTGTTAAGTCTGTGTTTTGGCGTTTTATCTTTCGGGTGAACCAGTTTTTGTCTGAGCGTGTTGCTGGGTCTGAAATGCACTGGGATGTCATGCTTGGAGAAAACTCTCCTGAGTTTTTCTGATACACCGGCTACATAGGGGATGACAATGTTGTTGCGTCTGTCCTTCTTATCCTCCCTCGCTGGTGTCTGATCTTCTTTTCTGTGCCTCTTTGCTGACAGTAGAGCTGGGCGATATGAGATTTTTTCATATCACGACATGTTTTTTTCATTTCAGGCGATAACGATATCTATCACGATATAAGCCAAATAACTATATTTGTAAGATTTAAATGTGCCGTTGCTCACAAGTAAAATGTGAAATAATCAGCAGCTTGTTTTTATTTAAATATTTATTTCCCATAATAAGTTCAACAGGGTAGATGTACTTCAGGAACATGAGACTTTTTCAGATAAATAAAGCCAAATATTGCAAACTACACAAAAGGCAGCCGCTAAAGCGTTTACGTTTCAAAATAGAACAAACGAAACAGACTAAATTGTCAATTCCACTTAGAAACAAAATATTAATTCTAAAAATAAATCTTAGTTTGTTTTACAGAAGAACAGACAAAACTGACTAACTTTTGTCAATATCAAATAAACTGAGAACTAAAAGGAAATTCTCAATCTCTCCTTGTTGTATAGCTGAGCTTTTCAAACAGTTTTAACAGTTACTTTAGTCTGACAAAAGCCGAATGACGAATTAGCGCTTCCAGTCAGAGACTGAGGCTACGTCCACACGTACACGGGTGTTTTTGAAAACGGAGATTTTCCGTTTTCGTTTTAAAAAATAATCCCGTCCACACATAAAGGCAGAAATGAAGGAAAACGCTGCTATGAACATGCCAAAGCAGCAGGTGGAGCTAGATTCCTAACCGTGCAGAAATGTACAGTGTGACGCATGCACCAGTTTATTGTATTTCCAGACTTGCTTTCGGCACAATTTACAGTGCACGCTACTCTGTTTTTGTCAGACTTGAAATAGCCGAAATACCTTCACACTACGGAACTTCTATGGCTCTTCCGTTCGACAATCTCTCCGGCATTGGAACCATCATCTGGTTTTTCTTCGGTCACGCTCGGTTGAATTTTCTAGTCGGCACACTCATTTCCTCCATTACCCGCTGGCTGCTTCCCAAACAAACACACGTGCGGCTTGGCACTTGTGCTGTACGTAACAAGTCACGTGACGTGACGCTGCGGCTGTGATTGGTTCGGCTCTGCGCTACTTAATTTGGATTGGCTGACCTTTTTTTTTTTTTTTTTTTTTAAGAGGACAAGAGCGGCGAGGTCTATCGCGATAGCTTAATTTCTCTATCGAGTAAAAGTTATATCGCGATACATATCGTTATCGTTCTATCGCCCAGCTCTAGCTGACAGAGGCTCCTTTGACTACGATGACCTGGATGACTGAGAACCTTCACAGACACTTGTGGTCAAATAATGTGTTGTGCAGCACGCAGGACAGACAGCGCACAATGTGCTTTAAAGTAGCAGCCAAGAAAGGTGTAATTTAAGTCTACGAGCAGTGAACACCCGTGTGCACACCTGTGTGGATCAGCGCGCTTGTATTCAAATGGTTTCCACATGTAATGGTCTGCAAGAGGATGTAGCGAGCCATAGCCCCGTCCCCCAGGGCATGAAACAGGCATGGAGGAGATCCAGGCCCCAGAGTGCGAGAGCCCAAGGAGGACAACCGGAGGGGCATCTGTGCCACCCTCATGGGAAGGGCTGAGGATCCCCAGACGAGGCGTCACCCAGTAGCCACCGAGCAGAAGCTAGAGGGGGCTTCACCAGCGTGCCCAACGGCTCCGCCGGCAGCCGGCTGTGCCAGAGTGAACCGAGCCGCAGGCCCAGAGGCCGGAGGCCCGAGGGCCCCCCACACCCCGGAGGAGGCCTGACCGAGCAACAGGCGCCAGGCCCCGCCAGGTAGCCACCGGGAGTGAGCCGGTACATACCTGAGCGCCCAGCCCCGGACACCAAGAACCACCAATGCACCGACCCCTGAGGGCATCAGTCACCAGCAGGGAGTGTGGTGAGGGGAGATAGGCCTTGGAGGGCCTGGGAGTTCCCAGAGAGGTGGAGTCTAAGACCCGACCTGACATATAGACACAGACAAACAGGCACACACAGACACAAACATGCGTTCCCACCCTCATGCACACATATACAAACACTCAGCACTCACCCAACGTAAGGACTGACATAAATGGACATGTACACACAATCACACTCCCCAAACATACTCTATACCCCGGGTCCAGGTACCCTCGCCCCCAGAGGGGGAAGCAGAACCCAGACCCAAGAGATGTTACCCTTCCCCCCGGGGTGGAGGCAAGCAGACCGTCCCAGGCTCCGCAGCAGCAGGGAGGCCAATCGGACAGCTAACATCTCCTCCCAGCCCCCCCGCCCCGATGGCTAGCAGAGAACGGGGGTGTGTGAAGACCCCATACCTCCCTCCTCCCGCTCATGTGTAGTGTTGCTGCGTGTTGCTCTAAAGTGCATTTAAAACTAAAAAATGGTGCTGCTGCCAGAGAGCAGCAGGTGTTAGCATGGCCCCTCCCGAGAACCCTCAATGTCTACATGGATTTAAAATTGAGAGGTGGGCACCAGCGCCAGAGGTAGGTTTGAGTACACAGACCGTCCACTGGACGCCGTTAACGTGCCCACCCTCAAGGCCCTATATATATGTGTGTGTTATGAGAGTGTAAGTAATGTGGATGTCTAAGTTGTGAGATAAAATTGAGGCACAGGTGGCCAGAAGGGGAAAGAGGGGAGGGGGGGGGGATGTCTCACCTGCACTCCTGTGACACACCCGCACCCCAAGGCCCTACCTGTATGGGTGAGTGTGGTGGAGCGGGAAGAGGGAGGTAGCCGGGGATGGGGAGGAAAAGGAGGGAGGGGAGGATGCCCCTCCCTAGGGCCAGCTCCCCCGCTGACCCCAGTAGGCACCCCCGTCCTCTGGTACCCACCAAGGCAAGGGAGCCCAGGTCCATCCAGACCGCGGCCTACGGTAGCACTGCCAAGCCCCACAGGACCCGGGGCAGCCCACCCTACCCCACCGCAGAGGAAACTGTACCCACCCCAAAATGAACATATTTCAAGTAAACAGCTGGACTGATCAGGTCCAAACACAGAGTGATAAACTTGTCAAACAGCTGTCATATCTTTATATAGAAGCTCTTTATAAATGCTGCTCACTGCAGTCTGTTTACTAATAATGTCAAAGTGTTAGAAACACAGAAACATCAGAATGGTCTTTGTTCACAGAAACCTGTCTGGGATCCTTTGTTGTTCTTTTGATGCAGAGTTACATTATAAATATAAAGAGTTATTTCAGAGTCTCATCAGTTTTCCTGCATGTCTTTATTTAACACATCAGCAGGGCTGAAGCTCTCATGTTAAACACACACTGATCTATGGACACGTTCATGTGTTTCTAACAGAACCAGGCTGTTATCAGCCTGCACTAACATTATGTCACACACACTGAATGTAACAGTGACAGTTTACATCATCACACAATCAGCTGTGATTGTTTCACTGTCATCAAACGAGTCAACAGGAAGTAGAATCAATAGAAACCAATCATTTACTGACAGCATGTCTGATGGAAATAAGTGCAGATTATGTATGAAGTCTAACTGCACACAGTAACTGTGTTACAATAAGGACTTAACAGCGCCCTCTGCTGGAGTGTTTCACACTGAGAGCTGCTTTCCTCTGAATTCAGTGAGGTTATGACTGAAATTATTGGTGTAGTCGGTTTTATAAAGACCAGACCAGTAAAAACAAGAGTGTCTCTGCTGTCTGTGAGAAGATGGAGCCGAACATCAAGCTGTGCTGTTTCACAGTGAAGCCAGGCGGCTGTCACCAGGAAAAGTCTTGTCCTGAGTTTTTGAGCTCAGAGAGCAGATCAGATGTTTTTGGAGCAGGAGCACAAGTATGAAGTCGCAGAGTTAGTGATGAGAGCTTCCTGGCAAAACTGGCCTACCTGAGTGACATATTTGGAAATGAAGTAAATCTACAGCTTCAAGGGAAAGATAAAAACCTCCCTCAGGTCACAAGATCAGCTCTGTCACTGGAAAGCTTGCAGTGTGGGGCAGGAGACTCGATGAAGGAGACACAGATTCATTGGAGAACCTGCATGAATTTGTTGACACTACTGACGATGATGCCGCCTCAGTGACTCCATATATCAAGCAGCATATTTCATCACTGATGGGATACTTTTAAAAGGACTTCCATGAAAACAGTTCCCAGCATGACCAGCTCCAACTGGTTTCAGCTTTGCAGAGCAGAACCAGTTCATTGACGTCTGACTCCACACCGAGACTGCAGTTCACATCACAGACACTGAGTGGATTCTGGCTGAGTGTAGAGAAGCAGTATCCACTCTGAGGGCAGCAGGCTCTGGGCGTTCTTCTTCCTTTAGTCTCATCTTTGTGAGGCTTCTCTGCTGCTGCTGCAGACCAAGTCCAGGTCCCAGCTAAACACTGAGCAGGAGCTGAGAGCTGCAGGATCCTGCTTCAAAGCTGCTTTGAAAAGCTGTGCACTGCAAAACGTGCTCGTCGGAGCCATTAATGCTGACTTTGTTATTTTGATCAAAGAAAGAAATCAGCACAAACTGTTTGATTCGTTTTTGTTTTGTAGGTTAAAGTGTTTCATATATTGTGCTCCTGAGTTAATGTTGCTGATCAGTTTGAATTCATTTTGATTGTTTATGGAGTTTATTTCATTTTATGTTTCAGTATCAAACGGTTCAAATGTTTATAGTTTTATTAAGGATGTAATTTATTTTTTATTGAAGGTAAATTGTTACACTTTACTTTGTTTCCATCTAAAAGTGTTACATTGTTTCTCTTCCAAACTAAAAAGTGTTTCTGCTGCAGCTTCCTTTCACTCTTTATCATTTTCCAGTCAGTGAAAGTCTTTTTGTGTCCTCCTAAAGTCCACCGTGCTCACAGTGAACACTCGTATGCTGTTGTGCTGTCACAGACTGTTATCAGCCGTGTAGCCGCTCATACCTCATTTATTCTTCTTGTTCTACCGTCAGACCCAGGCGCACAGCTTTGGTTGAAGTTCTTATGTTTGATTTCATAACAGCTCTTCCGATTTCCACTCTTTATAACTTTATAAGTATTTTTGACAAAGCCATCTTCTTTTACTCATCCACTCAGCAAGCGCAAGCGCCCAAGACAGTAACCTATCAACTCACATACCCACATAGCTTGTTCTTCTTTGTCGTTTTATTGGCAGTTGGTGGTGCATTACCGCCAACAGCTGGCTGGGAGAGTGGACCAGCATGATGCTAACCTGCATAGCTGCGTGTCGCGGCAGTTCAAAAGTCCGCCACGGCAGCCGGCAGGAAGAAACTATCCAACTACACGGTAAATGAGAAACTGCTTTGTGATCCGGACAAAATCCTCTTGGGGTCTGGATTTGGACCGGAGTCCAGGAGTTGGGGACCCCTGTTATAGTACCATATCACCCTATTAGAGAACTTTGCTCTCACACTGCAGGCCTACTTGTTGTTCCTAGAGTATTTAACCCTTGGATGCACAACCTACCAATACCTACACTCTTCCACGAGTGGGGTCAAAAATGACCCCAAATAGAAACAATGCATTTTGCTATAAACTCTGTTGTTATTCTTCAAAATCTTTAAAACGAAGAGTTGTAATATTTTCATATTTGAGGTATTTCTCATAAAACATGTTTGTGACATGAGGCCCTTTGCATTTTTATTTATTTTTTCATTAATTTTCAGTTTTTGTATCACTTTTGTATGCTTGCTCGGCCTATACTGCAGAAGCTGGGTCTTCCCTCTGAAAGGCACAAGTTGTTCATCCACTGTAACACAATCACTGTGGATGAATTTCTGCCTGCAGTTGACCAGGAACAGGTCCCATATGTAGCAGAAAGCTGCCATGTGGTTTGTTTTCAGTTGGTAGGCTCTGGTCCTCTTGTCCTCAAAGTGCAAGAAAGGGCGAAATCTTTAAATCTTTGAATTGACATAGTGGCCTTGTACAATGGGTTATGCAGAGAACTCCCAAAAAACACACCGACTGGTACATCCCAGTTCTTCTCACTTCCTGCAAGAATGGTCAATCAAATGAAGGCCAGGAGCTTATGTTTGATTACATTTTTCCACTCTTTCCCCTGTCTGTGGCTACTCTTCGTGCCTCCATGTTTGTGTATGACAGCACCTCTTCTATTAAATTATCAGACATGAACATCTTCCATGCATTTACTGGGGAGAAAGTACTAAACCCAGGTGCAAGCCCTGGCCGACTAATTCAGAATATTGTGGCTAGAGCAGTAAGAGGGGCTCATTCTGTTAGACTCAATATTTATTTCCTCTTCAGAGGACTCCTCTGTATCTGACTGGCCTTGTTCAGTGGGGGGGGGGCAATAGTCTGGCTCCTCTATATCTTAGATGTGAGATTCTGAGTCAATGCCTCCAATGGGCTCTTCATCCCATCCGTCCTGGATCATTTGTAGGGCCACAGGGATCCTAGCTGGCCTCATAGCAGCCGTGTTACTTTATATAACAAAAGCGGAGCACAGCAAACACCGGAGCCCAAGAAAACAGCCCAAACACAGGGCAGTTCAGGGGGCCGACTATGCGGACAGCAACGGCGAAGGAGACGACGGAGCAGTTCAGGGGCCGGCCGCACGGAAGGCAGCGGCGGTTCTTAAGTGTCAGGCATACTGGCCGAGGCTCGGTGGGCACAGGACCAGGCGAGGCAGGACCAGACGTGGATGAAGGCTCGGAGGAGGCTGGACCAGACAAGGCTGACGAAGCCAAAGCAGAAGCTGGACCAGGCGACGCTGAAGCTGATGACGCTGGTGGAGCAACGGGCCCCTCGGACCCTCCAGCGGAGACAGGAGGCTGAACGGGCCCCTCAGACCCTCCAGCGGAGACGAGGAGGTGCTGGCTGGGCTCACTGGAACCCCCAGCGGACGAGGTAGATGGCGGCATGGGAGCCACGGAGTGCTGGATGAGCTCATCCGAGCTTCCAGCAGGAGCTGATGTAGAGCCAGAGAGAATTGGGACCCCGGGCTCAACGTTAAGCTGGCTAGAAAACTGCACTGCTACGGGGAACTGGGCCAAAGGTTCAGGTGCGAGCTGAGCTGCTGGACACACGGGGACCTGAGCTGCTAATGGTGGAGAAGTAAATGACTGCACAGGGACTGAACTGATGTCTGTAGTAACGGTGGTGGTGAGAGTGGAGTAGGTGGTGGAGTTAATGACTTCACAGGGGAATGAACTAGAGGTAGTGACGGTTGTGGTGCTGGTGGTTGAGTGGATGACTGTGCTAAGGGAGGCTGCACTGGGGACACTGGAGACACTGGAGACTGCACTGGGGAAAGCTGAGCTGCAGGGGACTGAACTGGAGACTGCAGTGACGGTTGTGGTGGAGGTGTAACGGGTGGAGGAGCAGCTGAATTGGCTGCGGGTTGGATGGCTAATGGCTCAGCTACAGAGTGTCTTAATGGCAGGGCTATAGGTTGAATGATTGACTGAGTAGCAGCCTGAATGGCTGAGTGTAGTGATGGTTGTGGCGGAAGAGAAACAGGTGGTAGTGTGGAAGATGGAGCTAAGGGTGACTGAGCGGCAGACCGAACTGATGACTGAAGCGATGGTAGAGGTGAAAATGGAGCTTGTGGTGGAGTTAATGGCTGTGCTAGCGGGGACACAGGAGACGCAGCTTGTAGCTGGGCAGCTAAGAGAGCTTCAGGAGGCTGGGCAGCTGATAAACTGTTCACATTACCATCCGTAGCACAAAACACAACCCCTGAACGAATAGTCCCACGGTTCGACACAGAAACAGAGTCCTTACTCACCACAGCCGGCGATGTACAAGTCCGAACGTCCGGCTGTGGGGTGGCGCGCTGGCGGCGTGATCGTCGTTTCTTCCTCGCAGACGGCGCCGAAGGGCCGGGCAAAACCACATCCGGCCGGTGTGGCTGACGTGGCTGCTCCAGGGTGGCTGTTGTCTGTTGCTGCTGGGCCAAGTCTGTTTTTTTCCGAGCCTCCCGGGCTTCATTCACATTGGCCAATAAGTCCACACATCCTCTGACCTGGCGGAGATGGGAATTTCCTCCGAGGATTGCTTCGATAGCATTTATTCCCACAATCTTTGCCCGTGTATTTGAAGTGTGGGTTATCCACTCGACTAGGCGTTGGACACGTATCAGATCGCTCTCCCCGGGTAAGTCTGCTGGGTCCATGTTGTGGTCACGTCGTACTGTCATGAAACGCTGTGTGGCAGGCAGGGATTGGACCCAAACGCAAGCTCACGGGGACAGAACTTGAACTCAAAAGCACAGCTTTATTGCTGGAAAACAGAACACAAGCAATACAAAACTAAACTGGGAAATGCTAATTATAACACATACCAGAAGACACGGGGAGAATCACACACAGCAAGAGAGACGACGCGACACTGACTCAGAGAAACACAGGGTTTAAATACACTGGGGAGTAACGAGGGGAATGAGACACAGAAGGAGGGCACAGATGGGAACTCAAACATGCAGACACAGACTTACACAGAACAGAGGGGACACAGAGCAACATGAAGGGCAAGGGATCGAAACTAGAAACCATAGAATAACTTACACAAGTACAAAAATACAAACATCACAAAGAACTAAAAACGCTGGGTCAGGAGACCCAGGACCGTGACAGGTGTTCCTCCACCGCAAAAGAAGCGTGTATTCTCTGAATTTCCGGGAATGCTCATATTTTGACAGCGAATGCACACCTGCGGACCACTTATGTGCAGCCCTGACTATAAATCATGTACGTTACTGTGCAAAAATTAATTCTTGATCCATCAGAAGTGTAAGCGGAACAGTCAGAGTTGCTAAGAATGAAAGTTTCATAGAAGATTCCATAGGAACTGCTTGGAGTCATTTTTAACCCCACTTGTGGAAGAGTGGGGTAGTGATACAAAAACTGCATTTTTTTAATTAATGAAAAAATAAATAAAAATGCAAATGGCCTCATGTTACAAACATATTTTATGAGGAATACCTGGAATATGAATATATTACAACTTTGCATTTTAAAGATTTTGGAGAAAAACAACCCCTGGGGTCATTTTTGACCCCACGTGTGCATCTAAGGGTTAAAGTAGAATGGGAGCCTTCAGTTTTCAGGCCCCTCTTCTGCGGAACCAGCTTCCAGTTTGGATTCAGGAGACAGACACTATCTCTACTTTCAAGATTAGGCTTCAAACTTTCCTTTTTGCTAAAGCATATAGTTAGGGCTGGACCAGGTGACCCTGAATCCTCCTTTAGTTACACTCAAAGAAATCTGTTGTTGTGGGCGTAGTTGTCTGCTGCTGAAAACTCCAGTGATTTTCCTGCAGTTTGACATCTAATGTGATCTTGTGAACTTCGTGAGTCCAGGTAACGAACCACTCTGACTAGATTGTATCCTGTCATCTCAACAAGAACAAGAATTAAGTGTCTGAATTTCATGCAGATGCTACATGATTTAATTATGTTCACCACAGAAACATGAAATTATTTCGTTCAAATCACAAGTTTGAATCTTGTACATGTAACATCCACCCAATAGGTGTAGGCTGCTGGGGGACTCCCATGATGCACTGGGTGTTTCTTCTTCACTCACTGTGTGTTAATACACCTCTACATGTTTAATCATGAGTTATTATTCATATCTGGCTCTTCCACAGCACGTCTTTGATGTCTTCTTTCTCTCAGCCGAACTGGTCACATGGCTGCCCCTCCCTGAGCCTTGGCACATCCTGTGGCTGCAGAATAAGCAGCAGCTCTAATCAAACATGATCAATCCTCAAGTGTCAGTGAGAATAAAAGAAAAGGAAGTCATTTGTCATGAGAAGTGGGGCTCAGGAGGTGGAGCAGGTCACCTGACAATAGAAAGGTCGGTGGTTTGATCCCTGCTGCTCCAGTCTGCATGCCAAAGCATCTTTACTGGTCGTGTTACTATGGTAACCCAGAGGAGTTTACTATGATAAGTATTAATTCATTCATTAAATGAGACAATCAGTCAAAAGTCAATCATTCATTTTTAATCAGCAGTGTTTTTGGAATCATCACATAAATTTAAAACAAAACCAAAAACGCTGAACAAGTTTGTAAAGTTTTTTCTAAGCCAGTCGTCACAAACGTCTGTAAGTTTGAAGGTTTTCAGCTGACAGACGTTCAGGTAGTTTCATCGCTCTGGTTTGGAGGATTCAATGTTTATTAATCGTCCCTTCAGACGACCAAAGGCTGCCACGTGTACGGTAACAGCACAGACACGTGACAGACTAAACTTTTATGTGACAGCGTTTAATCTGTATAAGGTGACGTTGACATATTTTGGAGGCGTGTTGGTCACCAAACTGAACGTGTTCACTCACTGGAGTCTGTGTGGTTGTTGTTGTTGTTATTCACCGTCTTCTCTCTGACTGTGATGATGGTCCCATTTCCTTTAGACACAGTTAAAGATGGAATCTCCACAGTCACTTTACAGATGTATGTTCCTGAATCCTCTGATGTTTGAAATGTTCAAAGATGAGTCTTTGCCTCCTTTTTCAGACACTTGGAGATTGATTTGCGTTGGTCTCTCTCTTAATTATTGTTTGATTTTTCAGCCAGGCCACTCTGAATCTTTCAAACGTTCTTGTCCAGGAGCAGGTGATGCTTACTGTCTCTCCCTCCATGACAGAAACATCTGGACTCTGGGTCACAACAAACATGCCCGATGAAACAGCTGCAAGAGACACAAAACTGTGAGTCAGTACAAGAGACGAGTCTCCAAAAGTTGGTTCTGTTCATCTGGACGCAGCGTTTTGTGGGAGAAACGTTTCGTCATCATCAGGTGACGTCTTCAGTCTCAGCTGACTGCAGGTTTCAATCTTATAAACAGGACATTTGCATAATGACTGAAACCAGCCCACTGGGGCTGAGGTCCGTTCCTTCATCTTAATCATGCAAATTCTCATGACCATTGATCAACAACCACTGATCCATGTCCATGAGTCCCATTCACAGAGAGTTGGGGAATGGCTGCAATCACAGCATGTAAGATGTGACAGATGTACCCTTAGGCCCCTCCTCCATTCAGAGATGGTCTTTCCCTTTTCACGTAAACGGCCTCCTTGACTCCGCCCTCAAACCAGCGTTCCTCCCTGTCCAGGATGTTACATCCTCATCCTTGAAACAGTGTCCACTGGCCTGTAGGTGTAAACAGACTGCAGAGTCCTGGCCTGACGAGGTGGCTCTTCTGTGTTGTGCTATCCTCTCAGCCAGAGGTTGTTTGGTTTCCCCGATGTATAAATCCTGACAATCCTCCTGCACTTAACAGCGTACACTATGCTACTCTGTTTGTGTCGGGGGACCCGATCCTTGGGGTGGACCAGTTTTTGGTGCAGCGTGTTTAGGTGTTTAAAAGCCACAGAGACCCGGTGTTTAGAGAAAATGCGTCTCAACCAGGGGCGATTCTAGGATCAGAGCTTTGGGGGTGCTGAGCACCCAGAGAGCTGCCCAGCCAGGCAAGATAAACTTTACTCGTCACGATGAGACGTCTTCCCCGTCTCTGTCAGTCCCTGCATCCCTACATGCCTCCAGTTGTCCCGAGTTCTCTCTGACTGTCTCCTTGGTGCATTTAAACCCCTGTTCCTTCCTGTCCTCGTCGTCTGTTGTCTTCGTCTCTGTTATCCGTCATCCTAATTTTACCCTCTCTGTGCAAGTCTGCAAATGTCTTTATTAAATCATAAGATTCTTAAATTCATCAAGTCTCAAAACATGACATCACTGTTTTGTACATTTTAACACAATTTAATAAACATGCTTCAGCCAGTACCTTTTGATTAGCCTTGTCTCGGTTTCTTGCTTTGTGGTAGATCTTTATTGTTTTCACTGAGATATTTGAATGCTAATCAATAAATCAATATTCAATTCTAAAAAAAAACTCTAATCAAACAGTTTTTGAAAAGTTTGTAACAAAACCATCAAATCTGATCAAGGTTATTTAAACGCTGCAAAAGAAGAATGGATTGGAATAAAAAAATACATATCCTGACCTTAATTACTGGGGAGAATAATGAATGATGCTCATAGTGAGTAAAAAGTAAACTGAGTGATTTTTTGGACAGACTTTTAAAGTGTTCGTATAATATAATACAGATACATAAACATACACTCCAAAAATAGAGTCCTTGAAATGTACAAATGTACAAAATATTAATTTAAACAATTATAAAAATGGAGGCAACTGTGCCTATGGTACAATGTATAAAAAGCTCTTCACTGCAGACACGACTAACATGGCTCTGCAGATTGTTTCTTTTATTTTAACGTCACCTCACCTTGAGGTTGGCAAATCTATCAGTGTTTGGTGATCAACTCTCTCAAGCAGTTTAACAGTTTCTAGATCTAGTTTTCTAGATTTTAAACAGGCTGTATACATTTCAATGGGAGCAACAGGACGGTCAAATGTCTCTGATTTTACTACAGAGCAGGACGGATTGTAGGGCAGCAAACATCGTCGGAAAACACGTTTAACCCAGCAGGTTACCTGGTGTAATGTTTTTCAGGTAAACAGATACATGGTCGGACTCCTACCAACCATATAAAGAGTAACTGAAGTTTAAATGCAGCTAACATGTCCTGTTTTAAGCCAGGCACTTCCACCTCCGCTCTGCTGCGTCTCAGCCACCATCTCTCTGGCACAAAGAGATGGTGGCTGAGATCCCCTTCCTGCAACCCTAAGTTGGACATGTGGTTATGAAACTAGATGGGCGGTAAAATAAGAACCATTATGGATGACTGTTGCTGCCTGTAAATCAAAGTCTGCCTGAGGTGGGATTTCAGAAGCAGAAACCATGAGGAGCACAGCACCACTCCCAGAAGGCTGAGATGTGAAGCCATGTGATGAGTGAAATGATGATGGAGGAGAACACAGATGAAGATCTGGAAGCTGCTGCCTCTTTATATAGTAGACACTGAAATCACCTTTTGCCTCCCTGCCAGCACGAAAACCCACACTAAAAACCCACTTACACAAACCCTCGGCTCTGGGATGGATTCAGAAACATGTCAGTTCTGCTAAACAAATGGACGGTTTTGCAACCACAAAGTTTAATCCTACAAGGGCAGAATTATGTTCACTCTGTGAGAGGTGAACCTCAGACAGTTAGCAAGAGAAACATTCAAAGAAACAACCTAAATAACACAAACTTAGCAGTTGGGATGCAGATCAGACGATATCAGCAACGTGATGATCAAATGTAGTTAAAAACACAAGAAAAACAGGCTTTTTGCTCCAAAAGGACAAACAAAGCAGGGCCAGATTAACCTGTCGGCACCTGCTGGCGTGCAGAGTAACATGTGACAACAACACACACGACACACGTGGTCACCTCAACTTGTTTCACTGGAGTTTCTCTTTTAGAGCTTTAACCTCCTAAGACCTGAACTCTTTCATGCATTTTTAAAGTCTCTTTGCTATTTGGGCTGTTTGGGACCTGATTCATGAACAAACAAAGAATTACCAGAACTTTGTTTCTGAGAGAAATGAGATCCACATATGAGGATATTCGCTTTAAATGTCGATAGAACAGAGGCAGGATAATGACCTCGTAAGTGCAAATCAGGTCCTTGTTGAGCAAAACTTTGTATTTTGGTCTAAACATCCCAAAATGTGACGTCCACACATGAGGACAACAGGGCGCTAAAGTCCGTACAAACTTTTGTTTCTTCATTTGCTTGCAAACGAATGGAAATCCTCACTTAAAGCCAAGAAGCTTATTACCTGTGCAGGCTTTAGTGCCTCAGAGCAAACAAGAGAGCTTTGATCACAATGATTTTTCTTTTCACATTTCATTCACTAGTGATTTTTTTAATGTCACCTGATCTCAGCAGACTGAATATAACAGTAAAGCACTAGTGAGCT
This sequence comes from Aulonocara stuartgranti, assembly GCF_965226115.1. Taxonomy (NCBI): domain Eukaryota; kingdom Metazoa; phylum Chordata; class Actinopteri; order Cichliformes; family Cichlidae; genus Aulonocara; species Aulonocara stuartgranti. Next base: position 6,022,667 of record NC_138941.1, read on the forward strand.
AATGAATTAGATATTGGTCACTCATATCAACTGAAAGAGTGTAAGACAAGTAAATGTGCTATAAAGGCCGGAGAAGAGTTAATAAAAAGGTCTTGAAATGAAAATATTTCATTGTTTGCTGTTTCATAGATTTTTGGTTTTATTGCACTTTTGTCAGCCCTGCTGCTGTTTTTAAAAGTACTTTATTAATAAACTGGCATAAATGGTAACATTGAACACTTGCCAGTGTGAACAAAAGGTTCTTAACTTTAGCATCAAAGCTTCAGTTCACCTTTCTCAGGGCAGTTCCTTCAGTATGTGTATTAATGCAGGAACAACTTGATTCCACACAGCTGACGTACCGAGAGTGTCTGCTGTGTGGTTAACTTTATAACCTTTGGTACGCAGTGGTGTCGCTCCACCTGTTAGCTAGTTTAAGAAACTGGTTAAGGAGGGAGTATCTGTGAGGATGAGGAGGATTTAGTTCTTTAAAGACACGTCAGATACTTGCAGGAAGCTTCTTTCAGCTTCTTTTCTCCACTGCGCAGGTTTAAAACCATGACAGCAGAAGTCATGATGAAGAGATTGATTAGTCAGTCACAGTGTAAAGAGTCCTCCTGCCTGCATCGCTCGCCAGCATAAACAGACCTTTGCTCCTGGAAAACAAATATATCAAAGTCATGTTGTCCAAGAAATGCATTTTATCTCACTAGTGAATCAAAGAAAGTCTGTATACTTTCTGAGAGTGAGAGGTGAACGTCAGACAGTTCTTAGAAAATGTAGTTTCTCTTTAAGCTTTTAACGTCTCTTTTACCCCCATTTGTCTAAAACTACTTGACAGCCCTTCATGTCAGAGGTTTATTACCTGTGCAGGATGGAGCACATGGTCTCAGTCAGGCTGGACACGATCACTCCTACAGGAAGTAAATGTGATTTTATTTCACCTGTGAAATGATGAAAAACAGCAGAATAGCTCACGCTAACAAACGGGTGTTGAAATGTTTCATTTTCTGCTGTTTCACAGGTCAAAAAGGGCGTCGAAGCAAACTGAAGCTGAGCTGCTGCTGCTGTTGTAGTGCAGCATCTGCTGTGTGCTTCATCAGAGAACCTTCTGTACACAGCAGACAGAGGCTGCTGCCACTGAAGTCCATCTGCTAGAGAGCTTTAAACACTGGTTATTGAAGTGGCTTTGATGATACTGATACACAGTCTTTGCTGCTGTCACAGGACAGGGATCCACCAGGGAGTAGTTGTCAGGATAAAGAGCCTTCGCTTCTCTAAATATAAACTGGATACTTGTAGGAAACTTTGGGAAGCAGCATTTTTCCTCATATCGTCTAAACTGAAGTTAGCTCAGGTGCTTCTTCCATACTTGCTCTGCAGAAAGCCAAAGAGTTTGGAGCTCTGCAAACATTTGCAGCACAGCTGGATGTTTGTAACTTTGGTCACCTCTGTATCATCCCTCAGATTCTTTCTGCACAGCTTTGAAACCACGACAGCACGAGTGATGCTGAGGAGACGTCCAGTTTAAACAGACCTTTATTCCTGGAACACAAACACATGAAGTGATGCTGCTAAAGAAGAACATTTAATCGCACTAATGAATCAAGCATCTGTATGTCTGTCAGTCTGTCAACAGTTCCTCTGATCGACTTCAGACTTGGTGGGTATTTTGTTTTTGCAGCGGTCAAAGTCGATCAGCGTGTTGCTTTGTCTGCTGTAAATCTGCCTGTACAAAGGGAAACATGCATGTTTTAGATGCAAACTCACAACATGGCTGCATTTTTGTGATTATGTGTATTTTATATTGATTTATTCTATTATGTTTTGTATATGAATCTTTACAAGTGTGTCGATACAAAGGCTTGATTAAAACAAAGGTCTCAGCTGTGCTGTTAGGGATGCTCTCATATTTGTTTCAAATGTAATAAATCAAAGGATTTCAGGCTTTTCATCCTTTTTATTTGTTTGGTTCTAACAGCAGCTGGATAAAAACATGCAGGTGATGAATATAATTGTGTGATATTATGAGCATTGTGAATAAAGAAAGAGCAGAGATAGTAAAAAGGAAACAGGTGATGGACGTGAGATTTTCAGAACAAAAGCTCCTCAGTGAGACGATCACCTGGACACAAGGTCAGGCAGCTGGGACTCATCTAGAGAGCAAAATGGAAAAGTGATCTGTGCAGAACATCACTGTTGATTGCAGTTATTTACATCAGACTTCTTCTCTGAGATAAGAGCACCATTTGTGGGAAAGATGACAGTATTTCCAGGCTGGATGCTGTTTGCAGGGAGAACTGAATGAAACTCTCCTGCACCTCAGCGCTGAGGTCCACACCTGTGAACACAGATGAGGTCAATCTGCTGCAGCACGTAGAGCTTTACTGATCAGCAGGTTCAAAGGATTCAGCAGAGCGTAGAGTCAGAGCTAAATGCCACATCACCATAGAGTTTGTTAACAACAGCTTTCTTTGCCCTTTGTCTCGATGGACTGAATCAGGGATACTCGTCATACTTCACCTCAACCACGTCACTGAGAGACCCCAGCCTGACACAGCAGCAGAGATGATGAAAGCAGAAACAGCAAACAGATGCTTCAGTTGTGTTTCTCTCTGTGTGTGCGCTCACGCCCACTTGTGTGTGTGAACTTTCCACGTACCTCAGCTTGTTTCTCCAACATGAGCCATCAGGGCTGAAAAACATCACTAACACATGAATTCTTTCTCTTTTTGTTATCACCTGTGATCATGTGTCTCATGTTTCTGTCATTCACCAGTTCTTGTATAGTTACGTGTAACTAGACTTCTGTGGGACGTAAATGATTGTTTTGTATGCAGATCTGTACAAAGGATGTAAACACTTGATTACAAAGGAGATCTCAGCTGTGTTGTTGTGGATGGACTTCAACGTATTTGTTAAAAAAGAGAATAAAGCAAAGTGTTTTAGCTGTTTGGGAGTTTTTGTTTGATTCCATTCAGTTTTATTTCTATGGAGTCAAATAATAACAAAGGCTCTAGAACAGCCCTGAGTTTGTCCAGGTGACACTCCTCTGAAGAACAAAGACAAAGAGGAAGAAGGGGATTCGTTTTCAAGTCTTGTTTCTTTCAAAATAAAAGCTGAAATGTTTTGGAAGCATGATAATATTTCAGCCAGGATGCCGTCTCCAAGGAGACCTGCACCTCAGCGCTGAGCTCCACATCACGCCCTGTGAAAGCACAGATATAAATCTGCTGCAGTGAGAAGAACTTTACCCAACACAAGTGTAGAAGTAGACATTTGACTTTACCTACAACCTGTTAACAACAAAGCTTTCATTGCCTCTGCTGTTGATGTCATGTAGGACTAATCATACTTCACATCAGCCATGCACACGTCAGAGGATCTCCAGGCTTTCAGTAATAAAGCCAAGCAGATGATGTGAACATAGCAATAGTAAAACATGCATCATAATCAGCTGTATGTGTCGACTATGTGGCACCTCAGTCTTGTTGGCATGAAGAAAAGTTGTGTAACATGTAGCATAAGGGCTGCAAAGACATCATGTAGACAGCAGTCGTCTGTTAGTCGTAACGTATCTCCTGTTAAAGAGTTAAATGTGCGTTCTCCATCTCTGTCCTCTCACAGCTCGCCGTACACCAACTCCAGCTGTGGTAACCATGGCTGTGCCCATCAACACGCTGAAGCTGAGACGCCACCCGTCACTCTGGCGACTCCAATAGGGTTACCTGTCAGCTGTGGACGCATGAAAGGAAAACAGCAGAAACACAGACATGTTTACTGGAACATTTCCTATTGACAGCTTTATGGAAAAGTGGGTTTAAACACTTTTCTATGTTTTATTTTGTTTATTTATGGATTTATTGTGAAAGGAATTTCAAAGGTTTATATTTGATAATATTTGAACCTTAACATAACCATGGCTGTGCCCATCAACACGCTGAAGCTGAGACGCCACCCGTCAAAATAAAAGTCTTAGTTCTGATATTTTGTAATGAGTTTGTAGATTTCCCACAGCTGATCGTAACAGCAGGCTGCCGGTTTGAAGAAGCCAGTTCAGGAATACTGGAACAGAAGCTAAACAAAGTCCTGCTGTGAACAGCAGCAATATGGATTTTACACATCCATCCATCTTTTCAGCTCAGGGTCGTGTGTGTTTGCACCATGTTTACAGAAACTGGAACGTGACTCCACTTGTGGACAAAATGAGCGTCGCCAAGAGTTTGAAGGCGTTTTGGAGACTAAACATGGTGTTTTAGTGTCAGGGGTACGATTAGGTTGTGGTTAGGTTTAGGGCTGAAGGTTAGGGTTAGGCATTCAGTTTTTAGGGTTAGGGTTAGGTGTTAGGTAAAGCATTACATCAATGTTCCCACGGAGATATGAAAACAGGACTGTGTGTGTGTAACCCTATCCCAGCTGTTATTAGGCAAGAAGCAGTTAACCTGTGGGAGGATGTCAGGGTACCAGGAGAGAATCAGACATGGATTCAAACCCAGGACCTTCTTGCTGAGATCCCACCTACAAAGATCATCTGTTTAAACGTGCGCTGTAACTGAGTACTTTTTAAACATGAGAAACCGAATATAAGGGTTGCTCTGCCACTGCTGCCTTGACCGGTTACCTCATTTTATCCAGTGACCACGTTGGCAGCATCAAAGCTGAGTAAGGCCACGCCCACACTTACACCGGGATTTTTGAAAACGTAGATTTTTCTGAGCGTTTGCGCCTTTCATCCACACGTAAACGGCGTTTTCACTGAAAACTGAGATTTTTGAAAAAGTCTTGTTAAGTCTAATTGTTGAATGTTGCCATTGTGTTTCTTAAATTTGTACAGTCTTAGTTCAAGCAGTAGGATCAAAGCCATCCCTTTGATCCTGACCACCTCTCCAACCACTCTGTGCTGGGGGAGGTTTTATTGTAGATACATCCTATCTGAAAGATCTGTTTCTATTGATGTAAGCTTCCTGGGTTTATGACCCTTTGGTCAGCAGGAGGTCTGACACACACACACACACACACACACACACACACACACACACACACACAGTGTATACATTTACATACAGTGCCTTGTCTTTGTAACCAAAGGGGGTTGCAGGGGGAGGTGTTTTGTAAACTATTGTTTGAAGTTTGTCAATAAAAGGCAGCGAGAGGAGGCCACCATGGGGTCATTTGTGGTGCTGGACACAGACGAGGCCTCCCTTGCGCAAGTAATCGATCGATCGACTGTCTTGTTTTCTTCATGATGAATAAGTCTCTAGAATTAGTGGGGTTTGTGGAAACACAGACCCAACACATACAGCTGCAGGTCAAAGGTCAGAAACGCCCGCTCTTTGTACGGGTCAGCAGTTAGTACTGCAGAGGTCAGAGATCAGCTTGCTGACAAACCATTTGAAACAGTTTGGAGCTAAAAGCACAACAGCAGAGGAAAGAAGAGACACTGCAGAGATGATGCAAAATATTGTGTTTTGTTCTCAGCTGTCAAAAAGTGTAACACACGTGTTCCAGCACAGCCTTTGTGTACTTTCACTTCTCCATACTGTCCATTGGAAATCCTGTTTGTTACTTTTTGATTTCAGTCCATGTGTCCAAAGCAAACTTCTGTCCCACACTTTCTCTGCTGACTCTTCACCGATGCTCAGATGATCTCAGATGATTTCACCAGAACTCATCAAAATTCGGGCTCCACAGAAACCCAGACGTCACTAAACAAGCGTAACAAGCAAAGTGAAAACTGGTCGTTCAGCTTTATTGACCAAAGATAAGCTCACATGTCACCTCATGACACAGACACTTATTTCCACAGCATGCACGAGGACTGACAATAAGTGTCTATAAAGCCACTTCTATCTGCCACACCTGTGCTTCTGTCATGGTTGCTCTCCTCTCACTCTGTCATTTATCCACAGTCTGCCTCCCTCTGCTCCGTCAGCTGACGTCCTCTCTACACCACCTGCTGTGTTTTATCCTGCAAAAACACATTTAAGAAGCGTTGCACCGAGTAACGGGAGGAACTGCTATAAAATCCATTTAAAGGAGGTGGTGCTGAGTGCTGTGACTGGGGTCCCACCACTGACATCACGGGTGGAGGACATGTTGGAAAACTGCTACAAAGTGCTGTGCAGCCAGCAGAGCTTACAGTCTGTCCTGTGTGTCATACAGGCTCTCACACTTAGTGTTTCTGTGACACATTGAAGAGAAGTTTGTGTTGTTCACAGTTGTGCTTGTACTGAGTGACAGCTGACATGACCTAACAGGAATAATGTGTCTGTGCTGAATGAGAAGTAACACACAATGAAGTCTTGATGCATCTCAATCATCCAGGAAAGTGAGTCTGTTGCTTCTGTTCATCTGGACGCAGCGTTTTGTGGGAGAAACGTGTCGTCATCATCAGGTGACGTCTTCAGTCTCAGCTGCAGGTTTCAGTCTTACAAACAGGACATTTGCATAAAGACTGAAAGCAGCTGCAGGAACGATGGGCTGGGAGCTCCGTTCCTTCATCTTAATTATGCAGATTCTCAGGACCATTGATCAACAACCACTGATCCATGTCCATGAGTCCCATTCACAGAGATGTGGGAATGGCTGCAGTCACAGCATGTAAGATGGAAATAAATGAGAAGTATTTAGCTGAAGTGGATTTGATTTATGTTACTTCTTTTTTAACTTGTAGTTCTACATTGGAAGATTATTGTGATATTGAAATATAAAAATACATTTATATTCTATTATTTTCTCAAAATAAGCGTCACACTCGTGGAAGCCGGTGTAGCCGCCGAAACGCCTGCATTTATGGAGACTTTCAGCCCCAGGTAGGCCAGTTATGGATCTTGGGATCCACATTATGTCAGCAGCTGTTCTCCACCGTGAACTGTGTTCAAACAAACACGCTCACGCCTCACAGACGACAGCTTACAGTCCTGTAGAGATAAAGTGACTCGTACAGCCCCGTCTTCAGTCTTGTGGAGATGATCTCGACGCTTTGGTGGATGTTACTAGCTCCTGTGCAGTATTTTGTAAAGACATGATTATACCCCGTAAGCGCGTTAAAATTTACGCTAACAATAAGCCATGGCTCACTAAAAGTGTCAAATCCTGTTTAAGGAAAAAGAGACAGGCCTTTAAAGAGGGGCTGTTACCGATTTTCAGACAGCTACCAAGGAAATGAAAATCGAGATCTTGAAAGCAAAACAGACAAAAACCTTCTTGAAAGCAAATTTGCTGCAAAAACTTTTGGGTCTGCCTGGACTTGTATGAAAACCATAGCAGGGTTTCAAAATCCCCAGAGCAGCAGTCAGGTCATTTTAGATGTTTTAATTCAGACAGAGATTTTCAAATGCTTTAAACATGTTTTCTGCTCGTTTTAGTTCTTCTGATTTCAGCGAGGATATTTGGGAACTGAAACAGAAACTGAGAGATACTCAGCACTTTATCATTGAACTCAGCGATGTTAAAAAGGCCTTTCATACAGTCAATGTGAACAAGAGCCAGGTCCTGATAATATTAGTGGCCGCCTAATTAAATCTTGTGCTGATGAACTCAGTCCTATATTTCAGGTTATTTTTAACAAATCCTTGCAAACACAACATGTGCCCTCTCTTTGCAAAGAAGCAGTCGTGGTTCCTGTCCCTAAATCTAAACGACTTCAGGCCTGCTGCCTCACTTCAGTTGTCATGAAAGTCTTTGAAAAAATCCTCAGAAATGTGATTATGAAGAGACTGAAGGTCAGCTGGATCCAATGCAGTTTGCATACAGGCCCAACAGAGGAGTGGAGGACGCACTTTTGACTTTACTAAATCTGATTCTTAAACATGTAGAGAGTAAAGGGACTTTTGCAAGACTTCTTTTCATTGATTTTTCTTCGGCTTTTAATACAACACAGCCCCATATTTTAATTAAAAGACTTTTAGAACAGTTTGAAATCAGGAAAAACCTGCTGGGCTGGATTTTAGATTTTCTAACTGACAGGTCACAAAGAGTGAGAATAAATGGGGTTCTGTCTGACCCAGTGTTCTCCTCCACAGGTTCTCCTCAAGGCTGCGTCCTATCGCCCTTATTATTCACTCTCTATACAAACATGTGTCAGGGCAGACATGAAAACAGGGTCATTATTAAATATGCAGATGACTCTGTTATTGTCAGCTTACTGAAAGAGGGTGAAACTAACCACGGCCCAGTCATTGATGACTTTGTTCAGTGGTGGGAGGAGTCTTATCTCCAGCTGAACATATCTAAAACAAAAGACATGGTTGTTGATTTTAGGAAACAGCAAAATGGGCACGGAGTCACTTTAATTAAAGGTCAGAAAATAGAGCAAGTACAATCATATAAATATCTTGGGACCATAATCAATGAAAAACTGAACTTTGATCAAAATTGCAAATCAGTTTGTAAAAAGTGTCACCAGCACCTTTATTGTCTTAGGAAACTTGTTCATTTCCACATTGACCAAAAAATGTTAACTTTGTTTTATCGTTCTTTTATTGAGTCTGTTTTATCCTTTTGTTTGGTGGCATGGTTCGGTCAGACCTCTGTCACAGAGAAAAACTCTCTGAATCAGATAGTGAGATGGTCCAGTCGTCTGATAGGTGAGCCACAGTCTTGTTTAGCCTCCCTGTACTCTGAGCAGGTACAGAGGATGGCTTTATCAATCCTTAAAAATGGTTCCCATCCTCTAAGGGGTGAATTTCAGCTTCTTCCCTCAGGAAGGAGGTTTCTATTTCCGAGATGCAGGACAAAGCGCTATAAAAACAGCTTTGTCCCCGTTGCTGTCACTGAATTAAATAAGAACTGTTTTTGATTCGAAATATTAAAGTATGTGTCACAGTGAGCTTTATATATTTACTAGGTATGTGTGTTTTTAAAGGGATGTCAAATGCTGTCATTTTTCTGTAAAGCAAATTTACCTTGCCTTTGGGTATAAATAAAGTTACCTTACCTGCAGACGCTGTGCGCAGAGGTTCAGGAGCAGAAGTCCCGTTGTAAACATATCACGGCAGACCCGACGATGTTTGCATGAACGCGCTTTTTTTAAAAGTCAGGTCAAGGCTCCAAAAGCCCAAAGGCGATATAACAGTTTGTGTTTGCTACATGGATCATTGTAGTTCAGCTTTCCTTTGTTATATTTCTTTAAGAGCTCAAAATGTGTTCATTACATAAATCAAATGTAATTTTCTCTGTAGCACTTCATGGATTTCATAAGCAACACACTGTAGTTGTTCACACAAAGCATAAAGGTAAAAACAATATACACAGTGTTATCTTCATTTTAGATGTCACAAAGTATTTGCGGCTCCCAGTGTTTTCCCGAACCCTGACCCTTTGCGTGGAAACCGGGTCCAAAAGGCTCTTTGGGTGTTAAAGGTTGCTGACCCCTGCACTAGGCCCAACTGACACATATATTTGATTCCAAATACAAAAAATAATGTGTAACCTGCTGGAAGAATGTAGGAGGTTGAGACAGGATCTCAACACTTGGTGTCTGCAACAAAAGACAACAATATGTGGGCCGATCGTGGCTCAAGAGTTGGCAGCTCGTCTTGTAATCGGAAGGTTGCCGGTTCGAGCCCCGGCTCGGACAGTCTCGGTCGTTGTGTCCTTGGGCAAAAAAGCACTTTGGGGTCCTCAGGGACGAGTAAAGCGCTCTACAAATACAGGCCATGTAATGGCAGAAACATTCTCTAGTGTAAATCCTGACTAGTTCATTAACTACAGATCAGTTTCAGTGAACATTATTCACAGAGGGATCTGAGTTCCTTATACCAGACTCTACAGAAACTGTAACACTGTACAGCTCTGCGACTCAACAATATGACAACAATGTAACACACACTAGAATCATCAAATAAAGCCCCACTAACCACTAGAACTAGAACTAACTAACTAGCACTGGACACTTGCATATTAGAGATTTCTACCACCATAGGAGGCGAGATATCATCCTTGAACCAGAGCATCCAGCCCTCAATTTCGGACATAAAAAGCGACGTGGCCAGGCATGATAACACTTTGACTGAACTGCAGGACTGTGGCTCGAACCACTCTGACACCATCGCCACTCTCCAGGCCACTGTGGAGCGTTTGTCTGCGGAGGTAAAGAAGTTAGATGAGAGATGTGGAGCTCTTGAGGCACTCCAGGAGGAATAATTTAAGAACTGCAGGAATACCAGAAGGCACAGAGGGACCCAAGATGACTGAGTTGGTTCACACCTGTTGGCGGAGGCGCTATCTCTCGAGGAGAAGCCACTCATCGATCGAGCACATAGAGCGAATCGCCAGCGTCCCAAACAAAGTCATCTTCCTCGGCCCATCATCTTGAGATTGCACTACTACCACATTGGTGAGGAAATTCTGCTGAAAGCTGCAGAGAACAAGAACCTGATGTATAAGGGTTTTTAAAATAAACATCCTCCCAGATTTCCCTCCCTCTGTTGGAAACGCAGAGCCGCATTTGCAAATATGAGAGGAAGACTACGTGGGATGACCGGCGTCAGGTACAGACTGCTATACCCTGCAAAGCTGTTAGTGACCCATGGTGATGTGAGGAAAAGCTTTACCGATCCCAAAGAGACCGTAGACTACGCGGAGAAGCACCTCTCCCACCCACCTTCAAATGTATTAAAAGCAAGGATATATCTATATGTCTAACGCTGACACAGCACTGTGTTTCTTCTTTTCCCTTTATATTCCATGTAAAGGTGAATATGGAGCGTTTATGGTGATTTTCTGAATCTCGGGCAGATGAACTTCCCTGAAGTGTTTCCAGCTGGGCGTCGAGTGTTTGACCGACGCATGAAACGACACGTTTGTGAGTCTTTGTGAGTATTTATCACACGGCGTGCTGCGGGGAAAAGCCTGTTGTAACATTCATGTTTTAGCCCCTGACGGCTCTTTTTGGCTTTTCATCCCTAAACTCTCTGCATGCTCTTTCATGTGATTCGTTTTAAGTCTCAATAGGATCTTGAGCTTTATTGTGAAAGGTTTATGTGGAAAATAAAGAAGCGGACAGCGGAGCCACGCGATGGTTTTACCGGCGTTGTTGCTAACGAGCGTCCGTAGTGTGGTTATATTAAATATAAGAGAAAGAGAGAACTTTAATACAGACACTACAGTGAGCATCACAACCATGTAACATATTTTACACCATGAAACAAACTCTTTCATATCATCATCTGATATATATGTTATATGGAACAGGCCCAGCTCAGGCTGCCTGTGATGCAGCACAGCGCCACCCTGTGGTCATCACTGCACTGGTGACACTACAAACAACAAGTATACAGGATGGACGGTGGCCCTGAGAGCTCACACACACTGCTGCTTCTAAAACACCATGAAACAGGAAAATGCTGTGAAAGCACAAAATAATCACAGTTCAAAGAGACAATAGTGACAGAAACAGAGGCTTCACTGGTGCTGAGGGAGAAATCCCAGAGAAGCTTCCTTCCTGCCAGTATACGAGCCCACCAACAGAGACAGGACCAGTTCATCCTCCATCACTTACTGTGGCTCACGTTGCTCTTCTGTTGCTTTGCATCACAGACGCGTCTTTACTGGCTTCTTCTTCTAATTGCACTTAGAAACATGTTGTCTTTAACCTGTCACAGCTGCCCAGATGTTGCTGCTGAGAACATGTGGAGCTGATTCATGTAGTCATGTGTCTGTGAACAGCCAATCACAGGAAGACTTTCAGAAGAAACTCAGAGGAACAGCTGAGATGTGCTGAGTGATACAAGAACTGACAACAGATGTTAAAGTTCAAATGGTGGTTTTGTTTGCAGGGACTGTGAGTGGATGGAGATCCTGGTCCTCCTCAGCTGTGAGTTCTTCCTCTGTCATGAGAACCTCAGGGGGAGAACATGTGCTCACTCTCAGCTGCTTTAACAGGAAAGAAGCTCTTTTAGATCAAAGCTGAGAAACTGTTTGTAACAGCGAACTCTGTCACCTTTCTCTCCTCAGCCTGCTGCTGGACAGGCCCATGAAGCTCTGCTGTAAAGGCTTCCATGTCCCAGGCTTCACCTTTACCTGCTGACCAACGGGAGGCGTGGCCAAAACAGCGATGGGGAGTGGAGCAGCAGGTAGCAGAGGTGAGCCTCTTGTATGCAGCCTGTTATCTGTGGGACCAGGGAGGACGTGACACAGATGTTGCTGATTCAACATCTGTGTGACAGCTGGAGGAGCACAGTCTGCAGGAAACATCTGTGCATGTAGGAGACACCAAGGTTTACATGGTGGAAGCAGACGACTGACTCAAGCAGCCTCACATCACAGGCTGCTGGCTACAAGCACATGACCACAGTGACTGGTTTCACTGGTGTCTGTCCCAGTCTGTGGCAGAGATACAGGAAGTCACAGACAGCCTGCACACAGCGTTTCCTCTGGAGTGTGTTTCACACCCTGTTTGTGTTTCTCACTAACATGTTGTAGTTCTTCCTGCACACAGCAGCACTTTGATCATTTCTCCTGCTTTTCTTCCTTTTCTAGCTTTTATACACTGACAGTAACACAAAACTCCAAAGTCATCATTTGAGGATCTTATTAAGAGTTTCTGTGAGTTTAGTGAAGTCAGCCTCTCAACAATAAGTGTGTGTGTGTTGATTATCTAATGTTCAGAGAGGACTGCACTGATGTAGCATCCAGGTGAGCAGCTTATGAGCCAACAGGGGAAATTTAGCTGTATTATTGTTGTTTAAATGTAATAATTTATGATTTCATGTTCCAATATTTCACTTTTCCCAACTTTTTGTTATCATTTGGTCTGAAAACCATGACAAACAGCAGTGTTACAGTTGTTAGCATTAGCTGCTATAGAGCACTCAGTCACTGTATTGGTGTTAGCGACATGAACATATCTGAGCTAACTGTGTGTTCCAGATGTGCAGCAAACCCAACTGTCCCTGTGTTTTCCTGCTGTAGACATTATCCCCATGATGCTGACGTCCTCTGGTGGGACGAGCTCACACGTTTATGGATTCAGATGCTAACTGGACCAGACTGCTGTCAACCTTTGTGCTATAGAAGCAAATCAAAGAAGAGCCAGTTGAACCTGAGCTGTCTGTAGTGGTGACACCAACACCATGTCACCTGCACATGCTGACCCAGGGTCAGTGTTGAACCTATAAGCTGTGTCCTCACAGTTCAATATGTCCTCACTGCACAGGTCAATGACATCAGAGCTGTAATGTTGTTCCCGTCTCACTAAAACTTCTGGCATAAGGTGACTTTTCTGGGTGATTCCTACTCCAGGGTCACCAGTTTGAATCCCTCTGTTACTGCTGGGAACGTGCTGCTAAAGTGCCCTTGAGCAAGGCCACGTCCAGCTTATGAAGCCAACCCTGGGCTCTGCTTGCTGGCAGTGACAGAGTAGATGAAACAGCTCAGTGGATGCTAACTCACAGCTAACAGCGCTCTGTCATGGATAAGTGAAATAAAGCTGACTGATCCACAGCTGCACACAAACACCTCCAACACCTACAGGTCAGCAGGTCCACTGCTGTCTCTGATGGGCCCAAACTTTGCTTGTTCAGCGTTTGCTGCTGCTGACTTTGAAAATCACACCAAACATGGAATCAAATATATCGACTCAGCTTAGACTACAGAGAAGCTCGGCACTGCTCACAAAACTCAAACACAAAAGGCTTTTTAAAGACAACAATCACTTTGACAGACACACAAACACGACTGAGTACAGAGGAGCTGCTGGTTTGAAGCCACAGAAATGTTCAAATGTTTAAACACACTGCAGCGTTGCAGCCGTGATGCATTTGTGCTGCTAAGGCCACACACATCAGCTGCCTTACATTTTAGTACCAGTTCATCTCTGACCATGGCAGCACAGTCTTTCCAGTACAGTGATGTTGGTGGGGACAGTGGGGACTGATTGTTCATTGGCTGTAAGCCGGTCACATGGACGTTTAACTGGTGCTTTGGTTGCTCTGTAGTCTGTTGTGCCTGTGAGCTGCTCCTAAAATGAGACAGATTATAATTGTCACCATTCTGTTAATGACTCTTATTATGTGCGCTCTCCTCCACTGTCACACTAAACACATTAAACCTTTATTTTTGTGTAAAGTCAGGATTTATTGGCTCTTCTTAAAAGCGTCATGAAGTGCAAAACTCAGCAAACATTATACAAAAGTAGATTTAGAAGCTGAACTGAAAACATTTAAAGTGACAGTCAGCACAAATCCAGCTGACATCTCCATCCAACCCAAGTCTTCATTTAAAGTCATTATAACTGTGACACACGTTTGTTACAGTATTAATCCTGCCTGATGCTGCAGGGCCAACATCATGAAACAGGCTCAGCATTTATTTCCATTATGAAACTTTATCATTAAAAACAAACCATTGTTCTGCAGTCGTCCCAGGACTGTCGGTCAAACGTTCTCTCCACATGTTTAAGGCTGAGCTCACTTTATCGTCTGCCTGAAGGAGCGAAGCAGATGTTACTAAACATCACACAGATTACCAAGATGGCGCCGCGTATGGATGCCCTGGTGCTTCAGTGCGTTACTTTTGTCTTGTTTTTGTGCATTTCTTCTGTGTCTGGGCACTCCTCTGGATATTCTTACACCAGAGAAGAGCTCCTTAACTGCAGGACTACAACGCCTGTGGATTTATTTCCAATATTTGTCGCATCTGCGGCAGATTTACTGCTGACTCTGATCAGGAAAGTGAGACGTCGAAAGAGAGGTAAGCGAGCCGGCGTACTCGTGCGTTTGAGGAAACGCGGACTGAGAACGGCCCTTCCTGGGATCTTCCTTTCTAATGTACGCTCACTCTGGAATAAGATAGACGAACTGGCCCTGATGAGAAGCATGAACAGAGACTTTGCCTCCTCCTGTGTCTTATGTTTTACGGAGTCGTGGCTCAGTGAGGACATCCTGGACTGCGCGCTCAAGCTGGAGGGCTTTCATCTGCTGCGCGCGGACCGGCAGGCCGCTCTCTCCGGTAAAACCAAAGGTGGAGGTGTCTGCTTCTACATTAATAGAGGCTGGTGCACAGATGTAACAGTGATTGCTCAGCACTGCTCTCCCTCTCTGGAATATCTTTTTATTCACTGCAAACCGTTTTATTCTCCGCGGGAGTTTGCTTCATTCATCCTGGCCGCTGTTTACATCCCGCCAGATGCGGATGCGCAGGCAGCTCAGTGCGCACTCGCGGAGCAGATTCTCCACACGGAGCGGACATTCCCGGACTCTCTCATCATTGCTCTTGGGGACTTTAACAAAGCCAATCTGAGCCATGAGCTTCCGAAATACAAGCAGTATATTAAATGCCCGACCAGAGAGGAGAGGACATTAGACCACTGTTACAACACGATCAGCGGGGCCTATCGTGCGGTGCCCGCGCTTCACTCGGACTTTCTGATCACGTCATGATCCACCTAATCCCCGCGTACAGACAGAGGCTGAAGCTCTCCAAACCTGTCGTGAGGACTAAAAAACTGTGGAGCAACGTGGCTGTGGAGGAGCTTCGCACGTGTTTGGAGTCTACAGACTGGGACACATTGAAGGCTGCTTCTAACAGCTTGGACGAGTTTACGGACACTGTCACCTCCTATATCCACTTCTGTGAGGACAGCATTGTGCCATCACGCACCAGGGTGAGTTATAACAATGACAAACCCTGGTTTACCCCTAAACTCAAAAAGCTGTGGCTGGAAAAGAGAAAGGCGTTCAGAAGCGGAGACAGGGACTGCTACAGAGAGGCCAAGTACAGGTTCACTAAAGAAGTGGACATTGCCAAACATCAGCACTCTGAGAAGATGCAGCAGCAGATCTCAGAGAATGACTCGGCCTCTGTGTGGAAAGGTTTTAGGAATATCACCAACTACAAGCCTAAAACCCCCCACTCCACTGATGACTTGCTCTTAGCCAACACCCTTAACGACTTCTACTGCCGTTTTGACGAGCCATCAGGCAGCCTTCACACCTCCAACGACCCCAACAATAGAAGCACTTTGGACACTCATTCCCCCACCTCTCCCCCCTCCATAGAGCCATCACCACCTTCAAACTGTTCACCTACAACACCCGCCCCCTCACCCCACACAAAAGAGGATTTCACACCACCTCCTCCCACCACAACTCTTCATATTCATGAAGCAGATGTGAGGAAGCAGTTTAGGAGTCTGAATGCTCGGAAAGCTCCCGGCCCAGACGGTGTGTCTCCTGCCACCCTCAGACACTGTGCAAACGAGCTGGCCCCAGTGTTTTCTGGCATCTTCAACTCCTCACTGCAGGCATGTCATGTGCCTGCCTGCTTCAAGTCCTCCACCATAATCCCTGTCCCCAAGAAACCTAGGATCACTGGACTAAATGACTACAGACCCGTGGCTCTGACATCTGTGGTCATGAAGTCATTTGAGCGCCTAGTTCTCTCCCATCTCAAGACCCTCACGGCCCCCCTCCTGGACCCCCTGCAGTTTGCATATAGAGCCAACAGGTCTGTAGACGACGCCATCAACATGGCCCTACACTTCATCCTGCAGCATCTGGACTCCCCAGGAACCTACGCCAGGATCCTGTTTGTGGACTTCAGCTCTGCCTTCAACACCATCCTTCCAGACCATCTCCGAGGCAAGCTTTCCCAGATGAATGTGCCTGATCCCATCTGCCGGTGGATCACTGACTTCCTGACGGACAGGAAGCAGCACGTGAGGCTGGGGAAGAATGTCTCGGACTCCCGGACCATCAGCACCGGCTCCCCTCAGGGCTGTGTTCTTTCTCCTCTGCTCTTCTCCCTGTACACCAACTGCTGCACCTCCACCCACCAGTCTGTCAAGCTAATCAAGTTTGCAGATGACACCACCGTCATTGGGCTCATCTCTGACGGGGATGAGTCTGCCTACAGGAGGGAGGTTGAACGTCTGGTGTCCTGGTGCAGCCACAACAACCTGGTGCTGAATGCCCAGAAGACAGTGGAGATTATTGTGGACTTCAGGAAGCACACAGCCCCACTCCCCCCCATCATCCTGACTGACACCCCCATCACCTCTGTGGACTCATTCCGCTTCCTGGGTACCACCATCACCCAGGACCTGAAGTGGGAGCCCACCATCACCTCCGTCATCAAGAAAGCCCAGCAGAGGATGTACTTCCTGAGGCAGCTGAAGAAATTCAACCTGCCAACACGGACGATGATGCAATTCTACACTGCAATCATCGAGTCCATCCTCACCTCCTCCATCACCGTGTGGTACGCTGGAGCCACTATCAGGGACAAACAGAGACTGCAGCGTGTTGTGCGCTCTGCTGAGAAGGTGATTGGCTGCAGACTCCCATCTCTGCAGGACCTGTACACCTCCAGGACACTGCGGCGTGCAGCCCGGATCTCAGCTGACCCTTCTCACCCTGGACACAGTCTGTTTGACCTGCTCCCCTCAGGCAGGAGGCTTCGGTCCATTCGCACCAGAACCTCTCGCCACAAGAACAGTTTCTTCCCCTCTGCTGTTGGACACATGAACAATAACCATATGACTGTCCCCGCCACTTACACATGACCCTACGCTGTGTTCACTGCATCATTTCATGTCTGGCACTGATCACCACCTGCACTCATGTATATATCTTTCTACGTAGCACTCATAATTCTTATTCTCATGTATATATCTCATGTATATCTCATGCACATATCTTTCTTTCTACATAGCACTTTAATTCTTATTGTTTGCACTGAAGCACCGCAGCAATTTCCTAATGTTGTAAACCTCAACATCTGGCAATAAACCCATTCTGATTCTGATTCTGATTCTGAAATAAAACATATGAAATGGGTGCACATGAGGAACGTCTGCACTGTTAAAGCCATGCAAACATCTTCACACATGAAGCAGCAACACCTCTCAGTTTAGCAGCAGCTGGTAAAAGCCACAGTGATCCTGGAGCCTCCCTGAAGGACTCGTTCATCAGTAACTGTCAGGAGGACGATTAAACCTTCTGCACACGTCCTGTAGTTACACACTCGGGAGGAAAGACGACGTCCTCGCTCTGCAACATGATCTGTGTTTCATCCAGGACGCTCAAACACAGACTGGTTTCCAAATATTAGACGCACTGGTTCTTCATGCGTTTCTACCTGAGCACTCAGAGTCATTTCTACAACAGGCCTCCTTCACCTGCTGGTGCCTCTGTTTCTGTGTTTGGCTGTTTCCATCAGTGCCTGATGTTTGTGATCTTTGATCTGTTCTGAAGTCTCTCTTTGTAACACAAATGTTGTTTGGCTTCTTTTGCAAACAAGGCAAAAGAACTTTAATGGATTCATTTGCTGATCTTACTGTTCTGATGCAAAGCCGTCCTTTCAACGCTTTAGAAAGAAAACCAAACAATGTTTTTAAAACTTTCCCAAAACGTAAAAGCTATTAAAACCATAAACTTCTGCTCCTTGATCATGTGATTCTTCTTCTAGACTGTCTGTAATTGTTATTGCTGATTGTCAATAAAGTTGCTTTTTATAAGTTATGTTGTAAAGGAAGCTTGTGGCGAGGGAGGAGGGGCGACTAAAAGCAGGTTCATATAGTGGGAAAGTCCTCAGGTCATGTGAGGATATTTACTGATGCGTCAACACTGTCAGATAAAAGAACGGCTGCTGCATTTGTTCTCCCACAAATAAGTTTGGTGATGAGTAAAAGAATTACAGATGATGTGGCAGTTTATACTGGGAGCTGGTAGTCATGTTACTGGCTTGAACTGGGCGGAGGACGCACTAATATGGAGGTATGTGGTTTGCTGGGACTCTAGCAGCGTGCTAGTGAGCACAGGTGATATGTCTTCAGACTCTAGGCAACATATTGTTTTTGATATACTTCATTTACTGTATAGAATCAAACACAGAGGGATAGAAGTGGATTTCTTATGGCTCCCTGTGAATATCGGTGTTGATGCAATGAACAGGACGATAAGTTTAAAAAGGTGCAGCAAGAAGAAGTCGTGCAGGTTTGACTATAAAATACAGTGAAAGTGAGGTGAAGAGTATAATGAAGGTAAAGATGAAGGACGAGTGGCAGGCACACTGGGACAGAGACGGGAAAGGCAGATATTATTATACAGAAAACAGTCGTGTAGAAGAAGCTGCAGCAGAGACCAGGATGGAATCTGGAGAGTCAGAGTTGGTCACACAGGCTTCAATAGCACACTTAAAAAGGTAAACATGACACAGGAAGTGTGACTTCTGTGGACCAGAGGAGACGTTTGACGGGTTGTTAGCGTCGTCAGGATGCTGGATGGAAACGCTGTGCCTGATAGGATGATTACAGGCTGGACTTTGTCTTCCTGTTACAGATGGATCCAGGCCCTGGATGACTGCTGGACACACATGACCCACACTAGGCTGCCTTCATCCATCCTTTCCTCCTTCACTGAGACTCAGAGTCAGCATGTATGTATTTATCAGTGATTTGAATCCTTTCATTACAGAGTGAAGTTAAAGTAGACGTGTGAACACACTAATAAACACAAAGGGACACAACTACTACTGCATGATGTAAAGCTGAAGTATGACACAGCTTTATGAACCTCCTGTTATCCTGGTAGACGAGTACAGCAATAAATCTTTTACTTGAACATCTTCTGGCTCCAATAAGCTTTGAAATGTGACCATAAAGTTAGAGACACACTGACTGAAACCCACAGCTGTGACTGTGGATCACATCCACACACAGTGTAGCTGCTGTCTCTGTGTGAGCCTTTGCACTGCTGCTCGCAGCACCGTTATATCACTCAGCGCTCGCTGCTGTTATTGAATCCACTTTTTACTGTCCGTGCAATCAAGCTCCTCTGCAGAGCTAGAAAATATCTTCGAACCAGTTTATGTGTTAGGGGATCCTTTGCAGCTGTGACTGTTGCCTCTGTTTTTGTCCTTTGGTTCCTGGGAGCCTTTTACATTTCCATCAGCAACAAATATCTGAACAGGCTTTATTGTAGGAAATACAGGATTAAATAGTTGTCATTATTTATTAGATGTTGTTAAAAATGATCCAATGCTTGTTTAGTTTAATGCTGTGGCTTCAGTCAGCATCACTGTGCTGTATAGTTTTATTTTTCTGATCCTTCTGTTAAAGTTGCTGAATAAAAGCTGGTTGGTCTGCACCTCACCTCTGCCTCGAGCCTCCTTCTTTAAAGCAGCAGAGGCTCTTCATTCAGGTATCACAGCTCGAGTTGTTCTGCAGGAGACCCGGAGTACTGTCCTTGGTCCATAATGACATTAACTTTGATTCATGTCAACACGAAGCCTGAACGTCTGTGATGAACACACTATCAGCATCACTGACATATTTCATCATTTAAAAACACTTCCTGTCACTGTGGTGGTTACAGTGACATCATGCAGTTTGTGCTTTGACCTCCAGAGGGCGACAAATCAGCACAGACAGAGAGCTCCATTCAAACTTTGCTGCCATCAGGAATAATTCTTCAAATATAATCATCAGTGTTTGAGCAGTTATGATATCAGGGACAATCTAGACATGTGTGACAATACTGAACATGTCACATGACACACCTCAAACATCATGTGATCCACTCTCAGTCTGCACTTTCAGTCATGACTTCATGAATTTATGAGAGTTTACTCCTGAAATATTCAAATGCTGCAGGGTGAAGAACAACAAAGTGCTGACACATGTTTGTGTTTCAAACAAGAAAACCAGCAGAAATAAATCATCTTTGGACAACATGACAGAGATTAGTGAGTTTCCAACTTGCACTTGAATGCAGCACAGACAGATTCTGATGTTCGTGGTTGTAAACGTGTCCTCAAACGCCGCTCTGACTCTTTCCTTCCTGCTCAAAGTTCCTCTTTTCTGAACTTGGTGTTTGTGCCTGACGCTGATCGTCTCCGTGTGGAGCTCCGTGTGAAGGTAACGTTAGCAGTGTGTAATGTTTCCTGGCTAACATCAGCTGTGTGCAGCTCAGTTCCAGCACAAATCTGCCGCTCCATAGTTCACGGTAACGGACTCATGAGGTCGACCGTTAAACGCTCTCCCGCCATTTTGTCTGTGTGCGCGGATGTGTACGTTTTTGTTACCACTGTCATCTCATCAATAGCCTATTTGTAAAAGATCTCTGTTCATAGTTTAGTTGGATTTTAAAACTCTGTAGTTGGACAGTTTTATTTTGGACTGATGCTAAAATTCTTGCTGATTGTTTCTGTCGAGGTTTTGTACTTGACATCCGTCATTTTGGATGTGATAAGCTGTAGAGAGTGCGTCCAAAAAGAGAAACCAGAAAGAGAACCTGTTTTATTAATAACCTCTTGCAAATAGAAGAATATGAAAAAAACAACAACAAATAGGATAAAACCTTTAAATTACTTGAATTTTTAAAATCACCATCATCTGTTAACACAAATTTGATCATTTCAAATTTTTGTTTTCATTTTCTCTTCCCAGTTACTTCTTTCTCATTCTCTTCATTCTCCTTGTCACCTTACGTCTCACTCCTTAACTGAATTTATAGTTCTAACATAAGAAGTCCCACCAACGTCCTTTATTTAATCTCTGTGTTGTCACAGTTATTATCATCAGATCAGACATGAGACCCAGACAACAACATAAGTTTACAAGCTAACATCATGTCAGCTAACATTAGACGATAGCATCATAAACTTTAAATTACTTTGCGTCTGATCAACAGTTTTATTACATTCTCACATCACAGGTTTATTTGCTAAGTGTGAGTCCGCCCACATTAGATCCACTTTTCAGCAGGTGGAATAATTTGTAGTACTGCTGTGTTTAGCAGCATGTTTTGCAAATTACTGCATTTTGTTTGACTTCCTTGTGAAATCCAACCCCCCCCCAATAAAATTACATAAGGTATAAATAAAAGCCAAATAAAAGAAAGAAAAAATAAAATCCTCCTGGATCTCGGTAGCTCCAGGAACAGCTGGTCAGCTGACCTGAGACTGACACGGTGTGTGGAGATGAAGAAGCTCAGAGAGCTACAGCGGGGCAAGACTGTGAAAGCATTTAAAGACAAACGGCACAAATTTTAAAATGAACTCTAAAAGACACAGACAGCCAGTGCAGGGAGGCCAGCACAGGGGTTATATGCTCTCTTTTACAAGTTCCTGTTAGGAGTCGTGCAGCCGCATTTTGAACCAGCTGCAGACGTGAGAGCAATGACTGACTGACCCCCACATAAAGTGAGTTATAGTCCAGGCGGGAAGAAATAAAAGCATGGATCACTGTTTCAAGGTGCTGCTTTGAAAGAAAAGATTTGCCAGTCGCCTTAAATGATGAAAACTGGACTTCACCACTGCTCTGATTTGGTTGTCCAATTTCAAATCACGTCCAACTTAAAACCAAGATCAGTAACAACAGGTTTAAAATAAACTTCCAGGGGTCCCAAATCTACAGAGGAGGACTCACAGGGACCACTGGGTCCAAACACCAACAACTCTGTTTTCTTTTTATTAAAATTTAAAAAGTTTAGAGCCAACCAAGCTTTAATGTCATCTAGGCATGTCATGAGGGGTTTTATGCAGATGCCACCCTTCTGCTTCAGTGGCAAATGAATTTGGCAGTCATCGGCATAACAATGAAATGCGATCCCATGCCTTCTAAAGATGGAACCCAGAGGCAATAAATACAGTAAAACGAGCAGTGGCCCTAAAATTGAACCCTGTGGGACGCCGCATGACAGAGGAGCAGAAGATGATTTGGAACCGAGAAGGCTGACAGAGAAAGTTCTGACAAATAAACCTAACCAATTGAGTGCAGTGCCACCAACAGTGTTGGGAAGGTTAGTTTTAAAATGTATTCCATTACAGATTACAGAATACATGCCCCAAAATGTATTCTGTAACGTATTCCATTACGTTATTCGATGAGAGTAACGTATTCTGAATACTTTGGATTACTTAACATATTATCATGCTGTTTACAACTACATGATGTTAGGTAATCTTACACGGATGGATTAAGTGGCAGAAACACACACGGGCACAGGATAGTTGTGATGTAAGTTTATATACCAGAATAGGGAATATTTACAAGGAAGGGGGCTATATACAGTGACAGATAAAAATGTGCCAGGAGAGTAACACCGAAGAGATGAGACGAAGCCGAGGTATGCAGATGACGCACCAGAGCTACCTGACAACGAGGAACAAAACAGAGTTTACGGAGTACCGTTGATAGCCGAAAGTTAAACAAAAGTGGACGGGGAGAGTTGGAGAGCTTACTTGAAACACAAACTACAGCTGCAGCAGTGATCACAGCCTGATGGAACGTAGCTCTCCATCGCGGATCCACAGTAGCCAACACCAAAAACAAGGCAGGCGAGCAAGCAGCGGAACAGGCTAAAACAAAAGAGAAGCAGGCAAAAAGTAAAACATGCAGCTCCACAGCGTGGAATCAGCAGATTCAGCTTGCACTAACACGTTACCACTTGTGACAGCAGCAATACTCCGACACCAGACGTCCGTGACTCGGCTCCATAAAAGCGCTCACTGATGACGTCCGATGTGCCGCAGGTGTGCCAGAATGCCATCAAGCCCCGCCTTGCCTACCTATGCCAAAAAGGAAAACAAAACCCAAACAACAACAATACACCTACCCACCACCTCCTAACACATGAATGTACTATTGCTGTGATTTATTACTATTACTGAAGGTCCGCGGCTCCGAACCGTAGTAAAGGACCTCGGGTTCGTGTCGGCTCGTAGCTGAAAACTAGCTTTACTTTGTTGTGTGGGTCAACTTTGCTAGTGAGAGACAGAGAGAGGCGTTGAAAGGCTGCTCCAACAGAACTTATTGTTTCGGAGGAAAACACGAACACGGTGTACAGTCGAGTCTTAATAGCTTACTTACAACTGGGCTCATCAGGCTCTCTTCTTGGCTGAAGTGGTTATTATTGTATTTACATGCTTCCAGCTCCCGTTTCTGCTCGATGACAACTCGTACTTTTCCTTTTTCTCCCTCCTCGCGCTCACAGACCCATAACGGGTATGACGGTCCATTCTCCCTGCAGCACGAACTACACTGCCCATGATGCTACATTCTTTAGAGCTATACCTGTAGCATACTGCCTGTTAGCTTAGCACAACAACAGCAACAACAAAAAGGCGCTCTCTCACCCAGGAAACGCGCAGAGAGAGAGAGAGCGTCACCCTGTAACCATGGCAACCGTAACGCTGCCGCCTGGAACAACAGAACGTAGCTGTCAAACAAAACCCAAACAGTCCTGACCCGCGACAAGATGAAACAGGAAAGTACCGTCATGTAATCCATTTATTTCAACAAAGTAACTGTATTCTGAATACCACCTTTTTAAACGGTAACTGTAACGGAATACAGTTACTCATATTTTGTATTTTAAATACGTAACGGCGGTACATGTATTCCGTTACTCCCCAACACTGGCCACCAATACCCACCACATCACTTAATTGAGGAATTAGAGTATTGTGGTCTTCAGTGTCAAAAGCAGCAGTTAGGTCAAGCAAGACAAGAACAACATGGTTACCAGAATCACATGCCAGAAGGATGTCATTAAAAACCCTTAATAATGCAGATTCATTGCTAGGAAGGGTTTTAAAACCTGACTGAAAAACCTCAAGGATGCCGTTATCATCTAGTCATCTTTCAGTTGACTAAAAACAATTTTCTCTAAAACCTTGGAAACTAAAGGCAGCTTGGAAATAGGCCTATAATTAGCTAAAACGTTGTGATCAAGGCCAGGTTTCTTAGCCCTTTGAGGTCCTCACCAAGAAAAAAAGCAATGTAATTTTCTTTTTTGCATTCCTTATTGAGTTGGGTGAGTAATAACCACAATCATTTTTTTCAATAGACCCTGTAGTTTTTAAAATATTGATCTGTACCAAACGGTTGAGTGTCATGCAAATACAAGTACATTAGATAATACAGTTGAAAAAAATTAAATAAAGTGCCGAATTAAAATTAAATGAATAACAAAACCTATCCAGGGCATTGGATACAGTTTATTTCTAGCAGCATGCCGGTGAACATTGCTGTTTTCATTCCATCAAAGGACAGTATAATATCAAACAACAAAATACATCGTTTTTTCATCTGCAAATGTGAAAAATGTGCTACAGCACAAAATACTCACATTCAGGCCACTTCTGATTGAATGCTACTGTGCAAGATCATTTTTGTTTTTTTAAAAAAAGAGAAAAAAAAACAGTGCAAATCAAGCATATCTGCTTGTGGTTTTGGTCATTGGGGTCTTAGGGTGTAGCATTTATTCTGCGGTCTTGGAGAGCTGGATCATGTTAATCAAATTAACACTTAATTTGATTTATCAACAGCAATGGATAAACAATGATTTTATAGCAAATAATCAACATTAATAACATTTAGGTTATGTTAGCATTAGCACCATGAAGGGACAAATCAACTGTTCGGCTGACCACTTTTTAAAAAAAAAAATTAAATATTTAATTTCACTTTTTTAATGCTGTCAGGTGACATACATCGGTTTAGTAAGTCCTCTAACACTATCATATATCAAAAATTATATCTTCCTATCTTAGTTTAATCAAAAACACTGAAAATATGTTGGATGTTTTTTTTGTTTCTGACTTCCTGTTTGGGAGAGGTATAAGAAGAGCCAACTGTTTACATTCACAGCGCCTTCTGGTGGATTTTTTTGGCATTACAGATGTAAACCAGGCCATCTGTCAGCTCTTTGTTACTTCGGAAACATGGATTAAACAATTTCTCTTCCACGACGCAATCCGATAAAAACCGATCTCTTTATCCGTCGGCTTCCTGTGGCTGTCATGCGACTATTGCACTCAATAACACAACAGCTTCTTGCCATTCTTTGTGTGTCTTTTTATCGCTGTGTGACTGTTTTCATGTGAAAGCCTGCTTGCACTAGTACCGCTTGCCACTCGTTCCCAGAATCCTTTGCGCTTTTACCCTGGACTGACGTCACATTTTCAGTCTCTATAATGGCAGTTGTTGATGGATGTGGCTCTGATGCAGCCGTGGTAGCTGCTGATAATCACGATGCTATCAGGTACTGGCAAAAAGGAGGAAATCTGTCTTAGCACATTTGCGCCGCTGTGTGTTTTTGTGGTCT
The DNA here is from genome assembly GCF_965226115.1 of Aulonocara stuartgranti. Lineage (NCBI taxonomy): Eukaryota > Metazoa > Chordata > Actinopteri > Cichliformes > Cichlidae > Aulonocara > Aulonocara stuartgranti. The sequence goes on from NC_138941.1 coordinate 6,048,700, forward strand.
TCTTTTGGAACTATTTCAGTGAGTTTTAGTCGGAGTGCGGTGAAACTTGGTGTTTGGAATCGGTGATAGCTCTGGGAGCTAACTAGCCTTTCTTTAGCCGGTTACATGAAGTCTGTATGGTTTTGTTTGTTTATGGACTTTTGGGCATTTATGTAACTACTCTTTTAATCATTGCTTGTTTCGTGTGTTTGGTGGTTGTAGAAATGTTTTCTATCAGACTTTAGCAGAGATTTCTGTGGATACCACACATGTCTTTTGCCCCCGGTACGGGAGCGTGGGGCTTATTAAAGTAAATTTGTAAGAATCAGCAATTTATTTAAGCTTTTCTCTCTTTTTCATTTTCTTTTGCTAACTGTGTTTAATAGGAACGTGGTCATTGAGAGCATCTCAGTCGGTGCTGCTGTTTCCTGTGTCTGTACAGAGTTTGATCTTCAGCACATGATGTTCGTCTGTCTCTGCATCTGTTTCTCTGACTGCAGCTGTGTTTGGAACATCCAATCCTCCAACACCTCAACTCTGCTGATCCTTACTTACTTATTTATACTTATTTTCCACCCTGATTTACGAATAAATTCTTTACAAATCCTACCATGTGAATTCATGGATTTTTTTTTTTTTCACATTCTGTCTCTCACAGTTGAAGTGTACCTCTGGTGCAAATTACTGACCTCTGTCATCATTTTAGGTGGGGGAACTTGCACAATCGGTGGCTGACTAAATACTTTTTTGGCCCACTGTAAAATCAAAATTCACGTTTTATGCAACTGAAGTGTTTCATTATGTAGGCTACAGAACATAATTCAGTTATAGACGATATATGAAACATGTATACTTACTGCATTTGAATCATTTAAACCATATGTGATATAAACACCTCCACGTGTGTTTGAAAAAACAAACGCTTTGATTTTGACACCCCAAGAAAATCTTCCTAGATCTGCACGTGTTCAGAGTAAGAGCAGAATAAACAGCAGCAGAAGCTGATTGATGAACAGCTGAATGACATATCAGCTGTAGCTGCAGCATCTGCACAGAGTTTGATTGGCTAACGCTGATTTGTTTGTTTTTTCAAACAGTACAGCAGAGAGAGAGGAGGAGATGAAGAGTGCAGCAGAGACAGTGAAGAAGAGGTGAGCATCTGAAAGAGCAGAGCCAGTTTAAAGGAGCCTCACAAGCTCACACATGACAGCTTCATCAACATGGAGCTCTGAGTGTTTATTAAAGGCTCATTGGACGCTCTGACACAGCTGACTGCAGCCTTTAGCTGTGAGCACACAGTGTCTCACATTTACATTCACTTCCCTGTCAAACTCAATAACTTTAAACAGCTGCTGTTATCAGGTGAAGATAGCAAAGCTTTCAGGGCTGAGCCCCAGTGTTTCAGGATAATGGCCCCAGAGACCACAGTCACATATGTGGGGAAGGATTTTAAGTTTAAAACTTCCTGTAAGCACTAACAGCAGAGACGCACAAAGTCGCAGACAGGGAACAAAGTATTTTAGGTTTGTATTGTCAGATTATTTAATCATTATACTGAACAAATATGTGAAAAAGTAAAAACCTCTATTATGATGAGGTTATCACTACATTCACATGTCATCGATGTGTTCTTTCACACAGATCAGTTTCAGTGTGTGTGGCCCGTACACTAAACCATGACACAAATTCATATGATGTGACACCCAGACTGTGTTCACTGTTTCTTTTGGTAAAATCATCTTCTCGTGTTTTTATAGAAAGATGATGGAAGAACCTAAAGAACAGCCAGCCAAAGCAGCTCCATCAGCAGGTAGGAGATCAGTGCTTTGTATGATGAGACGTATGGATGTATAGACTTCAGGCAGATTCTTTTTTTGTAACTGTGACAAGTACATGAAATTCACGAGTTGTAACCTGTCCTAATCTTTGCCTTAATCTTTCTGTGGGACATTAATATAACATGAGAACTTCCAGTCTAAGGAGTTTGGCAGAGAAACAACTGGACTTTTTTGTACTTTGAACCCACATATGAGGTTAAAACGATGCCACCTTAAAATGAAACTGAAGAAATATTGAAACTGAAACAAATGTATTGAAAGTGAAATGATAGTGAAAAAACATAAATATAGAAATTTAAAGAAAAAACTCACTGTTCATGTGGTTTTCACACTTACATCGTTTTTTTCCCACGTACAGTTATTTTTTCAGCTTCAATTAGTTGGCACTGCTTCGGCATCTGAGGGTGCGCTTGAGGGGCGGGGCTTCAGAGCCACATATATGAGCCACATATGTTTGCGCACATTATATTGCTGACCAGTGACTGTAGAAATCATGGACGACCTAATATCTGCAGCAGCCGCAGTCATGAAGAAACTTGCGTATCTCTGAACGGCACATAGAGCGGGGACGCTGAGAGGAGGTCCAGCGTTTACCGACTGTTTCAAACTGACAGACTCAGGTGTTCTTCAGTGTCTGCCTGACAGAAGGACCTGAGAGCCGCCACAATATTTTTGGTAAGTGAAAGGTGTTTGTAAGCTAATCTGTAGCTAACATCCTTAGCTAGCTAGCTAAGATGGGCACTCGGCTATCGGCAAAACTTGTTTTGTAAAGTTTGTTTAGCTAACCCGTGCAGGTGAACGAAATGAACAGAAACGCACTGGGCTGCTCCGTCAGTAACTAACCACAGTTACTGTACTTTTATTATGAGTATTACACTGTAAGAGCAACAGGCTGCACTCTGCTGCAGCTCCTGTGCAGAGCTGATTATTCAATATGTGCAAACAGCAGCATGTTTTCACTCTTTTGCCACATCTGTAAGGATATTAACACATATTTTAAAAAAGGCTTGCACTTCAGTAACCCCTCATTAATCATCAATTACAGATTAAATAGCAAAGCCTAATATTTATGTACTCAAACCAAATACTTCTGCTTGGCAGCTTAAGTTAAAATGTGTGTTTCATTTTTCCTCGGATTACATTTTTAGCACTGACTCTGTGTATTGTTTTTACTAAGTTTGTTTCAAATATTCAGGTCAAATAAAACAGTCTGAATCATTCTTATTGAGGTAAGTTCACAAAGTTACATGTGCAGTACAGCTTACATCCTTTGAGAGGGAAAAAAGCATTAATATTTGTTATGATACCTCTGTATGTTGGTGACCACGGTGCAGCAGCAGACTGAACCAGGACTGAAACCTGCTCCGTCTGCTCATGTATGCAGATTCACATTCACAAAGCACCAACAACTCAAAGGTTAACATTATATTGGAAAATCTGTTGGTATATACGGCTTTAAGAAATAAACAGCTCGTATGTGAGCAGAGCTGAAGAACTAAAGAAATGTAAGAGAAGAACTTCAGATCCTGGGTGTGTGAGGACAGAAGGATCAGCTCTATTTCAGATTTGAGATAAACTTTATATTTCAGTTTGTGATGGTTCAGTTCTCTTTGTGATTACAGGAGCTGATTCAGACCTCAGCACCACCCAGTGACAGCAGACAGATCATCCAACATGTTCACATGTTAACTGCAGAATGAACTGATGCAAACAGTACAAAGGTTAAAGCACCACATGTGCTGTAGTGAAAGCTGCAGCTGTTTTATTGATAAAAACAAAGTCAAAAGGATTAATCACCCCTGTATCATATGAATGTTGGGTTTTTCTCTGTATCTGTTATTGTACGATCTACTGTACAATATAAAGCACCTTCAGGTGACTGTTGTTGTGATTTGGCGCTATATGAATAAAATTGAATTAAATTGAAATGTAACTGTGTCACTATATATCAGCATTAACAGGACCTCAGCTTGGTGTTTCACAAAGCTGCTGATCTCAGACCTGCACAGCTTCCGTTTTAAACACTGAATGTACTCAGCTGCATGAAGAGCACGTTTGAGTTTCTCTGACACAATTAAATAAAAACTGATGAAGGTCAAAGGTCGTCACTTGTATGTCGAACTACAGACTTGTCATCTGGAATTCTTTCACAGTTTGCAAATGTGCAAATAGTGTGTTATTTACCATTAAGTGATTCAGAGTCATTCATACCAGAGTAACCAGAGAGGATCATATATTTTTAAGTATATAACTATCCACAGGACTGAATATAATATCTTTATATAAAAGTCCAGAGACTCTGAGGATTATCCAAGTATTTATAACATTACACAAAGCAAAGCTCAAAAAGCTGCTGGCCCTGATGCATTACAGGGCATGCTTGCCCCCCACACTGGATCCTCACCAATTTGTCTATCAAATCAATGGAGTACAGAGGATGCTGTATCCACAGCTCTTCACTGTGTACTCTCACACCTGGACAACAAGAGTACTCATGCAAAAATACTGTTAGTTGACTTCAGCTCAGCATTCAGTACAGTTCTTCCCTCCAAGCTGATCACCAAACGTGTGGATCTTGGACTCAACAACTCCATCTGTACCTGGATCATGGCTCATGGACTTTCTGACCAACAGACCTCAGCATGTTAGGTCAGGCCATAACAGCTCTACCACTGTCACACTCACACTGGCACTCCACAGGGCTGTGTGCTGAGCCCGTTCCTCTATGACTGCAGACCTTAGTATGCATCCAACTCCATCCTTGGACGGGTCTCCAGCTTCAAGTTCTTGGGGATCCACATCTCTGAGAATCTGTCCTGGTCAACTAACACCTCCAGCCTGGTCAAGAAGGCCCATCAGGGCCTCTTTTTCTTTAGGATACTGAAGAAGAATCAACTTCCACCGCTGTGTGATAGAGAGCATCCTGACCAACTGTGTCACAGTCTGGTGTGGGAACTGCTCTGCTGCTGACCGCAAGGCACTGCAGCGCCCAACACATCACAGGGATTCCACTTCCTGGCATTGAGGATGTCCGCAAGAAGAGATGTCTACGCCGAGTATGCATCATTCTCGGACTCCTCTCATACTGCCAATAAACTCTTCCAGCTCCTCCTCCCCTCCAGGAGGCGCTACAGGAGCCTTCAGACTAAAACCAGCAGGTTTAGGAACAGCTTCTTCCCCACAGCTGTTACCCTACTGAACTCAGTCCCCGCTGAGCCTTTCCATCCACACTCACCTAACCCTTCTACACTCCTCCTCCCAGTGACCATGATCCTTTCATTATCAACATTCACCACGTTGGTTACTGCTGTAGTTTTAGGACACTGACATGGTGTAGTCTCTGTTATAGTGCCTACACTGTTATAGTCTGTTCAGAGAGCTACGCTTCCACTACTGTAGATATTTTCATAGCACTCTGTAGATCTGTTTACCTCACAGTGCTTCATCTTTATATATGTATATTTGTTCATAGTATACCTGTATACTTGCCCGTCTGTATAGCAATACAAATCATCTGTGTATCGGTTACAATATTATTTTTCAGTTTCAATATTTTCTTCAGTTTCATTTTAAGCTGGCATAATTTTAACCCCACACATCCTAAAATTCAGTATTTGTTGATGAGATGATGAAGTGTTAATTCAACAAAGTTAGAATATTTTTCACATGATGTCGACTGAGAACCATGTTTATGTCTCTTTCTTGTTTCTGTAGAGGAGGAGCTTGCCAGGGTGCGGTCAGCCTTTGTCTGGAGGGTAACAACAGAAATCCTCACACAGCTGCTTGAGGCCCTCGTATGTGACACTGTCTTAAATGAGTTGGAGAAAGAATCGATACTGGAGAAGAACCTAGCCAGAGCAGACAAGGCACGCAGCTTGATCGACACAGTGAGGAAAAAAGGAGACAAAGCATGCAAGATAACAATCAAACATCTTCAGATCAAAGATCCTTCTCTTTTCTCTCAGCTACGTTTATACTCTGATCCATCTGCTCAACAAGGTGAGGTCATGTATCATATACCATGAATAAAAATGGTCACCTTGCAGTTTGTTGAGATGTGAAAGTGAAACCTCAGAATTCACTGTAAGAAAAAGGAGAGGGCAAGAACGTCATTCTACGACGAATGTTTGGATTTGTTACATGCCTGCAAATGTATTTTCTAAACTACATGGACATCATAAACGTGTGAAACTACTTAGATCTAATGTGAGCTGTATTTAATTAAACACAAGTGTTCTTTACTTTTAAAAACCATGCAAACTGATTGCCTTAAAGAAGAAAAGCATGAGTCATTTGACTTAAATGCCACATTTTTATATAATCAAGTTCAAGTTCAAATTTTATTCATCACCTGCAGTGTCAGGTTGCCCTGCAGTGGAATGAACCCGCCCCCCGACCATACACACACAACACAGACATCACATGGGGATACAAGTCAGAGAACGTTGCATTATAGAAAAAACACTGAAATCTACACTACAATGGGAAAGTACAAGGGGAAAAAAGAGACCTCTGCTCATGCTGGGCTATAGAGGACAGCATGAGAACAGGAAACAAAAAAACTCCTCTGCACAGAAAGCACATAAATGTCCACAGTACAACATTATAGAGCACGTGACCAACAACAAGGTTGGTTAGGGGATAAGGAGTAATCCCAGGCAACACAGCAGCCATCCTGCCACTGCGCCGACTCTCCAGCGTGGGCCCAGACCCGCCTCGTGTTCCCAGGAGGCAACAAGCATCGAAGGCATTGGAAGGGGAGGGGGGATGTGTGAGTGCTTATCAGTGTAAATGTATGTGTGTGCGTGTCCATAGTTCAGCTGAGACAGTGTCCTCCGCCCTATCAGGCTAAGTAAACAGTCTACCAGCCAACCCAGGTGGCCTTGCATGGAATGGGAAGGAACAGACTCAACACAGTCGTTATCAGGGTGTTTTTGTTCAGCTCAGGCCTTGAGCCCACAGCTGGCGCCGAAGGGGTAGCCGCATTATATGATTTGTGATTTTTCTTTTACAAACAACTCATGAGAATTTCAAGCTGTTTTTAACACTCCGACACCGACACTGGTCTCTCAATCTCCCGCTGGATAGCTGCGAGCCTCTCAATTATGTTATTTACCTTCAATTCTGTGGTCTTTTCAGGCTTTTGCTCACAGAGCAGATTCTGAGACTTCACGACCGCAGCCAACTGTAATCCAGCTTCCGCCCCAAGGTGTTGTTCCGAGTGGATTCTTCCTTGATGTAATCCAATATACACTCAGAGGTGTTATTCTGAGCCTTCACTGCAGCCGTTAGCGCCTCCAAGCTCTTAACCATGCTGCATTCACTGAGCCCTTTCTGAGAAGCCGCACCTCGTCCCATCCTTTCAATCCCAGCGGGCAGCCTTGGGGGGGTTTGAACAGCCGGTTCCGCTTTCTTAATTCTCCGATAAACCAGGGCCAAGCCAGCTCCGATCAGCAAGAACCCTGTTATCATGGTTCCGAATAGGTACATATCTTCAGCGTCCTCGATCGACAGTCCCGCCAGGCACACGATCCTCCATGTCTGCCACTCGTCCATCGTGTATCCGGCAGGGAAAGTCCCTCCAGGGCACTCGGGCTCTCCCGAGCCCAGACAACTCGTTGAGAAAAGGGTGTCAATAGCATTCAGAGACCAGTTGATCAAATCCATAATTCTCTTTTAGGTTTTTAGACACAGACTGTGAGAGAGTGTTCCAGGGAAGTGAAATACACATGAGACAAGACAAAGACACAAGAGGCTAAGCAGGGAAGATAAGGGGAAGGAGAAGAGGAGAAAAGTGCGACTGCCTTCGCCAAGAGCCAAACGAGAAGGAACATGTTTAGTGTGGCCAGAAAGGGTTTACATTATCTTTCGCCATTGTAATTTACGACAAGAATTAAATGTGAATTACTGAATCTCTCTCAGATGCTTATTTAAATAACATAGCAGTGTTGTTATTTTTGGTGACAAAGTTTGGAGAAGAGGCACAGAAAGCAGAAACCTGTTTAGCCTGCACATGTTGGCATCAGGTACATATGAAAAGCTGCAAAGCAATACAGATGTGTAGGTTCAAAACATTTAATGTGGCTGTTTTCAGGAATTACATTTAGGAATTCCTGTAGCCCCTTTTTTCTGGTTTTCTGGTAGAATAAGTATATTAAAAACTAAAACGTATGATAGGCTCAACAAAGGACAAAGTACGTCAGATAGCTCCTTCAGACCAGATTTGTATTTTTCCTTCTTTTTTCCTTTTTTTGATTCAGATGCTCTTCAGAAGTGTCAGCCTAAACTTAAGTCTAAGCTGAAGAAGTTCCAGCGTGTGTTTGAGGGCATCGCTAAAGCAGGAAAACCAACCCTCCTGAATCAGATCTACACAGAGCTCTACATCACAGAGGGAGGGACTGCAGAGGTCAATGATGAACATGAGGTCAGACAGATTGAAACAGCATCCAGGAAACCACACAGACCAGAAACAACAATCAGACAAGAAGACATCTTTAAAGACACACCTGGAAGAGATGAACCAATCAGATCAGTGCTGACAAAGGGAGTGGCTGGCATTGGGAAAACAGTCTTAACACAGAAATACAGCCTGGACTGGGCTGAAGACAAAGCCAACCAGGACATCCAGTTCATATTTCCATTCACTTTCAGAGAGCTGAATGTGCTGAAAGAGGAAAAGTTCAGCTTGGTGGGACTTGTTCATCACTTCTTTACTGAAACCAAAGAAGCAGGAATCTGCAGCTTTGAAGACTTCCAGGTTGTGTTCATCTTTGATGGTCTGGATGAGTGTCGACTTCCTCTGGACTTCCACAAAACTGTGACTGATGTTACGATGCCCACCACAGTTGATGTACTTCTCACAAGCCTGATCAGGGGGAATCTTCTTCCCTCTGCTCACGTCTGGATAACCACACGACCTGCAGCAGCAGACCAGATCCCCCCTGAGTATGTTCACAGGGTGACAGAGGTCAGGGGGTTCACTGACCCACAGAAGGAGGAGTACTTCAGGAACCGATTCAGAGAGAAGGAGCAGGCCAGCAGGATCATCTCCCACATCAAGAAAGCTCGAAGCCTCCACATCATGTGCCACATCCCAGTCTTCTGCTGGATCACTACTACAGTTCTGGAGCGTGTCCTGGAAACCAGAGAGGGAGGACAACTGCCCAAGACCCTGACTGAAATGTACATCCACTTCCTGGTGGTTCAGGCCAAAGTGAAGAAGGTCAAGTATGATGGAGGACCTGCAACAGATCCACACTGGAGCCCAGAGAGCAAGAAGATGATGGAGTCTCTGGGAAAACTGGCTTTTGATCAGCTGCAGAAAGGAAAGCTGATCTTCTATGAATCAGACCTGACAGAGTGTGGCATCGATATCAGAGCAGCCTCAGTGTACTCAGGAGTGTTCACACAGATCTTTAAAGAGGAAAGTGGACTGTACCAGGACAAGGTGTTCTGCTTCATCCATCTGAGTGTTCAGGAGTTTCTGGCTGCTCTTCATGTCCATCTGACCTTCATCAACTCTGGACTCAATCTGCTGGAAGAACAACAGACAACCTCCAAGAAGTCTGAAACAAGAGAATCTGCAGAGAAACACTTCTACCAGAGTGCTGTGGACAAGGCCTTACAGAGTCCAAATGGACACCTGGACTTGTTCCTCCGCTTCCTCCTGGGTCTTTCCCTGCAGACCAATCAGACTCTCCTACGAGGTCTGCTGACACAGACAGGAAGTAGCTCACAGACCAATCAGGAAACAGTCGAGTATATCAAGAAGAAGCTCAGTGAGAATCTGTCTGCAGAGAAAAGCATCAATCTGTTCCACTGTCTAAATGAACTGAATGATCGTTCTCTAGTGGAGGAGATCCAACAGTCCCTGAGATCAGGAAGTCTCTCCACAGATGAACTGTCTCCTGCTCAGTGGTCAGCTCTGGTCTTCATCTTACTGTCATCAGAAGAAGATCTGGATGTGTTTGACCTGAAGAAATACTCTGCTTCAGAGGAGGCTCTTCTGAGGCTGCTGCCAGTGGTCAAAGCCTCCAACAAAGCTCTGTGAGTAAACATGAACTCATCGCTTCATTCTTAAAATCATGGGAAATAAATCAGAGGTGCTCAGTTCAAAGAATACTACCACTTTAGAAAAATTAAAAAATAGTCACTAAAATAGTCATGATACTTTAAATATTTCTCTCCAGCAGGACATGTCAGCATTTCTGAAATATTTTTGTCTTCAACTCGAATCAAAGCACAATCCAGATCCAGCCTATAAGAACATGAGCTCTGATCCTTCAGCCCCTCTGACAGGTTTATTATCCTCAAGTTGTTCACTTGTCTCCAACAACCAGGAGTCTAGCTCTGTTTTTTAAAGCAAATACTTGAGCTACCAGACTGCACCTACATCGTTTTCAGATGTTCTTATTTTAAGGTCTGGTTTGTGTCTCATCTTTATTGCAATCCCCCATGTCTCTCTGTTTTTCAAATATAAATCTGTTACCTCGGTGTGGCCAGAACAACATGGTGAACCCAAAATACAGACAAAGGTGAAGGAACTGAATATTACTAGACGTGAAGGCTTTATTTACACACAGGAACTTGACACTTGGAATTTTTTAACATGAACTGTGAACTATGGCGGAAGTCAAGCACTTGAAGCTGTGAGCATGAAGTGGGCTCTGTGGTAGGTTTCCGGAAATGGGTCTTGGTTGATGGTAATCTGAGTCACTGTAACAGAGGTAGAGCAGCATCAGAAAGATCACTGGTGGAGGTTACAGTAAGTGAACGAGGTTATCTTCAATGTCTTATTTGGGGTTTCTGTAGCTCAGGAGGTAAAGCTGGTCTGATCTGACCTACTGATCGGAAGGTTGGTGGTTCGATCCCTGGCTCCTCCAGTCTGCATGTCAAGTATCCTTGGGCAAGATACTAACCCCAACTTGCTCTCCGATGCATCCATCAGAGTATGAATGTGCGTGAATGTACTTAGAAAGCACTAAGTTCAGATAAAGTGTTTGTGAGAATGGGTGTGATTGGGTGGATGTGGCATGTTGTATAGAGCGCTGTGAGTACTCCGTGAGAGTAGAAAAATGCTATATAAGAATCAGTCCATTTACCATTTACTTGTCAGTAATTGGAAAGCAACTTGGGGAAGGCAGGTGGTGAGGTCTGGGTGAGTACTTGTTAGCTTTGAATCCAGGCAAAGTGGTCCAGTAAGTCTAAGAGACGAAAGGCATTAATGTGGCTGTGAGTGAATCAAGAAGACCAGCATCCAGGAAAACGTGACTGAACTGCAAGGGTGAGTAGATGATCCGAGGATTAGGAGGTTAGCAGAGTTATTGGGAGTGCTGATGTTATATTCAGCCTAGTAGATTACTGTCAGGTGTGGACAATGGACAGGCTGACCAGGCTTCACCCAAAGGCAGAAACCAGAGTCTAGTGGGAAACCACAGCCGCTCACACAGACCATGACAGCAGCATGACCCCCCCCCCCCCCCCCCAAAAGCATTCTCTTTCACTTGGCATCATTTACCTCTCCCTTCTCCAATTTCTGATGTGTCCACCTTTGCAATGATAACTGTGATCAGGGTGAACCAAAAAGGCGCTGTGGTGAACAGATACTTAAGTTTGGTGAATGCAGTTTCAGCTTTGGGGGACCAGATGCATGCTGAGACTTGAGTGGTGCAGCTACCTGACTATAGTTGAAAATGAACAGTCTATAAAAATTTGCTATTCCCAAAACCCATTGGAGATGCTTCTTGAATCTACAATGGGTACAAGGGGTAGGCCACTCTGTGAAAGCTTTCACATTTGCCAGATCCGTCTTCACCTGCCCCCGTGCCAAAATGTAACTGAAAAAAGTTATTGATGAGGAATGGAATTCACACTTTTTTGCTTTGACATAAGGTTTATTCTCCAGCAAACGTTGGAAAAATAGCATGGACATGAGACTGATGTTCCTCGCAGGTTTTGGGAAAAATGAGGATATCATCCAGATACACCAATACGAACCTGTCAAGGAATTCCCGGAGGACATCGTTAACTAATCTTGAAACATTGCGGGAGCATTAGTTAACCCAGGCGGCATGACCAAATACTCGTAGTCCCCCAATGGCATGTTCTTCCACTTGTCTCCCTGATTGATCTGGAAAAAGTGGTAAGCGTTGCGGATGTGGGGTTTTGTAAACCCAGTGGCACTGTGAAATGGCCTGAAAGCAGAGCTAATGAGGTATAGGTACTTATTCTTGATGGTAATATCACTGAGGCCCCTGAAGTAAATGCATGGCCAGAGAGAGCCATCCTTTTTCTCCACAAAAAAGAAGTTCCAACTTGAGATGACAATCGTTGGATTATGCCTGCACCGAGGGATTCCTTAATGTACTTTTCCATAGCCGCACACTCAGGTCTAAGCAGGTTATACAGCCAGCTAGAAGGCCGGGTGGAGCCAGAGAGTAGTTCTATGGTGCAGTCATGTGGTCTGTGAGGTGGCAGTGAAAGCGCTTTACTTTTGCTAAATACTTCCTGAAGATCATGACATTTGGTGGGCACAGAGGAGAGATCTAAAACAGTCTCAGTGTTGGTTGATGGTTCCACAGGTTCCGGTGGACGGGCAGAAACAAGGCAATTTGAATGACAGAACAGACTCTAACTGATTACCCTCTGACCTGACCAGTCTAAGTGGGGGTTATGTAATTCTAGCCAAGGAAACCCGAGTATGAGTGGTTTGTGAGGTGCATGAAAAGCAAAAAAGGTAAGTGTTTTCTTGTGATTGCCAGGGGTGACAGGCTCTGTGCGCTGAGTTATGTGAGGGGACACTCGGTTATTTAATGACTTAGTGGGAATGGGCGGATTAAGGGGGCATAGAGGGATGTTTAACTGTCTCGCTAACTCAGACTCCATGAGGTTCTAATTGAACAAGAGCCTGAAAGGTCTGGTTAACTAGAACAGAGAGTTGGAGTTGCAATCTGGGTTTTTATGTTTGTGTGAGTATCCTCCACCCTTATCCCTGAACTTTCCAGTGGGCAGACCCTGGTGTGGAATCGAAAACAGACAGGTTCATCACGAGAAGCAAGCTGATCTTTCATGGTTTGATTTAATGACTGAAAAACATACAGCGGACGGTGGTTAGCACTGTTGCCGCACAGCAAGAAGGTCCTGAGCAAAAGTCTTTACAAACTCAACCAGGAAATCATCATGCGAGCAGAAAGAAAGAGGATGAGCAGATAGGTAAGCAAGAGAAACCCGCCAGCGTCCCAGGTTTCCAGAGAAGGTTCAGGTTCTAGGTACCTGAAATGGGATGTAATTCAATTCAATTCAATTTTATTTATATAGCGCCAAATCACAACAGTCACCTCAATGCGCTTTATATTGTACAGTAGATCGTACAGTAATAGATACAGAGAAAAACCCAACAATCATATGACCCCCTATGAGCAAACACTTTGGCGACAGTGGGAAGGAAAAACTCCCTTTTAACAGGAAGAAATTTTTGGTGTCAAAGTCAAAGCACAGATCCACCCAGTCTCTGTATTTCAGCTTATTTCCTTTATACACACATTTAACAGGAACAGTTTCAGACAGCTAGTGTTTACCTGACATTACCTGCGTACCTCACAGTTTGCAGGTAATGGGCATAATAATTACTGAACAGAGACATCCTGCTGTGAACTTTGTTGCTGTGGATCTAAAATGTAAAAATACATCTGAGAAGATTTCTAATCATGATTTTATGAGCCCCCAAAGTTTGATTCTGTTCATCTGGACGTAGCGCTCTCAGCGGGAGAAACATTTTGTCACTCATCAAGATGACTTCTTCAGGCTCAGCTGACTGCAGCTTTCCCCAATCTTATAAAGAGTACATCTGCATAATGACTCAAACCTAATGGTCAAGGAACTGACCTCCCAGCCTTATTGTTCCTTCAGTGGGCTGGTTTCAGTCATTATGCAAATGTACTTTTTATAGGGTTGGAAACCAGAAGTCAGCTGAGACTGACGAAGTCACCTGGATGAGTGACGAAATGTTTCTCCCACTGAAAGCGCTACGTCCAGATGAACAGAATCAACTTTTGGGATTTACTAACCTGGATGATTGAGCATGGATCAAGACGGGTTTTTATGAGGTTTACAGTTTCTTATAATTTCTAAACCAGAAGGTTGAGGAGATGGAGCTCATGATAACTGGCTACTGCCCTTCAGCGTGCTTTATGAAATCATCCAATCAAAATAAAGTTGGCCTTTAGGGAGAGCGGGGCTTTAAAGGGGAATGAGCCAAAGCAGCTTTTAGACAGAAAATGAAATGAGAGTCCAGGATGTGATACATTATTTATAACTACATTTACAGTAATCACACATATTAGAATTAATAAAGTGACCAGCAGTACTGTAGTAAGTGTAATACTGCAGTACTCACAGGCCTGTGCCAGCAGACACTGAACTACTGTCACTAAATCAACCTGCTCTTCACTGGTTTCCATTTACATACATTGGAATAATTGTGTTTAATTTGAAATATTTTTCTTCTGTTACACTTAAATTCTTGAACATTTTTTTATTTAATTGTGCATTGTAGTGTACTCATTTGTACACATTTGATTACTTAGATTCAACATATAAAGAGATTTTATTTGATAATAAATATTATTGTTTTGTTGTTCTTGTTATTTTTTTCAGGCTGAGCAGCTGTAAGCTGTCAGAGAAAGTCTGTAGAGATTTGTTGTCAGTGGTCAGCTCCCAGTCCTGTAGTCTGAGAGAGCTGGACTTGAGTACCGACAGCCTGAAGGCTTCAGCAGTAAAGCTTCTGTCTGCTGCAGTGGAGAGTCCACACGCCAAACTGAATGTTCTGAGGTCTGACCGATTTGTATTCTTTTTTCTTTTGTTTGTTTGTTTTGTTTTTAACTGATAAAATAAATCCAGCAATTTAAACAGTAGAGGTAAACTTGATCAATTTACTGTTGTTTCGTACCACATCTGCTCAGCATAAAACAACAAGGATTCTTAAAATATAAGATTAGTTATTGCACCCTGATTACACTTTAACATCAGTCTTTGTTCATGTTTTCATTTTCAGACTCAACGTCTGTGAACTTCTAGCGGAAAACTGTGAAGCTGTGTCCTCAATGCTCAGCTCTCAGTCCTCTACTCTGACAGAGCTGGACCTGAGTATCAAAAATGTGCAGGATTCAGGAGTGAAGATTCTGTCTGCTGGACTACAAAGTTTAAACTGTAAACTAAATACTCTGAGGTCAGATCAATTGACATTTTGTTTTTTTTAAATGAACCAATTAAACATTTTATTCAAGGCTTCCGGTTCCGGCGCTCGTGGGGATGGACACCTAGTACGAGAGCTCTCGACTGAAACTTATTAAAACTGCCCCAAGTAAATTAATACACTAAGTGCACATAAAGAGGAAAAAGGGGTTTAAATGATGTCCAGAAAGAACAAAATAGCTAAGAAGTTAACGTTTGAAAACGTGGAAGATGGCAATGTGCAGCTAACAGAAGGGGCTAACGTTAGCCCCTATAGGGCTAGCCGAGGCCACTCTCCCACTCCTAGCCGCGAGGATTCTGGGACAGAAGATGAGGTTGACCCAGCAAGTTTGACGCTGATACTGAAAGAACTGAGAGGCGTTGGGAAAGAGGTGAAAGAATTTCGAAAAGACACGAAAGCGCAACTGGTGGAAATAAGGGGTGAGTTGGATAAAGCCAATGCGCGGCTTAATGATGTGGAAACCAGGGTTGCAGAACACAAAGATAAGCTCCAGAACACAGACGAGATTTTGTCTGAGATACTAACAATGCAATTCAATGTTATTTATATAGCGCCAAATCACAACAAAAGTCACCTCAAGGCACTTCATAAATACAGAGAAAAACCCAACAATCACATGACCCCCTATGAGCAGCACTTTGGCGACAGTGGGAAGGAAAAACTCCCTTTTAACAGAAAGAAACCTTTGGCAGAACCAGGCTCAGGGAGGGGCGGGGCCATTTGCTGTGATTGGTTGGAGTGAGAGAAGGAAGACAGGATAAAGACATGCTGTGGAAGAGAGACAGAGGTTAATAACACATATGATTCAATGCAGAGAGGTCTGTTAACACATAGTGAGTGAGAAAGGTGACTGGAAAGGAAAAACTCAATGCATCATGGGAATCCCCGGCAGCCTACGTCTATTGCAGCATAACTAAGGGAGGATTCAGGGTCACCTGGCCCAGTCCTAACTATATGCTTTAGCAAAAAGGAAAGTTTGAAGCTGATCTTCAAAGTAGAGAGGGTGTCTGTCTCCTGAACTCAAACTGGGAGCTGCTTCCACACCCAGTCCAACATAGCCAGGCTTTCTTTGCTGCTTTGACAAAACCTCAAATCCCAGTCAGAGATGATGAGCATCATCACAGTGATGATCATTTCTCTATTAACCCAGGCTTTCTGCTTCAGGATCTGTGCACGCTCAGAGAACAAGGAGACCTTTAAACATAATTTCACTAAATGGATGGATTGAGCTCAGCCTACAGATGAACTGGTGCCAGAGATCATAAAGAACATCAAACAGTCAAATTCAACACTTTTAATGGAAATATGAGATTAATCTTAAAAGTAGAGATAGTCTCTGTCTCCTGAATCCAAACTGGAAGCTGGTTCCACAGAAGAGGGGCCTGAAAACTGAAGGCTCTGCCTCCCATTCTACTTTCAAATACTCTAGGAACAACAAGTAGGCCTGCAGTGTGAGAGCGAAGTGCTCTAATGGGGTGATATGGTACTACAAGGTCATTAAGATAAGATTGGGCCTGATTATTTAAGATCTTGTATGTGAGGAGCAGGATTTTGAATTCAATTCTGGATTTAACAGGAAGCCAATGAAGGGAAGCCAATACAGGAGAAATCTGCTCTCTCTTTCTAGTCCCTGTCAGTACTCTTGCTGCAGCATTTTGGATTAACTGAAGGCTTTTCAGGGAGTTTTTTGGACATCCTGATAATAACGAATTACAATAGTCCAGCCTGGAAGTAATAAATGCATGAACTAGTTTTTCAGCGTCACTCTGAGACAGGATATTTCTAACTTTAGAGATGTTGCGCAAATGGAAGAAAGCATGCAGGAAAAGTTTCAAACAAAACTAACATCACTGGAGGCTTACTCGAGGAGGGAGTCGCTCAGACTGTACGGGGTGCTGGAGGGAGAAGAATCGGGAGCTCCATCTATGGCCCACTTTGTGGAGAAGCTACTCCGGGAGAATCTCGCCATCCCACCATCAACACCGTTACAAATTCAGAGAGCACACAGAGCGTTATCATTACTCCCTCCGGACGGCTCCCAACCCAGATCGATCCTGGTAAAATTCCTGTGCTTCACGGTTAAAGAAGAAGTGCTGAGGCTCGCTTGGCAAAAGAAAGGTTTTATGCTGAATTCCAGCAAGATCAACCTCGACCACGATTACCCCCCCTGAGATCATGGCTATGAGGAAGGAGTATGCAGAGGCACGAAAGGTCCTAAAAGAGAAGAATGTACGGTTTAGGACCCTCTACTCAGCGCGCCTTAAGGTTTTTTTCGAAGAAGGAGTGAAAACCTACAACACGGTGGAGGAGGCAACGGCTGACCTGGCGAGTCGGGGCCTGCCGGTAAAGGTGATTACACCACCGGCAACCCCCAGAGAAAAACTACAAAGATGCCCGCTGTGGCGGGGAGTTGGTGGTCGGCGTCCGCGTCAGATCCGAGGAGCTGCGGGATATAGAGAGAAGCTGCAAGTATACAGACGTGAAGAGAACGAATTTAATGTTATGTATTAGCTATGGACAACATGGTGAAATATGGTTACTGTCGAGCTAAAATGGGTGGGGCTTCTCGTGCTGTGAGTGACGTCACAGTGGAAAGCCCCCTAACTCAGGGAGTAATAAGGGGTTTCCCTTCAAGTTGTGAGGGTGTCAGTGGAAGTGCTCCACTGTCAGAAGCCAGCTTAGGAGCTTTCAAGCTCCAGTTATGTTCAAATGTTTTCAGTTCATTCCTAACTTTTTTCACTTGTTACTGTTTTAAGAGGGGGTTGCCTGCTGCTATTGAGTTTATGCGCTGTGGTAACTTAATATATCTTTATGGGAAGTGAGTCAGTGAAAGTAATCTGTTTTAATGTTAACGGGGTTCTGAACGTGATTAAGATGAATAAGATACTGTCCAAACTAAGGAAGGAGAAGGCCCAGATTGCATTACTTCAGGAGACACACATGAACCAAGTAGATCACTTGAGATTGAAAAGAAAGGGTTTTAAATATGTATTCTCCTCTTCCGTTAAGTCCAAACACAAGAGGGGTGTGGCTACACTTATCTCTGGTACTCTTAACTATGAACATATCTAAGAACTCTGTGACGAGGAAGGCAGATTGGTTAGAATAACAGAATGGATAGAGGGGTCTGAAATCACAATTTTAAATGTTTATGCTCCCCCTGGGAGCGATTGGCTATTCTATAGGAATAGTTTTGATTTATTGGTGGATTCTCAGGGGATAGTTGTCTGTGGGGGGGTTTTAACTTTAGACTTGACCCTAAACTAGACTCCTCCTCCCCAACCAACCAGGTAACAGCACTTACTAGAAAAGTCAATTCCTATATGGTAGAGATGGGGATAATAGATGTATGGTGGGACCGCTACGCATCTACCAGAGATTTCACTCATTACTCTGGTTCATTTAAACACTGACATATTAACAAGAGATCTATCTGACCACAGTCCTATCTCTGTATCTTTGTGGCTAGGAAAAAACATACCACACTGTGGAAATTTAACTCGCACCTTAATGATCCTGCCATAGTTTCCAAATTAAAGGTAGACATTAAAGAATTTCTAGATGTTAATGACACAGGAGAGGTATCTCCAACTAGTCTTTGGGATATGCTCAAAGCGGTAATGAGAGGTAAATTAATTTCTATCGCCTCCCACTTAAAGAGAATCAAAGGGCAAAAATTAGCAGAACTACAGGTAAATTTAAAGTTGAAAGAATAGGAAGACATAAACACCGCAAATCCTACTGTGAAGCAGGATATCATGAAAATACAGGATGAAATTAATGATATTTACACCCAGGAGGCCCAAAATAACTTAATTTTTTTGAGGCAAAAATACTATGAGACAGGAGGGAAATCTGCAAAATATCTGGCAAATAAATTACGCAAACAACTAGAGGAAAGTACGATATACCAAATCAAGGACCCCAAGACTAATATTCTGGAATCAAAATTAGAAGACATTCAGAAATGTTTTGAGACCTTCTTTAGGGAGCTGTACTCACAGCCCAATGCTACGGAGGAGAATTGTACTGATGCCTTTCTTAGCTCTCTAGAATTACCTTCACTCCCGTCTCTCAAAAATGAGCTTCTAACACATCCCATTTTAGTGGAAGAAATTAATGCTTTTTCCAGATTAAAACCAGGTAAGGCAGTTGGGCCGGACGGGTTCAGTTCTCAGTGGTATCGCACCCTGAGGGCAGATCTAGTCCCCACATTGCTGAAGTCATTTAACTACATCCTACAGGAGGGAGAAATCCCACCCTCCTGGAGGGAGGCAACTATTTCAATTATCCCAAAAGAGGGGAAAGATAAACGAGAATGTGGAAACTATCGACCAATCAGTGTCCTTAACTTGGATTACAAACTATTTACTTCTATTCTTGCTCGTAGACTGGAGAAGTTTTTACCTGACCTCATCGATTTAGATCAGACTGGTTTCATTCACTATAGACAAACAACTGACAACATTAGGAGAATATTACACATCTCTGCTCAAATACAAAAGAACAAAACTCAATCAATGATAGGAAGCTTGGACACTGAGAAAGCCTTCGACTCCATCAGATGGGTATTTCTGTATAAGGTTCTGGGGAAGTTTGGCTTTCACGACAAGTTTATTAGAGTAATCCAAGGTCTGTTTGCTCGACCCTCAGCCCGTATTAAGGTGAATGGTGATCTCTCCAAGCCCTTTGCTCTGGAACGTGGCTGTAGGCAGGGTTGTGCAATCTCGCCACTTCTCTGATTTATTCATAGAAACATTTGGCCAAACGATTAGACAAAATCATAACATTAGGGGTGTTGCATTGTCAGGAGTTGAACATAAAGTGGTAATGTTCGCCGATGATGTACTGGTCTGCCTGGAGGAGCCAGAGAGGTCTTTTAGTGAGTTG
Organism: Aulonocara stuartgranti; assembly: GCF_965226115.1. Taxonomy (NCBI): domain Eukaryota; kingdom Metazoa; phylum Chordata; class Actinopteri; order Cichliformes; family Cichlidae; genus Aulonocara; species Aulonocara stuartgranti. The sequence goes on from NC_138941.1 coordinate 6,068,659, forward strand.
ATGTCTACTTTAAGTGATTTGGGGAAGTTATCTGGTTATAAGGTCAATATTTCAAAAACACAGGTGATGACTTTAAATTATACAGCTTCTGTAGCTTTACGTAGGGATAACGAGAAAAATAAGTACCTGGGAATATATTTGACTGCGGACCTCTCGGGGCTCTTTCAGGCAAACTACGAGCCAATATCTGCAAGTATAAAAGCTGATCTGCACAGATGGAATCTGGTCCCCTTTATGAGTCTCAGCTCCCGGGTAACTTTAAAGCATGGATATCCTGTGGCCTTACAACATTCCTCTCTCTTACTCATAGAAATATTGTGCTCAGATTTGAGACCTTACAGGACAACCTGACAAAATACAACTTTCATAGAAACTTACAGCTGAGATCATATATTGATCATGAATGCCAACTTCAATGATGCTGAGTCGCATTTTTTCCTCATCCTGAAAAATGCCACAACCATGACCCCTACTAAATCTATTTCTAAACTATACAAAGCCCTCTCTAGTGCCAGCAAGGATAACACTTTATACACTAAGGATAAATGGGAAAGGGAATCAGGCATTGCTATTTCTGTGGGGGAGTGGGAAAATGTTTTGTACTGCCAGTGGTCCACGTCCAGTTCTATGAGCTGGAAGGAACATGGCTGGAAGAATATTATTAGGTACTTCAAGACTCCATATCAGGAGAGGTACAAAGGGGCTTATATGCAATGCTGGAGACAATGCGGCTCGACTGTTACTAACCATTTTCATGTCTTTTGGGACTGTCCCAAGTTAAAAAACGTTCAGGTCTCCTTAAGTGCAGTCTTTAACGTTCAAATACCTTTAGATTTTAAGGTTTTATACATGGGTTTGGTCCCCTTTCTGGAATGTAGGAGTGAGATTAAGTTGGTGCAATTACTCTTGGTGGCAAGTAAAAAAACAATTACTAGAAGATGGTTAAGCCCAGCCCAGCCTACCCTAGACGACTGGTTTGGGATCATTTTAGAGATATTTAGGATGGAAAAACTTACATATCTGTTAAGAAATCAAAAAGCCAAATTCTACCAAATTTGGAACAATTGGATCCAATTCATCACCCCCACGAGGGCTGACTTCACTTGATCTCACTATTACTTGGTTGTTTTTTGTTTGTTTGTTTTTTACATTTACTTCTATTACTATTGCTTGTTTATTTACTTATTTCTTCACAATGATTGCAGCATGGGCACCCCTCCCAGTTTGTGTTTATAGTTCCATGTAATGTGTTCTATATATCTCCTTTGGGAGAGCATGCGAGCAACTGTCCTAGTAATAGCTAGTGGAGGTTAATATGCACCCGCTGATCACTTTGTTTATCATTTGCTCTCCTGGACTTAATCTAAAACCTGGAAGGACTTTGTTCCCATGTTATTCATATACTGCTATGCAGATGGTTTTTTCTTGTCCAATCCAAATAAAGATATAATTAAAAAAAAACATTTTATTCAAGTTCATCCATATGATGTTGTATCTTAGTATGTTAAGGTTTCATCAAAAATAAAAAGATGGCATGTAATATAATAACAAACTTTACATAAGTATTATAGATTATCTTTTGTTTTTCAGACTGGGTGGCTGTAACCTGTCAGAGAGAAGCTGTGAAGCTCTGTGCTCAGTCCTCAGCTCCCAGTCCTCCAGTCTGAGAGAGCTGGACCTGAGTAACTCTGACCTGCAGGATTCAGGAGTGAAGCTTCTGTCTGCTGGACTAAAGAGTTCACAGTGTGCAGTGGAAACTCTCAGGTCAGGATTCAAACGTTAACACATATGATCATTTAAAATGTGAATTATATTATTGATTGACTTATCTATAGAGCTTTTAGCTAAACTTATATTTATATTTGAGTGGATTATTAGACTGAATTACTGTGTAAAATTTGTCACAGTCATACGATTTTGTTTATTTTTTATTTTTAATTCATGTACTGGCCATTTTACATAAATTTGGCTAATCTTCTACAATATATACATTTGATTTCGTTAGGAACAAAATGTTCAAATTACATATTTTGCTGGATATTGGGTATTAATGAAATTATTATGTCTTTAATGACACCATATTTCCATTTGTAGGAGGTTACTGGTGGTATTGTTTCAGTGTCTGAGTTTTCCTTGCAAAGAAACATCTGGAATTTAACAATACATGTTTTAAAGCTGTTTTCTCCAAAGGGATTTGTATTAGTGATGGTAAATTTGATTCTTTTTACCGAATCGAGTTTAAATGAGTCACTCACCAAAATGAATCGGGTTTTTTAAATCATTTGAGTCTCTGAGTCAGTTGCCCAGAGAGTGCCAAAAATGTACTTTTTCTCTCAAACTTAATTTGTTTTTATTTTCATGTAAATCCTACTGCTACGATGAGTGACTGAAAAATAAAAACAACTATTTTATAGAGCAAAAAAGAATAAGATTTCTAAATTGGACATTTATTTTTGTTTATGTTATTAGTATTTCCTCTTTATCATCTTTGCACAAAAACAAAGTGTAGACTGAATGTTATATTGCATCAGTCAGACTATCAGGCTTCATCTCAGATGAAGGAGTGACTCTTCCGTGGTAACAAACTGTGAGTTTCAGCAGCTGAGAGGCAGGAGGGAAGGGTGAGTGAGTGGTCTTGATGCATTCTCAGTCTAGACTAGACTAGAAAGAGGGGCGCTGCTCTTGTGGCGAGCAGCAGGTTGTCTCTCTCTGTCAGTGTTTTAACTTATTTTATTTCATTCTTTTATTCCTTTATATATATATTTTTTTGCCTGAGGAAATTCTATAGCATCGGCTTGTGTTTTGTGGAACTTCTTTTAACGAAGATGGGTTTTTTATTTCGCATGATTTTATTGGCAATCCTGACGGTTGTTTGGAGTCATTCCTTTACCATCAATAATCCTGGCTAATGTGCAGTCTCTGAGGAGTCAATTGGATGAACTGCATTTGAATGTCGCACACTTACGTGACTACAGGGATACATGTCTAATGGCATTCACAGAGACTTGGCTCAAGGACTCTGACCCTGATTGTTCTCTGGAACTAAATGGCTTCGGGTTTCCCATACGTTTGGATCGAGACCCCGGAGCTACCCAGAAATCTCAAGGAGGAGTGTGTTTGTATATAAATCAGAAATGGTGTAAAAATGTGACCGTTCGTAGACAAGTGTGTCTGCCTGACATTGAGCTCCTCTCTGTGTCTTTGAGGCCGTTTTATCTGCCGAGGGAATTCCCACAGATCAACGTCACCATTGTTTACATCCACCCTAAAGCGAATCCTAAGAATGCGACTGACACCATCTCCATTTTTTTCCTAATAACAAACCATGGTCTTCAAAAGGTCTTATGAGGCTGATTCATGAAAGGAAAAAAGCTTTTATTGAAGGGAATATCTTGAAAGTTAGAGAAATTAGGAAGGAGATCAGATCAGAAATTAAAAAAGCCAAAGTAAAATACAAGGATAAGGTAGAGGCGGAGATGGGTAGCAATAACTTAAGGGTGGCCTGGGCAGGCATGAAACACATGACTGGTCACTGTTACAGTGACTGTAATAAGATAAGTCTTCCTGGTTTTAGTTCAGACTCTCAGTTAGCAAGTAGAGAAGCTTATAGACCCTCTACAATTTGCATACAGGCCTCGTAGACGTGTTGATGATGCAGTGGTCACCAGTGTTGGTCAAGTTACTTGAAAAAAGTAATCAGTAATTAATTACTGATTACTCCCCCCAAAAAGTAATCCCGTTACTTTACTGATTACTTATTTTCAAAAGTCATTAATTACTTAGTTACTTAGTTACTTAGTTACTTTTTAAAAACACGATTTACAACCTGAAGAGGTGATAAAGTGATAGATCTTTCAGCCCAATTCTACTTTTTCTGCATAATCCATCATACAAAATGTAATCAAATGGAAAAGTCTCTTTTTAACTTGTTTTATCAGTTTTATCAGTTTTAATCTTTTAACTTTATGCATCAAGCAAAACATTTAATTATGCAACATTCTCTGACTTGAATAAATTAGTTTAACATTTAAACCTATTTTCTACACATTCCAGCACATAAAATAAAATATTTTTTGTATTTTCACTCACTCTTTCAAACAGATGCAAGTAAAACACAGCAGAAAATAAATAAAGTCACAGACTCAGCGGTCCTTTTGCTCTATTTTCACCTGTAAAGCAGGAGCAGGGTAGGCGGAGGGTTACCCTGGTGTAGGTGTGCTGCGGTCAGTTGAAGAATCTGCGCGAGTGTCTCTGTGAGTTTCCCATCACGTCGTAGCTACTCGGTGCTTGTTGGAAGTTTAGGGTTTTTTTCGCTGTAAAAAGAAGTTTTCTTCCCACGCACAGCGGACACTAATGTTTTTGTCACTTCTTATGGAATCAAACTCAAAGTAAGGTCAGTGCTTCCACGCTTTAAACGCTGCACGCTCATACTCTCTCCCGCACTCGATATATTATCCATTGTTGATCTGCACACAGCTGCTGTCACCAACGTCGCACTCGCTTACGTCACTGTCATGAGACATTCTCGCAAAAAAAATCACGGTTTTAGTAACGCAGTAACGCAGCGTTCCTACGGGAAAGTAACGGTAATCTAATTACCGATTTTGCAATAGTAATCCCTTACTTTACTCGTTACTTGAAAAAAGTAATCAGATTACAGTAACGCGTTACAAGTAACGCGTTACTGCCCATCTCTGGTGGTCACTCTGTTGAACTTCCTTTATCGCCATCTTGATGGCGCCAAAGCTCATGCTCAGCTCTTATTTATTGATTTTTCTTCAGCTTTTAATACTATCCAGCCACATCTTTTAGCTGATAAACTTCTTAACCAGTTTACACTTGATCTTAATCTCGTTGGTTGGGTTTTAAACTTTTTAACTGACAGATCTCAGTGTGTGAAAGTGAACGGCTGTTTTTCCAAACAGCTGAACTCTTCCACTGGCTCACCGCAAGGTTGTTGTCTCTCTCCTCTACTGTATATTTTGTACACTAATGACTGTCGCAGTACACAGGCCAACAGGCATTTCATTAAATACGCAGATGACACAGTCATTGTAAGCCTCCTTCATGGTGAAGAGGATTCCCATGGGCCTGTTGTGGATGAGTTTGTTTCGTGGTGTGATCAGTCCTTCTTAATGATCAGCACCTTGAAAACCAAGGACATGGTTATTGACTTCAGGGAGACATCCCCTCATCCTGCGCTAACAGTGGTAAATGTGCAGCCATTGAACTGGTGGACAGTTATAAGTATTTGGGGGTTGTTCTTGATAAAGCTCTGTGCTTTGAGTCACATCTTGCTGCTACAGTGAAAAAGGTTCAACAAAGACTTTTTAAGGAGGTTGAGAGGTTTCAATGTTTCATCTGCAATGATGACTCGTTTTTTATAAAAGTTTTATTGAATCTGTTTTAACTTTCTGTATCATTGCTTGGTACGGTAATATGTCTCTGAATAATAAGACCAGACTTAACAACCTGGTTAAAGTGGCTGGTAAGATTTCAGGGAGGTCTCAGGTCCAGCTTGTGGACTTTTATAACAGGCAGGTGCTGAGGAAGGCGACCTCTGTCATGTTGTGTTCAGATCATCCTCTCTTTAATGATTTTCAACTGCTTCCATCAGGTCGTCGTTATAAAGTGCCTGCAGTGAAGACAAAGAGACATAGATTGTCTTTTGTACCTACTGCTATTATCATAGTTAATAACACTGAACCATATGTGTTGTTGCCATTGCACATTGTACTTTTTTGATGAAAAATCTAGGTTGTTTTCTCAGGCTTATATTATATTATATTATTTTGGAGTGTGTATGTGATGTGTTGGTTGCCTGTTTGTTTGTTTGTACGGACATCTACAACTATATATAAAAATACAAAACAAAACAATTTTCAATTTGTTCTAGTTTATTGCACTTTTTGCTGTATATGTATATATGTATATGTAGTTACTATGGACTGAATGCATACATATTATTAAAATTTGGGCTATAACGGTTGTATTGACGTATAGCAACTTGAACTGCTCCCCAAAATGGCACTACAGCAGTGGTTCCCAAACTTTTTTTGCTGGGCCCCCCTTTGTTTTACACGAAAAACGTTCGCCTCCCCCCCGGCGCGTGAACAGCACGCACACGCACTAACACATCCTCCAACCACACACGCCCATATTTTGCTCCATTGCGGTTTATTTCACACCTCAAACATTTAGTAAACAATTAAGCAAATACAAGTAATCTGCAATAAATTACAGGTAGTAAGAAAATAAACTACTAAATCTTTTACGCTACGTCCGCACCTACACTGGTATTTTTGAAAACGCAGCTGTTTCATCCAAACAGTGTTTCAAATCACCAAAAACTGAGATTTTTTTAAAACTCCTTTTTTGCGGACGAGGAATACAGAGTTCATCTGGCAACGTCAAAGGTTGCGCCTTTTTTCACGTCACGTTATTGTTTATGTGAGATGAATTGCAGAATGGCAGACAGAGACAAAATACTGTTACTCTGAGTATCTGCAGGTTTCACACGCAGTTACTGTCCCTCCATTTACAAAGGCGTCACGGGTAGTTGTTTTTTCTTCTTCTGTAATACTAATCAACATTGCTGTCAATACATTTTCAAAAAATGCCTCTCTGTGCAAAATGGGTTCAAAAACATAAACAGCTGTGGGATCCTGTTTGTCTGTGATTTGAATCGAGGGAACAAATCGTGGCAGGATCAGCCTGATGTTATTTGTATCCCGCTGTAACTTTACTCTATAAAGAGCAAACATCTCCAAAATGTCAGGAGTAGTTAGTCACTACAACAAGTGTTTGTGAACTAAAAATTAAGAATGTGGGATCCTGTTTGTCCATGATTGGAAGAGCCCAGCGCTGCTCCCGACGCAGGGACCTACCTCAGCACCTGTGCAGGTGAAGCCAAAGGGCAGATTTGCTTCACCATATTTTCTAGTCTTTGGCTTAGAATGAAGTTGGTTTGGAAACATATTCAGCGATGCTTCATCTCCTGCTTTGCGTTTCTGTGGGCGCCGTGCTAGCAGTGTTCAAGCGTTTTGTTCCCCTCCCTTTTCATACCGCGCCCCCCCTGCCATGGCTCTGCGCCCCCCCTAGGGGGCGGGCACCACAGTTTGGGAAGGTCTGCACTACAGCATGTAAAAATCTAAAGATAAGCTCTGGCAGACTTGGTTCTATGGTAGGTCTTAAAGGGTTTAACATCAAAGATTCAGTGGAGAGCTACTGTAACAGCTGAACAGAAAAACTCTTCCTCCCCTGGTGTGCTACTCTTCACAACCCGCAGGACTTTCACCCTCAAGAGATGGAAAAGGGGAACGAGGGCCAACGTCCAGGTGAAACTGAGAAGCTACCAGAGGCTAGCTTCTTGGCTGTGGGGAGAATCCTGGTGCCTGCGTCCACTTCCTCTCCTGACATTTAGTTAATATGTTACGCCGGTGACTGGGACCTGGGCTCTGTGGCTCAGAAGCAGTTTTTCTCACGGTGTGTCCGTCAAACGTTCACTGTTTTTATTGATAACAGCTATGTCTGCTCATCGATCATTGCTTCCCCCAGCTCTGGAGTCGCTGCCCTGCCCAGCAGGTCCACAGGTCTGCATTGTCTTTATTTCAAGTGCCGCTGCAGTCAGCTGTTGATTTTGCAGATCGACCGTCATCAACTCGGTTGGCCCCGCTTAACGTTCGCTCCATAACAAACAAATCATTTATTCTAAGCGATCTCTTTATTAAAGAGTCTCTAGATTTCATGTGTCTGACTGAGACGTGGCAGCAAAATAAGAATTATGTCCAATGTTCCCTCTAATGTTTCATGTGTCTGAGCGAACACACAAACTCCCTGAGCGGTCCCTTGGATCACTGGATCACGTTGTCATTAACGTGGCTTCACTCTACATCAACCAAAACACCGGTGTCGGCACATGAGGACGCTGTCATAGCCCGTCAGCGACGTTGATTAGCTGCGTATATACGAATGTGAATCATTGGCTGGACTATGGGATAAGGCGGCATCGTTCTAAATACTGGAGCAGCCAGTCACTGACTAACACTGCAAAGCAGAATTGTTAACGTATTTATTTTCATTTCAATTCAGGTTAGTATTTAGTATTTAGTATTTATTTATTTATTGTCATTGTCAAGAACAATGAAATTGCGTTTGGGGCTTCCATACAACCCAAAAAAAAAGAAGAAAATAATAAATACCCCTTAAAACCCAAGTGTACATATTTAACCCAGTGTGACTCCAATGCAATAAGACAATCCTTAGCAACAACATGAGAACATGACAAGTAATGTTCGTAGAAAATCAGACAAAGACCTGAGAAACATGACAAAGTACAACAATGCAACCCATTCAATATTATTGTACTGTGAGATATGATATCAGATATGATAGTTATCTATTTAAGAAGGAGGGGGGGGGGGGGGCAGGAGGGGGAAGAGAATAAAGATATGATGCACCAATGCAGACCAGTTCATTGCTATTAAGAAGTTGGATATGGTTATTGTCCGTGAGAGGGGGGCAGAGAGTTCAGGAGCCTCACAGCCTGTTAGATATCTTTTTGTGCGCAATGCAGATACTCTGTGTGCAGAGAGCGTGTCAGCGGATTGCGCCCGTGCGCAGCTTAGAGGGAACATTGATTATGTCCACTTGAATGAAATCTGCCCGGCTGGCTGCTCCGTCATCTGAACTCCGCGTCTTTTAGGACGTGGTGGAGGACTCGCTGTTGTTTACCAGGACAGATTCACATGCAGTCTGATGACCTCGGACTCCTTTTCTGCATTTGAGTCACAGATGATGGTCAGTTCTCTAAAAACCAGTTATTGTATTTTATTCTACCTGATGGGGTCTTTCTAACTGAATTTAATGACCTTCTGACATCCATCATTTCATTGGAGAAGGTTGGGAGATTTGAGCCGTCATATTGATGAAGCATCCTGTAACACTGCTGCTGAGCTCATCACTGTCACTGAGTCTTTTAACTTTAGGCAGCATGTTTCTGGCCCCACACATACAAAGGGTCACACACTGGATCTTGTTTTCTCCCTGGGTTTAAATATACATGATGTATGTGTGGAGGATGTCCATGTGAGTGACCATAGCTGCATATTTTTTAACTTGTTATTTTACTTGGATCCTTCATCTCCTAAACTGATGATCCAAAGGCAGATTATAAACCAAGATGCTGCTGGAAGGTTCTCTGCCATGTTTGACCCTCGCATGGCTCGTAGTGACCTCGACTCACGTATTTTATCCTTTAATGATCAATGCAAGTTGTTGGAAAGCCCACTGATAACATGTTTACATGGCTAAAATGTTATGGCTCATTCATTGATAGTATTTTCGCCATAGAAATTGTTATGTCCTATATTGTTGAACCCACCATGTCTATGCTGATGCTCTTTGAACGCACCACATACGTACTCGAGGCCATGCAGTGGCTGCTAGTCTGTGTTCTCAGTATTTTTATGTGTCAGTTCCAGTTTTAGAGCTCTAAAGTGCAGCTATCGTGTTAGGAATATGTTAGGAATAGACAGGAACACTGAGCACACTGAGGTCAAATCTTTATTTAGGGCGACCGTGGCTCAGGGGGTTGGGAATCGCATCTGTAACCGGAAGGTCACCGGTTCGATCCCTGGGCTCTCTGTCCTGGTCGTTGTGTCCTTGGGCTTTACCCTACTTGCCTACTGGTGTTGGCCAGAGGGGCCGATGGCGCGATATGGCAGCCTCGCTTCTGTCAGTCTGCCCCAGGGCAGCTGTGGCTACAACCGTAGCTGCCTCCACCAGTGTATGAATGTGAGAGTGACTGAATAGTGGCATTGTAAAGCGCTTTGGGTGCCTTGAAAAGCGCTATATAAATCCAATCCGTTATTATTATTATTATTTTACCACTCGCTGCATTCTTGATGTTCATGTTCTTCTCTTTCCCCTCACCCTGCAACCAGTCATGGTAGATGCTCCTCCTGGAGCCTGTTTTCACTGGGAGGATCTTTGTGTCAAAGGGAGTTCTTCTTCCCACCATCACCAAGTGCTGCTCACAGTGGAGGCGGTTACCTTACACTGTTAAACAGCTTCAGATGACTGTTGTTGTCTGTTGGGTATTGTCACTTATAAATAAAGTTACATTGAATGGATGTATGGATGGATAGATGTTATTGTGACAAAGAGAAAACGATTGTTGACAGATTGATTGTTGTTTTGTGTGTCTGCAGTCTGTCAGGCTGTCTGATCACAGAGGAAGGCTGTACTTCTCTGGCCTCAGCTCTGAGCTCCAACCCCTCCCATCTGAGACAGCTGGACCTGAGCTACAATCATCCAGGTCCCTCAGGAATGAAGCTGCTCTCGGCTGGACTGAAGGATCCAGGCTGGAGACTGGACACTCTCAGGTATGGAGAGAATGTCTGATAGAGGAGGAAGAGCTGGAAACATTTCCTGTGTCCTTCACTCACTTCCTGTTTGTTTCCTGCAGATGAGACATGAACAATCACACATGCAGGAATATTTTCAGGGACAGACACACTAGTCTAGCTGGATAGTTCATGGATATTTATGTAGGGGTCTCCAAGGAGTCTGGTTGCAGGAACATTTAGGTCACAGGTGTACCTGAGATAGATACCAGTGTACCTAATAAAGTGTCAGCCATGTGTATGTTTCCCATGCTGTATGTCCACAGTGACAGAAGGATGAAACAAGGCTGTGAATCATTTCAGTCTGTGTTTGTGACAAAGAGGCAGACAGGAGCAGCTAACATTTGGAAATGGAAGCTTAAATAATGACAAACTCTACATTCACAGCTGAATTAACAATAAATTTGTTCTCAAGTGCACATTTAGCAGCTAATGCTATTACTGTTTTCCCTTGCTTTCTACAACTTGAGCAGCTATTGCTAAGTAGGCCACTTTGCTCTGCTAAGGATTTATGTGACCATGATGAAAACTCTGATAAGCTAATGCTGCTAAGCTAATACTGTTTATGGGCCCTGTTAGAATCAATATTTCATTCTCATTCTGTTGTTTGAGAACAATATTAACGTTTCACATCATTATAACACAAGAGAAAAGGGTATTAGCGTTAGCTACTAATGCTTATTCACCTCAAATTAGCTTTAGCTGCTAATGGTAGCCTACTTAGCAATAACTGCTCACTAATATAATGCTAATTCACATCAAATTAGCATTAGCTGCTCAAGTTGTTATAAGGAAAGAGAAAACGGTATTAGCATTAGCTGCTAATAATTGTTCACCCCTAATTAGAGTTAGCCCCTAATGGCAGCCTACTTAGCATTAACTCCTGACGTCGTTGTAATGCAGGGGAAAAGAGTTACCATTATCGGATAATGCTAATTCACATCAAATTAACATTAGTTAACAATGGTAGACTTCGTATCATTAGCTGCTGTCATTCTTACAAAGCAAACAGTATGAGCATTAGCTGTTAATGCTTTCTCATCTAACATTAGAATTGGCCACTAATGGCGTATTGTTAAAAAGTAAAAAAACACATTGTTAGCATAAGCGGATGATGCTAATTCACCTAAATTAGCATTAGCTAATGATGGCTACATACCTAGCATTAGCTACTGATATTGATATAAATCAAGAAAATATGGTATTAGCATTAGCTTTTAATGCTTTTTCATCTAAAATTAGAATTAGCCACTAATGGCGTGCTATTTAGCATTACCTCTTCACATCGCAGGGGAAAAGTTAAAATTAAATTTAAAAAAATGTTCAGATTAGCTACTCATATTGTTAAAAAGTAAGAAAAAACATTGTTAGCATAAGCGGATAATGCTAATTCACCTCAAATTAGTATTAGCTAATAACGGCAACCTACTTAGCATTAGCTGGTCACATTGTTATAATGCAAGGGAAAATATGGTATTAGCATTAGCTGCCAATTCCTATTCACCTAAAATTAGCATTACCTGTAATGGAAGTCTACTTAGCATTAACTCCTCACTAATGTAATGCTAATTCACATCAAATTAGCTTTAGCTTTAGTATTAGCTGCTAGCACCAGCCTACCCAGCACTAGCTGCTCACATTGTTAAAAAGTAAGTGTTAGCATTAGTGCATAATGCTAATTCACATCCAATTAGCATTAGTTAATAACGGCAGCCTATTTAGCATTAGCAGATAATGTTGAAATTTGGCCCACTGGAAAAGTTAAGAACTAAAGATTTAGGAGTGTTTCTCGATAGCTCTTTCTCATTTGAGAAACAAATAAATGTTGTTATTAAAACCAGCTGTAAGCTTTATATTGTTGATTGTCATTTCCCATATGGAAAAGATATATAAATCTTATAAAGTTTGTATCTGTCTTGTGTGAAACTTGTATGAAAAGCATACAAGAGTGAAAACAGATATAAGATCCCTTGAAAAATTATATAATGAAACTTGTATGTTTTCGATACTTACTAAAACAATATATGAAAGTAATGAGAAAGTGGCCACTTTCGTGAGTATGACTTTCATCATATAAGTTTTTAGTCTTTTCCATATGGGATATGCTTAAAAATATTTACTCATACATGCTTAGAGTTGTATAATCGATTGGATGATGATAGAGGTTCGATCCTTAGAAGTCTGTAAAGACTCTGTGTGCCTTCCAGAGTGCTCTGGCATGCACACACCACTTGGGGCCATGAGAGAGGTCGTACCCTCTCTTACTGATTTATGGTGTAGGACAGGGGTCTCAAACTCAATTTAGCTGGGGGCCGCTGCAGGCAGAGTCTGGGTGAGGCTGGGCCGCATTAGGTTTTCCACAAGAAAGGCATGGTTAAAAAATTCCAATCTTCTCAAATCTCTTTATTTTTATTTTTTAACACAAAATATGAAAAATGAATAAACAAATTAAGAATTAATAAGAAAATAAATCAATCTGTAATACATAAATAAAACAATAATAAGATATTTTTAGTCAGTGAACTTGTGTTTTTCTTTCAGTCTTCTATATCTGCTGTGTTTAGATTGAAATGTCTGTATTAACAGTTCTATAACCTTCTTCTGAACATGAATGGAACACTGGAGAAAATGAACTGTTCTTCTGAACATGGCTTCTCTTGCCTACTCCTTGCTGCTAGAGACCTGGCAGCGTTTCCTCTCGCATAGCCGAGCCAGATTTGGCCTGAGGGAGGAAGCAGTTGCGACCCTCAGTATGTCTTGAAGATGATCATCCGTAAGTCTGGACCTGTACTTGGACTTATTGAAGTTCAAAGTGGAGAAGAGCTTTTGGCACAAGTATGTGCTACCAAAAAGGCACATGGTCCGCTTGAACATTCGGGAAAGCCGAGGGAAACTAGGGCTCAAGTCTCTCAAAAATTGTCCAAGCTTGTCTGCTTTTCCACTCACCTTCCTGAACTTTGCTTTGAGTTCAGAGTTGCACTGCAGCTCAATGAGCTCCATTTGAAGCACAGAAGGGGCATCTTGCACATCAAAGGAGAAGGGGTCCGCAAAAATGTGAAAGGTGGCTCTGTGTGTCTTGAAGTCAGCAAATCTGTGATCAAATTCCTCCTGTAGCCTCAAAATGACATCAACATACTCGTCAGCACTGAATGGTGTGCCTGCATCCACGAGTGCCTTGCATGCTGGGAAATGGCAAAGGTTTGTCTGAGAGAGCTGAGCTTTCCAGAGCGCCAGTTTTGTGGAGAATGCTCTCACGTTGTCATAGGCAGCACTGACAAGTTGCCCCTGGCCTTGTAACGTCTTGTTCAGTACATTAAGCTCATGTGTCATATCAACAAGAAAAGCTGAGTCCATGAGCCATTTGGGATCAGTTAGCACAGGAACACTAACTCCATCCTTCTCCATGAAGGCTTCACTTCTGCTCTCAACTCAAAAAGTCTCTTTAATACATTTCCCCTGCTGAGCCAACGTACCTCAGTGAAGTCGAGCACATCCCCATATTCTGACTCCATTTCCTCTAGAAAAGCACAGAACCTTCGGTGCTTTAAGCCCCTGG